>NC_138206.1:6196445-6516445 GCF_964194415.1 Vipera berus
CAACACACTCAATAATGTCCCAAGTTAACAAGATCATGATGCTTATATATACACCCTGTTTTCCTGAAAATAAGACTTAATGCTCCAACACTGGAAGTTTTTAAGAAGAGACTGGACAGCCACTTGTCTGAAATGGTATAGGGTTTCCTGCCTGAGCAGGGGGTTGGACTAGATGACCTCCAAGGTCCCTTCCAACTTATTATTATTATTAACCGGAAAATAAGCCCTAGCATGATTTTTCAGGATGCTTGTAATATAAACCCCACCCCAAAAATAAGCCCCAATTAAGATTGTCAGCCAGATGGATCCATTTAGTACTGTATTTCCCTGGAAATAAGACCTAACTGGAGAATAAGCTCTAATGCATCCTTTGGAGCAAAAAGTAATATAAGACGCAGAATTATTTTCAGGGAAACGGGTATTATGCTCTAACCAAATATATAAGCCAGTTTTGTTCACTGTTATGTCAGACTTCAAACAGCATTCTGGAAAAAAAAAGTAGGATATTTTTTTAGGAAAACAATGCAGAAATCAGCACGTGTTGTATAGAAGCACTGGGGGCAAAGTCAGGAGAAAGAAAAGATTTATAATCTGTTGTTATGGATTTACACAGATTAATTTATGATTGGGCACAACAGCAGGATACTGTATGTGACAGAGAAGGCAGCTGGCTTCTCAAACTTTCCCATGCTATTAAACCAAATACTGTGGTATTTGAAATACGTAGTCCTCGACTTATGACGGCAATCGCGTCCCAAATTTCTGTCGCTAAGTGAGTCATTTGTTCAGTGAGCTTCGCCCCATTTTACAACAACTTTCTTGCCACAAGTTGTTTAGTTAGGAACACGGTTCCCAACAACCGTGCTACCAGCTTAACAGCTGCGCCGATTCATTTAAAAACGGTGGCCAGAAAGGTTGCAAAATGGGGGGGACGACTTATCTTAGCAAATGTCTCGCTTAGCAATAGACATTGTGGCCTTAATTGTGGCCGTGTGTCAAAGGCTACCTGTATATCCTGCACCTTCGGGATAGCAGAATGCTTATTAAAGTCATAATGGGGGGAAAAAATTAAAATAAACAAGTCCTGATAGATGCTCGGCAGTGGATTTGTTGTGAAGCTTGAGCGTTGGTCCAAAGAAGTGAAAATGGCTGTGAGCAAAGAGTGTGTTTTTGCCCACTTTCTTACGCGGAAGTGAACATTCGACTTGTCGGAAGAAATATAAAAGCAAATTGAATGCAGAGGGGACCAGGTTGTTTAAGATTTGCGTGAGGTGAAACAAGGACAGAGAGGATCGCGGATGAGCAGATGCTGAACGGAGGTGAGTTGAATACAAAAATGAACAACCAGCACAGCAGAAGTACACATAGTCCTCGACTTATGACCACAACTGAACCCAACATTTCTGTTACTAAGCGAAACATTTGTTAAGTGAATTTTACCCCATTTTACCCTCCTTCTCACCACATTTCCAGTGATAGAGCACCCAGGATTTCTGGGGGTAAGCTGTTCCACAGTGAGGACAATCAACCAGTGGAACAGCTTGCCACCAGAAATCGTGGGCGCTCCATCACTGTAAGTTTTTAAGAAGAGAGTGGACAACCACCTGTCTGAGATGGTTGAGGAGGGGGCTGGACTATATTATCTTGATTATCTTGATTATCACTTCATCCAGTGGCGTTTCTTTGTTCTTCCAGTGCTGAGCAAATACAATCCTCGCTGCTGTTAATATATGCAATGTTAAATATACACTTTGCTTATCAGATTTTTCTGGTATTTATACCTAGTAAGAAAAGTTCAGGTTTAAAATCTACATGTTTTCCTAACCTCTTTTTTCTAACCAAATGTCCACTTTTTTTTTGCTTTAATATAGGTCCACCACAAATGGTAATGTGTGCCAGGTTTTTGGTTACATTTCCAACATTTACTAGACATATTTTTAAGCATTTTTGCCACCGTTGTTAAGTGAATCACTGTGATGCTAAAGTTACTAACACCGTCGTTAAGTCAATTGATTTTGCTTGTCAGAAGGTTGCAAAAGGGGATCACATGAACCCCCCCCCGGGGACACTCTGTTAAATGAATCACTGCTGTTGTTAAGTGAATTGTGCACTCATTAAATGAATCTGGCTTCCACCATCGACTTCTGCTTGTCAGAAGGCCGCAAAAGGGGATCACGTGACCCCAGGAACACTGCAATCGTCATAAATGTGAGTTGGGCCAAGCGTCCGAATTTTAATCACCATGCCACTATGGTCAGAAGTGTGAAAAACGGTCGTAAGGTCATTTTTTTCCCCACAACCCACCCATCTTGGATACTGAATGGAAAAAAAAATCCTGACATAAAACAATTTCTGGGATTCCCATTTGCCTAAGAATTATTACCTTATTCTTATTTCTCTTCAGGAGGGATTGAGGTCAAGGAATTTGCTGTGCCCAGCAGGACACATGGATTTTTCCCCCCGCCAAAACTTCTGCTGGATTTGTCTGGGTGATGACAGAATTATGAGCTGACTTTCAGAATCGTTTGCTGTCCCCCCCCCCCGCCCCACCACCACCACGCATATATGAAAAAGACAAACAACGTCAAAGCACCCCTAGCCTAACAGTAATAATAATATTAAATCATGAATAAATAGTGCCTTTATAAAAAAATAATAATAATTGGAGGTGCCTTTTGGGTTTCCATGGTATTTAACAGGGTTGAGAGCTGTTGGTTAGCTGGGAATTTAATAAAAGAAGGAAACGGAGCTTTTATGAATGTATTAACAAATAAGGGCACCCATGCAAATGTCCTTTCCTGCGACCGAGCCGGAGAAACGCACTTTTGAAGAGGTCAAAGATATATGAAAATGTGCCGTGAGCCTTTCATCTGACGGCCTTCCCATTCCATTACCGAAACTTTAATTAATCCCAGCCTCACCACTGCGAGGTAGAGCGAGCTAATGTGGCGAGTTAATTATCGCAAAGTTGATTTCTCCAACTGCGCCTAATCTTCAAAGATCGTCGAGTTCTTTGCAGACCATCAAACCCCAATTTTGCAAACTTGGATTCTTTTAATCAAACTCGCAAGGCGGCTTCCCGGCTCCCATCAATTCGTATCCAAGCTGATCTTTTTGTTGTTCCTAATGAAAACGAACGGCCCGGGCTCTGAACTTCAGACAGCATATTTTGTAGGAGGTCTACAAAGCCCTTCTCAGCAAGAATATTTTATGCATGGCCCTTCACCATCTATTTATTTTGGAGAAACTTGAAGCAGCCGGCATCTGATTCTCGGAAATTTTTCCTCTCCATAAGAACTATATGTCTGTCTGTCTGTCTGTCTATCTATCATCTATTTCTCCTCTCTCTTATTCCTCCTTGTATATTTCTATCTATCTATCTATCTGTCTGTCTGTGTATCATCTATTTCTCCTTTCTCTCTTATCTCTCCACCCATCCATCCACCCATCAACCAATCTCTCTCTTGGTCCTCTCTGAGCTTGGGTGTTTTCTTTGCAGACATTTCATTACCTGAACTAGCACAATGATGATGTTACCTAGCTGGGTAATGAAACATCTGCAAGAAAACCACGAAGCTCAGATTTAGATTCAATTAAAAATGGCTGGTGAAAATGGTTTCCCATACATGGAGTGGTGAGAATGTACTGTGTACAACATGGTGGTTTTATTTTATTTTCTTCTACAAATAGCTTTTGATCCAGACGCTTGGCAACTGGTTCATATTTATGACAGTTTCAACGTCCCGGGGTCAAGTGATCCCCTTTTGCGACCTTCTCACAAACAAAGTGAATGGGGAAGGCAGGTTCACTTAACAACCGTCTTAGTCCCTTAAAAATTGCAGCGATTCGCTTGACAACCATGTTACTAACCTAACAACTGCAGCGATTCACTTAACAACTCTGGGAAGAAAGGTCGTAATATGGGGCAAAACTCACTTATTGCTGTTTGGCTCAGCAATAGCAAACTCCAGGATTCTCGTTACTGGATGTGTATTATGTGCTTTTCACTGCATAATGTCAATGGGACAAGGCTGTGTCTAACCTTCCCAAACTGCTTACATGTGTACAACTGTGTTCCCATCCTGTGTGAATCTTGCACAATGAAAGAAATATCAGCCATAATGTAAATAACATCTGTAGCTAAGCTCACACGGTCCTGCCTGGTTCAAAACACTTAAATTGAGTTACAGCCTAGACAGTTCTTTTGAACTTTTGGTTTCTCTTATTGTATTTGGCTGAGAAAAACATTCTTATGTGCAGCTTGTAAAACATTAAAACCCTATCTATAATAAAGACTTAAAAACATTAAAACTTCTATTATAATTCACCCTCTATTGCCAGAAAAAACAGACTATTTTTCTGCACTGTTTACCCCTGACCTCCTTTCGGCATTTCTACATAATTTAGGAAAGGAAACAGATTTTCGGAAAACATGATCTGCTTCTCAAGCTCTTGAGATGCCTACACAAGATCTGTGAACATCTGGCAAAAAATGTTGATGGAGTTAGCAGAGATGGCTAAATTGATTGCTTTGATGAAAGAAAAGAACACAATTAATTTAGTTTCTACTTGGAAACCGCTTCTGGACTTTGGGCTTCAGGTGCAAAGAAATGAAACTTTGATTGTGGGTTTTGCTGATTAGATAGTTTTGGTGTCATAGAAATGGCGAGTATATATTATTATGTAAAAGTAAAATGTGGAGGCTTTATGATATTATCAATGCCTTGGTAAGGCCACACCTGGAATACTGCATCCAGTTTTGGTCACCACGATGTAAAAAAGATGTTGAGACTCTAGAAAGAGTACAGAGAAGAGCAACAAAGATGATTGGGGGACTGGAGGCTAAAACATATAGGGAACGGTTGCTGGAATTGGGAATGTGTAGTTTAACGAAGAGAAGGATGAGGGGGGACATGATAGCCGTGTTCCAATATCTCAGGGGCTGCCCCAAAGAAGAGGGAGTCAAGCTATTCTCCAAAGCACCTGAAAGCAATGGATGGAAACTAGTCAAGGAGAGAAGCAACCTAGAACTAAGGAGAAACTTCCTGACAGTTAGAACAATTAACCAGTGGAACAACCTGCCTCCAGAAGTTGTGAATGCTCCAAAACTGGAAGTTTTTAAGAAGAGACTGGCCAGCCATTTGTCTGAAATGGTATAGGGTTTCCTGCCTTAGCAGGGGGTTGGACTAGATGACTTCCAAGATCCCTTCCAACTTCTTCTTCTTCTTCTTCTTCTTCTTCTTCTTCTTCTTCTTCTTCTTCTTCTTCTTCTTCTTCTTCTTCTTCTTCTTCTTATTATTATTATTATTATTATTATTATTATTATTATTATTATTATTATTATTATTATTATTATTATTATTATTATTCTACTGCACCAAAAGGAGTAGGAAGTTAATGCTTTTTCTTCTTCTTTCCCCCCTCTACCTTATACCTTTCTCTCTTCCCCTTTACCTCTCCTATTTTACCTTCATCCCTCCCTATATTTTTGTTGTTTATGCTTTGTCAAAAAAATAATAAAAATTTTGAATCTAACAAGATCTGTGAATGTCTGCAAGACTGCCTCCTCGTCTTTGCACGCCCTGGATATAACCGTCAAGGCAGGATATTTTTTTCCCCAGTTTGGGTACCCGTAATTTTGCTACACCATTAACAAATGAATTATGGTGATCATTTTGAAGTATACAACTCCGCAGAGTGTCTTTCCATAAATCATTCAACAAGATTGATTCAGGACATCAGGGAATCTCATTGCCTTCAGTTATTTCTACCACATTCTCCCAAAGTTTTTACAGCTTTTGAATGATTTGACAGGAGAAAAAAAAAAACCTCACAGAGGTGCACAAACGAACTCTTCCCTTCCCCAAATCCTAAATGAACCGCAGTATTTTTCCCCCCGCCCTTTTATGGAGTTGAAGAATTCACAGGGAAAACTTCGGCGGAGTGCTGAGTTAGAGAAATGCAATTATCCAAGCAATTTCGTTCTTAAAATAGGAAATGATATCACCAATAAACTAACAGGGATTTTGTACAATCTGGGGAACAAATTCCGTCAAAGTAAACACTAAATCCTCAATATTGCAATGCAAGGCATTTTTGCCCATCTCTGCTTCCTTCCTAGAGTTATTTAAAATTTTTCAAAGACTTCTTGAAAGAACTGGAAAATTCTCCAAAATGTCTCCTGAAGTTGGATGGGCAGGAGGAGGAGAAACTGTATAATAATAATAATAATAATAATAATAATAATAATAATAATAATAATAATAATAATAATAATAATAATAATAATAAAAAGTTGGAAGGGACCTTGGAGGTCATCTAGTCCAACCCCCTGCTCAGGCAGGAAACCCTATACCATTTCAGGCAAATGGCTGTCCAGTCTCCTCTTAAAAACTTCCAGTGTTGGAGCATTCACCACCTCTGGAGGCAGGTTGTTCCACTGGTTAGTTGTTCTAACTTTCAGGAAGTTTCTCCTTAGTTCTAGGTTGCTTCTCTCCTTGGTTAGTTTCCATCCGTTGCTTCTTGTCCTGCCTTCGGGCGCTTTGGAGAATAGCTTGACTCCCTCTCCTTTGGGGCAGCCCCTGAGATATTGGAACACGGCTATCATGTCACCCCTCACCCTTCTCTTCATTAAACTACACATACCCAATTCCAGCAACCGTTCCCTATATGTTTTAGCCTCCAGCCCCTCAATCATCTTTGTTGCTCTTCTCTGTACTCTTTCTAGAGTCTCAACATCTTTTTTACATCGTGGTGACCAAAACTGGATGCAGTATTCCAGGTGTGGCCTTACCAAAGCATTGTTGTAAGGGACCTTGGAGGTCATCTAGTCCAACTCCCTGTTGTTCTTTGTTGCAATCAATGGGTAAATCTGCCCTCTTGACTGCCCATGTTGCTTTTGGTGCCAGGGAGCAGTTTAAAAACATCACACTGGCAGCAGTGACCTTGTGCCAATAGCCCCACCCCCTTTTTATGTGCATTGGAACAGTCATAAAAAGGGGCGGGGCTTCAATCTCGACTTTTTTTTAACCTGCCCTGGCTGTTGTCCCTGGTTAGCGCTACTAGTTTGATATGGCTGGGAATCTTGATGGCTCCATTGATTAGAAGTATAAAAAGGCCTTTCCAAAAAAAAAAGAGTTTCTGGGAAAAGATGGAAGGATATAGAATTTTCTGTAATGGAGAAATGGACTGTGAAGAGTTTGCAGAAAGGACTAAGTTGATTTCTTTGATTAAGAAAGAAACAACAATAACTTTTTCAATAAAAGACTGGAAACCCTTTACGGGCTATTTTTTTGTATTTTGCCAAAAGTGGGAAACAATGACTTGGTGATTTCTGGATTTAATGATTAAAAGGGTTGTTTGTGGGGGAAAAAAAAAGGATAAATGGATAGATGCAGTGGTGGGATTCAAAAAGGTGAACCACCGGTTCTCTGTGTGGATGCCGCCTCCGGAAGTCCATTTTGGGCCTGGGCAACAAAAAATTAGCTACCGGTTCTGGCCGAAGTGGTGCGAACTGGCGGAATCCCACCACTGGATAGATGGATGGATAGATGGATGGATAAGAGAGAGAGAGAGAGAGAGAGAGAAAGAAAGAGAGAAAGATACCTACGAGAGAAATAATTGATAAAAGATTGATAGATTTGTTAAGCTGGTAAGAGCCTTGGTGGAGCAGTGGGTTAATGCCTCCTTAAGTAACACCAGCTGCCTGCAATTAGTGCAGGTTCGAGTCCCACCAGGCTCAAGGTTGACTCAGCCTTCCATCCTTCCGAGGTAGGTAAAATGAGGACCCAGATTGTTGGGGGCAATTAAGCTGACTTTGTAATAATGCCGCTTGGGGCCCCCCGAAAGCCCTAATAAGCAGGCATATACATAGAATGAAGGCTATTGCTAAGCACATTGATTTGTGCTTCTTAGATTGTAAACCGCCCTGAGTCTTCGGAGAAGGGCGGAATGTAAATGGGATTAAAAAAGAAGAAGACGGTAGTTAAGTAAATTTGGTTCCCGCATGGAACTTGCTTGTGAGAAGGTCACAGGAAGTCACAAAAAGGGATCACATGACCCTGGGCATGTTGCAACGGTCATAAGTGTGAAAATTGGTCCCAGGTTGCTTTTTCCCCCCAGTGCTGTTGTGCCTTTGAATGCTCACTAAATGAACAGTTGTAAGGGAGGACCAGCTATGTTTATATCTACAGAGCTACCAAACAGGGAGGGAGGATGTGCATCCACTTGTCCAACCTTCTAGGCAAAGTTGCCCCAAACTGCCCATACAGAATCCCCCTAGTAGTAGTTGTAGGCAGGATACTCAGCCTTCCATCCTTCCAAGGTAGGTAAAATGAGGACCCAGATTGTTGGGGGCAATTAAGCTGACTTTGTAATAATGCCGCTTGGGGTGTGTGTGAAAGCCCTAATAAGCAGGCATATACATAGAATGAAGGCTACTGCTAAGCTTGTAAGCCGCCCTGAGTCTTCGGAGAAGGGCGGGATATAAATGGAATTAAAATAAATAAAAAATAAAAAATACACTTGTGAAGCCTAACACACACACACACACACACACACACACACAAGCACACACACACACACACACACACTGGTGGGATTCAGCCGGTTCGCACCACTTCGGCAGAACTGGTAGCTAGTTTTTCGTTGCCCAGGCCCAGAACGGATTTCCGGAAGAGGCATCCCACACAGAGAACCGGTGGTTCACCTATTTGAATCCCACCGCTGCACAGACATCACAGTTTGTACCACAAGGAAACATTCTCCGACGCACCTAAAAATTGCCAAGCCACAGCCCTGCCCGTTTCATTTTACCTAGCGTGCAACTGGATCAGGCTCTTGGGCTCCCCAAATGCAGAAGGACAACAATTTGTCCGTCTCCACTTGGAAACTTGAGGATCCCACCTTACCGGGAATTTTCAATCCTGCCTTTTGTAAACTCAGCCATTTAAGGGGGTGGGTGTAGGGGGGAAGCAATCAAGCCCATTTTTTCTCCCCCTCCTGCACTGGAATTCTTTAAACTCCCCTGAAGCTTACCTAGCCTTGTTTTGGGAAAAAAAATAAAATAAAAATCTGTCCCTGTTGATAAGCTCGGCTCAAAGAGGAGAAATAAATTAGATTTCTTTTCCATCCAGAGGATAACTTGCAGGGGTTATTCGAAACATGTGGGGCTTTTGCTGATCAATATCTTGAACCTGCCCAGATGGCTGGGTGGGGGGGAGAGAAAAAGCTTATGTCTTCCTTTCCCCCCCCCTCAATACAGGTGTCAACACTGCTAACATCGGTTGTTTTTGCATTGACAACAGATGGAGATGCAGCCATTTTTTTCTTTTTTCTTCTAGAGTCAGATGATTCGGGGGGGCGGGGAATGTGCACGAGAGTCTAGCTAGACATAATAACACTGGACCTGGTGTGAGAACCAAGGCTATCGAAATAAGAGATGATAAGGAATTGGTGGGCTGGAGAGCTGTAGGGAAAGACCGGGCTTCAAACTAATTGGGGAATATGATTTATGACTGTTAACTGGAGGAGGGAATTGTGCTTTGATACTATGTACTCAGTGGAGGGGAACTCAGATCTTGGCTTCGACTATGTTAGCGCCGATGCTATGCTACTCCAATAAAGATTCTTTAAGGTAAACCGTGCCTCAAAGTTCTTCGAAGAGTTCCATCTGTCGGAACCATGACAACAGGTAGTCCTTGACTTACGGCCCCAACGTAAGGGGTCCAAAATTTCTGTTTTAGGAATTTTAGCGAGACAGCCGTTAAGTGAGCATTGCCCAGTGTTATGATCTTGCTTGCCGCCGTGGTTAAGCGAATCACTGCGCTTGTTAAATTACTAACACTGTTGTTGGGTGAATTTGGCTTCCCCCAAGGACTTTGCTGGTCAGAAGGCTGCAAAAAGGGATCACCAGACCTCCCGGGACACTGCAACCGTCATAAGTACATGTCAGTTGCCAAGCGTCTGAATTTTGATCACGTGACCAAGCTGCAAAGGCCATGGGAAAAACGGTCATAAGTTTCAGATTCAGAACAGAGCTGGAAGGGACCTCGGAGGTCATCTAGTCCAACCCCCTGCTCAGGCAGGAAACCCTATACCATTTCAGACAAAAGGCTGTCCAGTCTCTTCTTAAAAATCTCCAGTGTTGGAGCGTTCACAGCTTCTGGAGGCAGGTTGTTCCACCGATTGATTGTTCTGACTGTCGAGGAAATTCTCCTTAGTTCTAGGTTGCTTCTCTCCTTGATTAGTTTCCATCCGTTGCTTCTTGTCCTGCCTTCAGGCGCTTTGGAGAATAGCTTGGTTGTCCAGTCTCTTCTTTAAAATCTCCAGTGATGGAGCACCCACAACTTCTGGAGGCAGCTTCTATTCCATTGGTTAATTGTTCTCACTGTCAGGAAATTTCTCTGTACTTCTACATTGGGTCTCTCCTTGTTCAGTTTCCATCCATTGTTTCTTGTCTTGCCCTCTAGGGCTTTGGAAAATAAGTTGACTCCCTCTTCTTGGGTATGTCTAGTTTAATGAAGAGAAGGACAAGGGGGGACATGATAGCAGCCTTCCAATATCTCAGGGGCTGCCCCAAAGAAGAGGGAGTCAAGCTATTCTCCAAAGCGCCTGAAGGCAGGACAAGAAGCAACGGATGGAAACTAGTCAAGGAGAGAAGCAACCTAGAACTAAGGAGAAACTTCCTGACAGTTAGAACAATTAACCAGAGGAACAACTTGCATCCAGAAGTTGTAAATGCTGCAACACTGGAAGTTTTTAAGAAGAGACTGGACAGCCATTTTTCTAAAATGATAGGGATTCCAGCCTAAGGAGGGGGTTGGACTAGAAGACCTCCAAGGTCCCTCCCAACTCTGATTCTATTCTATTCTATTCTATTCTATTCTATTCTATTCTATTCTATTCTATTCTATTCTATTCTATTCTATTCTATTCTATTCTATTCTATTCTATTCTATTCTATTCTATTCTATTCTATTCTATTCTGTTCTGCTTTGTTCTGTATTCTACTCTACTCTACTCTACTCTAATTCTATTCCATTCCATCCCATTCCATATTTTCTATTCTATTCTATTCTATTCTATTCTATTCTATTCTATTCTATTCTATTCTATTCTATTCTATTCTATTCTATTCTATTCTATTCTATTCTATTCTATTCCATTTATTCTATTCTATTCTATTCTATTCTATTCTATTCTATTCTATTCTATTCTATTCTATTCTATTCTATTCTATTCTATTCTATTCTATTCTATTCTATTCTATTCCACAATACAATACAATACAATACAATGTCATAGTCCCAATTCACACATGCCACCCTTGGTTAATTATACCCTTTGTCAGCCTTTTCTGGGGGGGGGATGTTGTTCAGAGAATATGAATAATCTGTTAGCTGCGCAAATCTGGAAATTGGGTTATCTCCACCACCAAGCGTGGGATGCAAATGAAGCTGCTTGGAACAGATTTTTGGTGGGAATTTTCGCCCTGCAGGGAGCAAATGTAATTTATCATCACCTTTTCTATTGAGAAAAATCAATTCCTTCTGCTTTGCCAAGCCTTCCTCAATAAGCAAGCGAGCAATTAAATAAGGCGGCCGTCGAAACCAAGGTAATGTCATTTTGTTGCATCAGAATCCCGATCTGCCTTTAGGGATTTCCCCTCCGGTCCATTGCAAGACCTTACGTGAGGATCTGCCCAACTTTGCCTCCGTTGTTCTTGCTGCTGCAATAAGAAAAATTCAAAGAGGCCTAGCTTGAAAGATTTTGGAAGAGCCCAGTTAGCGACTCTAAACTAGCAGGATATGGGGGTCCTGAGTGCTCTCTGAGCTTGGTGGTTTTCATGCAGATGTTCCATTACCAAACTAGGCAACATCATCAGTGCTAGAAGAGAGTGGGGTTTGTGGAGAGGAGGAGGAGGAGGACTGTGGAGTCCTTGGCACTCTCTGAGCTAGGTTGTTTTCGTGCAGACATTTCATTACCCAACTAGATAACATCATCAGTGCTAGAAGGGACTAGGGTTTGTGGAATGGAGGGAGGAGGAGGACTGTGGGGTCCTTGGTGCTCTCTAAGCTGGGTTGTTTTCTTGCAGATGTTTCATGACCCAACTAGGGAACATCATCAGTGCTAGAAGGGACTAGGGTCTGCAGAGAGGAGGAGGAGGATGCGGACTGTGGAGTCCTTGGCACTCTCTGAGCTAGGTTTTCTTGCAGACGTTTCATTACCAAACTAGGTAACATCATCAGTGCTAGAAGGGACTAGGGTCTGCAGAGAGGAGGAGGAGGAGTAGGAGGAGGAGGAGGAGGAGTAGGAGGAGTAGGAGGATGCGGACTGTGGAGTCCTTGGCACTCTCTGAGCTAGGTTTTCTTGCAGACGTTTCATTACCAAACTAGGCAACATCATCAGTGCTAGAAGGGACTAGGGTCTGCAGAGAGGAGGAGGAGGAGGAGGAGGCGGACTGTGGAGTCCTTGGCACTCTCTGAGCTAGGTTTTCTTGCAGACGTTTCATTACCAAACTAGGCAACATCATCAGTGCAATGATGTGATCTAGTTTGGCAGTGAAACCTCTGCAAAAAGAAAACCATCGCAGAGAGCGCCAAGGACTCTCCGCTAAAGCTTAACGGGTGGAAATTAGCCCATTGATAATGTCACCTTGTTGGGACATGAAACGTCTGCAAGAAAACCACCTTGCTCAGAGAGCACCAAGGACTTCACCGTTCAATCCTGAGCTACAAATATTCTCTTCTGTGGGTACTCATAGGATGCCATTGTGAGCAGGAAGGAGTACGAACAGTGAACTTAAATTGAAAAAGAAACTGGTGTGAAGCCAAAGTTGGAGAAAAGGCCATCTAGCTCTCTTCCACGACCTTCTGACAAGTAAAGTCAATGGGGAAGCCATTTGTTTGTGGTTCCCTTAACAACTAAGGCAGGGGTAGGCAACCTTGGCTGTTTTGTTATTCGTGGACTTCAATTCCCAGAATTCCTGAGCCAGCCATGCTGGCTCAGGATTTCTGGGAGTTGAAGTCCACAAGTCATGAAGGGGCCTTAGTTCCCCCATGCTGGCTCAGGAATTCTGGGAGTTGAAGTCCACAAGTCATGAAGGGGCCTTAGTTCCCCCATGCTGGCTGAGGAATTCTGGGAGTTGAAGTTCACAAGTCATGAAGGGGCCAATGTTTCCCTCATGCTGGCTCAGGAATTCTGGGAGTTGAAATCCACAAGTCATTGAAGGGGCCTTAGTTCCCCCATGCTGGCTCAGGAATTCTGGGAGTTGAAGTCCACGAGTCATAAAAGAGCCAAGGTTGCCTACCCCTGAACTAGGGCAAGGAAGGTCCTAAAATGGGGGCAAAGCTCACTTAACAACTGTTCTCGCTTAGGGACAGAAAGTTTGGGCTCCATTGTAGACCCAGTTGTTGAGGACTACCTGCAAACTTGGCACTTCCTGGAAAACAGGACTAAATATGGTTTCTTTCCTTGTTCCGTCTTCCAGCTGAGGAAAAGGGCCCCTGAAAGGGTTGTTGAGGACACACTGGGGGCTGAGGAGGAAGAGCCAACACAAACACAAACACCCAGGAGGGTTACCAGAGGGGCACAGTGGCAACCCCACCCCAGGCAGGAGACTGACAGAGAAACCAGGCAGTCACCAGAACCCAGCAGAACACAAAACCCGGGCACCGCAACACACACACACACCACAATCCACCACAACAATCACAACAAGGAAGAGAGTCTAGACACAGCACCACACCACCAGGAGAACCAGTCCCAAGAAGATCAAGCAGGCCGCACAAGGCTCCAAGCTACCTCGCGGACTATGTGCGCTCTTAGGGGGGGGGGTGGAGAAGCAACCAAGGGATAACAATTGTAAATTTTGTGTATAGTGTAAATAAGTGTATATAGTTATGGGAGACGGAATGACAGAGGGTAATTCCTCACTATGGGGGAAGGGGTGTAGTGTATGCCTTTAAAGCATACACGGAATGTCAGCACAGCAGGGGGTTGGACAGCTCCAGGCTATAACCGCTTTTGGCGGGAAAGCCTGAATAGAGCGAGTCGTTGACAGCCCCAGGGCATGGTCAGCTCTGGCGGGAAGCCAGGGTTTAAATCCATTGGCCACCTGCTGTTGTGATTCAGGGTCAGCCTGTGGGTTCGGCAGTTGGGTCGGACGACTCAGAGGAGGAGGAGGGGGGTGTTGAAGAGCTTGCTGATGATGGCTTTGAGGCTCCGCAGAGCCCTCAGCCAGGCCCCTCCCACCTGGTCACGACGGAGACCCAGCTGTGTGAGCCTGACAGCGTGGATGAAGATGACCCACAGCTGGCCCTGTTCAAGGACGCCCGACGCAGGAGGCAGTCAATCAGGAGTAAACAGAGGAAGGCAATGGGGCACCTCAGAAGGAGGCAGAGAGAGGCCACGCCCTGAATGTATTTAAGGGGAATGTGTGGGGAGGGCTGGTTTGCTGAAGGCAACCGCTTGGATAGTTCCTGTTTCTTAAAGCTCCTGTTTCTTGGTTGGTGTCTTGTCTTGCTCTGTTTTATGTTAATAAATTTGGCAGGGTTTATTCCAGCCTCTTGCCGTTTGTAAAGGGGTTGTCCCTGCTTTTGCTGCAGGGCCGGTAGCAGGCTGGTACAGAACACCTGCACTGGCGGGAAGCCCAGGTTCAAATCTATTGGTCACCATTCACCTGGGCAGGTATAAAGAGACGCCAGGTAACCCCTTTGCTTCAGCTTCATTCCTGATCCAATAAAGAAGTACTACCCAGCTCAAGTGTCCGTCTCTCTGTGCGACCACGCGACATTGCAGCGGGTCAAGGAGATTGTCACACAAACGTGACGATGGCTTCTTCACAGTTTTCTAAAAACAAGGGACCATCAAAGGGCCAAACTGTTTAATTCCATTTCCTTGTTAGCATATTAAGTACAGGAGTAGCATCCATCCTGAAAACCCAAACCGTGGAGGGGGGGGGAGTCATAAAGAAAAACTCATGAAGAAAAACCTTGAAAGAATGCATCAACCATAGCTTAATGCTCTTTTGGAACGGGGCCCGGGAAAAATTAACGGTCCACCAGTGGTCCTCCATTTCCCCCCCCCCTTCGTTCCTCCAAGGAGGAGATTTAGCCGAGAAAGAGTCCTTCGGGAAAGGGCGGTATATAAATCTAATAAAAAAATTAAGAAAAAAAAGAGATCAGAGGGAAGGGGGTGAGAAGCTTCCCAGATTTTGGTCTCAGAAACGTGCTCTGCGCGCACCTAAAATAAATCAAAATATACACCTGCTTCTATTTAGGAAAAACTGGTGTGACAGAAATCAAACCTTTTGCCTTCAATTGGCAGGGTTCACGCCTGGTTCTTGAAGTTGGCGGAGAGACGCGATAGAATTAGCAGAGTAACAGAGCTGAAAAGGGACCTTGGAGGTCTTCTAGTCCAACCCCCTGCACAGCTTGGGAAACTGGGTCCTAGGGTTGCTCAAACCCAACGGGATCTGTTCTTAAAAGTCAAATCACGAGCGACGAGGACTCTGTGACGTGCCACAGGTTCAGCTGCGACCTTCGGGCCCCGGGGAGTCCTTGACTTACGACCACAATTCAGTCGGAAATTTCTGTTGCTAAGCGAGATGTCGGTTAAGTGAATTTTGCCCCATTTTACGCCCTTTCTTGCCACCGTTGTTAAGTGAGTCGTTGCAGTTTTAAGTTAGTAACATAGCTGTTAAGTGAATCTGGCTTCCCCATGGACTTTGCTGGTCAGCAAGTCACCTTCCCTTCCCTCCCTCCCTCCCTCCCTCCCTCCCTTCCCTCCCTCCCTCCCTCCCTTCTTTCCCTCCCTCCTTCTCTCCCTCCCTATCCTTCCTTCCTTCCCTCCCTCCTTCCCTCCTTCCTTCCTACCCTCCCTCCCTCCTTCCTTCCTGTCTCCTCCCTCCTTCCCTTCTGTCTCCTCCCTCCCTCCTTCTTCTTCCTTCCTTCCCTCTTTTCTGTCTTCTCCTTTCCTTGCTCCCTCCCTTCCTTCCGTTTCCTTCCTCCCTCCATCTCCTTCCTTCCTTCCCTCCCTCCCTATCTCCTTCCTTCCCTCCTTCCTTCCTATCCTCTCTCCCTTCCTTCCTTCCCTCCTTCCCTTCCTCCCTCCATCCTTCCTTCCCTCCTTCCCTCCCTATCTCCTTCCTTCCCTCTTCCCTTCCTATCCTCTCTCCCTTCCTTCCTTCCTTCCCTCCATCGCTCCCTCCTTCCCTTCCTCCCTCCATCCCTATCTCCTTCCTTCCCTCTTTCCTTCCTATCCTCTCTCCCTTCCTTCCTTCCTTCCTTTCTTCCTACCCTCCCTCCCTCCTTCCTTCCCTCCCTCCTTACTTCCCTCCTTTCTTCCTACCCTCCCTCCCTCCTTCCTTCCTTCCTTCCTTCTTCCCTCCCTCCTTCCTTCCCTCCTTCCTACCCTCCCTCCCTCCCTCTTTCCTTCCTTCCTTCCTTCCTTCCTTCCTTCCTTCCTTCCTTCCTTCCTTCCTTCCTTCTTCCCTCCCTTCCTTCCCTCCTTCCTACCCTCCCTCCCTCCCTCTTTCCTTCCTTCCTTCCTTCCTTCCTTCCTTCCTTCCTTCCTTCCTTCCTTCCCTTCTTCCTTCCTGTCTCCTCCCTCCTTCCCTTCTGTCTCCTCCCTCCCGCCTTCTCCTTCCTTCCTTCCCTCTTTTCTGTCTTCTCCTTTCTTTGCTCCCTCCCTTCCTTCCATTTCCTCCCTCCCTCCATCTCCTCTCTTCCTTTCCTTCCTTCCTCCCTCCCCTCCCTCTCTTCCACCTTCAGAGAGCGGCGATTCATGTTTCTGAAGGCGCTAGTCATAGATGCAGCAATAACACCAAACACGCTAAGTAGGTCCCAGCGAATAATAAAAGGAGAGCGTCATTTGCTAAAACCCTTCATGGGGCACGTTAGACAGATGTCAAGAACCCTCCTCGCCTATTAAAAGATTTATTCGGCTCCTGCCCTCTGCCCCCTCCCTTCCATTACCACCATGTGAACACAGCAGTTAATTATTTAGCATCGCTAATCAATCAGGGATTAAATGTACTAATCAAACACATTTCAGCTGCTGAGGGTTGTTCCCTTGACGACGTTGATCGAGGGAAAGACACCTTGCGGACAACTGCAAGGGGTCTTCCAGACTGTCTCCGCTCCCCAGGGTCAATTTTTTTGACACCATCTGCCGAGCTGGACACCAAACAGTCATTCAGACAACCATTATCATCCATTCTGCAGCTCTTTAAGCAGCCTCCACAGGGAATCGGATGGCAGGGGAAGTCTGGAAAAGTCGCCGTTGGGTAAAAAAAAAAAAGGGATCAGAAAAAGGTTCTTGGCTTTCCCCCTTTTGTAATTACCAAATCATCTCAATTTTTTTTTTTAGGACAAAGGTGCCGCGTTGGAGACAATCCTAAATGGAAGGGAAGGACAGATTTAAAACTGTCTTTCCAATTAGTTGTTTTTTTAAATGAAAAGAAGAACTAGGGACAACGTGACAGCAGTCTTCCAATCTCTCAGGGGCTGCCCCAAAGAAGAGGGAGTCAAGCTATTTTCCAAAGCGCCTGAAGGCAGGACAAGAAGCTACGGATGGAAACTAACCGAGGAGAGAACCAACCTAGAATTAAGGAGAAATTTCCTGACAGTTAGAACAATTAACCAGTGGAACAGCTTGCCACCAGAAGTTGTGGGTGCTCCATCACTGGATGTTTTTAATTTAATTTAATTTAATTTAAGAAGAGACTGGACAACCATTTGTCTGAAATGGTATAGGGTTTCCTGCCTGAGCAGGGGGTTGGACTAGAAGACCTCCAAGGTCTCTTCCAACTATGTTATTCGATTCTCCAAAGCCCCTGAAGGCAGAACAAGAAACAGCGGATGGGAACTAATCCAGGAGAGAAGCAACCTGGAATTAAGGAGAAGCTTCCTAACAGTGAGGACAATTAACCAGGGGAACTGCTTGCCTCCAGAAGTTGTGGGTGCTTCATCACTGGAGGTTTTTTAAAGAAGAGAATGGACAACCATTTGTCTGAAATGATATAGGGTCTCCTGCTTGAGCAGGGGGTTGGACTAGATGACCTCTGAGGTCCCTTCCAGCTCTATTCTGATTAAACAATCTCAGCACAAGGAAGTGAAAATATTTCCCCCGGTTTTCTCCTTTATTCCCAAAAGCGGTAGCTACTGCTTTTACTACTTAGCTACTGCTAAGCTTGTAAGCCGCCCTGAGTCTTCGGAGAAGGGCGGGATATAAATGGAATTAAAATAAAATAAAATAAATAAAAAATAAATATTTCCAGAAAAACACAAAGGAGAACTGTAAAAGCTCCGTTTTCATTTAATAATTGAACAGCTCGTCCTTCCGTGCACCATTGGAAAACTTCCTGAACTTTTGTTAGATGAGGGGGGGTTTTAAGGTTTCCCCTTAGCTTGACCCCCGGCGTAATTAGAATTTCAATTATTCATTTTCAATTATGAGCATGACGTGATGATGGCAAACATCATTAAGTATTAAATCAGATCTAACGACGGATGGTTAAATACTTCTCCAGATCTGCATCCATCTTTCTCCTTTATATGCTAGGACTACGACTTGGGATCCTGCGTCCAGTTTTGGTCACCACGATCTAAAGGGCGGTATATAAATCTAAATAAATAAATAAATAAAATAAAAAATAAAAGAAGATGTTGAGAGCCCAGAAAGGATTCTAGAAATTAGAAAGAGGGCAGAGAAGAGCAACAAAGATGATTAGAGGTCTGGAGGCTAAAACATATAAAGAACGGTTGCAGGGAGTGGGTATGTCTCGTTTAATGAAGAGAAGGATAAAGGGTGACATGATAGCAGTGTTCCAATATCTCAGGGGCTGCCCCAAAGAAGAGGGAGTCAAGCTATTTTCCAAAGTGCCCGAAGGCAGGATAAGAAGCAACGGATGGAAACTAATCAAGGAGAGATTCAACCTGAAACTAAGGAGAAACTTCCTGACTGTTAGAACAATTAACCAGTGGAACAACCTGCCTCCAGAAGCTGTGAATGCTCCAACACTGGAAGTTTTTAAGAAGAGACTGGACAACCATTTGTCTGAAATGGTATAGGGTTTCCTGCCTGAGCAGGGGGTTGGACTAGATGGCCTCCAAGGTCCCTTCCAACTTTGTTGTTGTTGTTGTTGTTGTTGTTGTTATTATTATTATTATTATATTTTTTCCTGCTTTGGCTGGCATACTATGCAATAGAGACCTTAAGGCAGGTAGTTCTTGACTTACGACTGATTGCTTAGTGACCCTTCAAAGTTACGACCGACACCCCCGCCTTACCCCCCCCAAATACTAATGAACCTGTTCCAAACTTCGGTGACATGATGATGATGTATGACAGCTACAGGGTGTCCTCCACTTATGACCATTCATTTAGTGCCCTTTTGAAGTTATAATAGCATTGAAAAAAGTGACTTATGACCATTTTTCACTTACCGGTATGACCCCCGCAGCATCCCCGTGGTCCCATGATCAAAATTCAGAGGCTTGGCAATTGACTAGTATTTATGAGGGTTTGCAGTGTCCCTGTCTCATGCGCTCCCCTTTTGCGACCTTCTGACAAGCAAAGTCAATGGGGGAAGCCAGATTCACTTAACAACCAGTTTACCAATTTCACAGCTGCCGTGATTCATTTAACGGGTGAATCATAAAATGGGGCAAGATTCACTTAACAACTATCTTGCTTAGACAGTTGAAGCGAAGAGCCATAATGATGCTGTACAGCAGGCTAACTCTGCCCACAGTCTGGAGTTCGATCCTGACCGGCTCAAGGTTAACTCAGTCTTCCATCCTTCCGAGGTCGGTAAAATGAGGACCCAGATTGTAGAAGGCAATAAGTGCGATTGCTATCAATAAGAGCCATGGTGGCACAGTGGTTAATATTGCAGGCTGATTCTGCTCACTGCCAGGAGTTCGATCCTGACCGAGGTTGGTTCAGCCTTCTATCCTTCCGAGGTCGCTAAAATGAGGACCCAGATTGTTAGGGGCAAATATGCTGACTCTGTAAACCGCTTAGAGAAGGCTGTGAAGCAATATGAAGCGATAGATAAATCTGAGTATTATTGGAATGAGTGTAATTTCAAATACTTTGGTTTTTTCAGATGTGTGCACTGTCACACACATTCATGGTGAACAACTGGATTTGCTAAGAGTGACGTAACACATTCTGAAAATTTTGTTGCAATGAATTAGGGATAAATAAGAATTTTTGCTTCAAAGCTGGCATTTGGCCGAATTTGCCAGATCAGATAAGGCTTCAGCGCATAAATTTTATATATATTTGCAACCTTGCAGCTAGGAGCTTGTGTGTTTCTTTATTTATTTTTTCCTCTATTTTTTCTTACTGTTTTTCCCCAAATCTTTTCCTTTCAGGGTGAAATTATATACTCAAGTGTTCTCGAACAATACATTCAAATCAGACCACATAATGGCTCAACGCTGTACAGTGGACTTCTGGCTTTTTAATTTTCCACTTGGTTATCAGCCCTTATAATAGAGGTAATCCTTGAGTTACAACCATTCACTTAGTGATCGTTCAAAGTTACAATGGCACTCAAAAAACTGACTTAGGATCGTTTTTTACACTTATGACCATTGATCAAAATTCGGGTGCTTGGCAACTGGTTCATATTTATGACGGTCGCAGCGTCCCGGGGTCACGTGAACCCCTTTCGACCAGCAAAGTCAATGGGGAAACCAGATTCACTTAACAACCGTGTTACTAATTTAACAACTGCAATGATCCACTTAACAACTGTGGCAAGAAGGGTCGTAAAATGGGGCAAAACTCACTTAACAAAGGTCTCACTTAGCAACAGAAATTGTGGCCTCAATTGTGGACGTGAGTTGAGGACTACCTCTATTGTTTTTTTCCAGCATATTATAACGTTTTATTTCAGATTTTGTTTTGTTTGTTTGAGATAAAGGAGTTGATGTCCACAATTCCAGCAAGGAAATGAAAATGGAAATGTGTAAAATCTCTCTTTCCATTCCCCCACCTACACACACACACACACACACACACACACACACACACACACACACACACAAACACTCCTCCAGATCAACTTTCATGACGGGCGCATATGCTTTGCTATTTTTTTTTAGTAATAATAATAATAAAAAAGAGGCTTTTCATAAGGAAAGCCAGGACGAGTGGAAATGCATTAGCTGAACAGCAGAGAAAGAATATGCAAATTTCATTTGCTGGAGTTTTTCTCTCTCAGCAGGCAATCACACTGAGGAATAATATCCCTGTTTAATAATATCCCTGACTCTTTCAGGAGCTGAATACAGAATACAGAATAACAGAGCTGGAAGGGACCTTGGAGGTCTTCTAGTCCAACCCCCTGCTCAGGCAGGAAACCCTAACATTTTAAGGAGATACCTGGTTGATACCTAGGATGCTGGCAGCAACCCGTGTCAACCATTAGTGCCAGTCAATTTGAGTGTTCAGTTGACTGAGGTTCATGTTTAATGAATAAAAGATAATAATAATAGTAATAATAATAAAGTTGGAAGGGACCTTGGAGGTCATCTAGTACAACCCCCTGCTCAGGCAGGAAACCCTATACCATTTCAGACAAATGACTGTCCAGTCTCTTCTTAAAAACTTCCAGTGTTGGAGCATTCACAGCTTCTGGAGGCAGGTTGTTCCACTGGTTAATTGTTCTTACTGTCAGGAAGTTTCTCCTTAGTTCCAGGTTGCTTCTCTCCTTGATGAGTTTCCATCCGTTGCTTCTTGTCCTGCCTTCAGGCGCTTTGGAAAATAGCTTGACTCCCTCTTCTTTGGGGCAGCCCCTGAGATACTGGAAGACTGCTATCATGTCCCCCCTCACCCTTCTCTTCATTAAACTACACATACCCAATTCCAGCAACCGTTCCCTATATGTTTTAGCCTCCAGTCCCCCAATCATCTTTGTTGCTCTTCTCTGTACTCTTTCTAGAGTCTCGACATCTTTTTTACATCATGGTGACCAAAACTGGATGCCGTATTCCAAGTGTGGCCTTACCAAGGCGTTGTAAAGTGGTATTAACACTTTATGCAATCTTGATTCTATCCCTCTGTGGCAGCCCCTGAGATACTGGAAGACTGCTATCATGTCACCCCTAGTCCTTCTCTTCATTAAAGCAGACATACCCAATTCCTGCCACCGTTCTTCATATGTTTTAGCCTCCTGCCCTGGATTCCTTGCCTGGTGCGACTGTAGAAAAAGGGTGACTTCTATAACCCAGTGAGAAGTCATGCAGGTGTTGGGTTTTTAACAGATGCACTGAAAAAATTCCACATCCGTGTATAAACCGTTAAAACAGCTCTTTTGTGAGAGTAAAAAAGTCACAGGACGTGACATTCTTTAATTGCCCGGTGGACTTCCAAATGGATTGTACGTAAAAAGGACATTTCTGGACAATTTCAGCCTCTCCTATACTTCTTCAGAACCTATTAGATGAGCGGGACATCACTCTTTACCTTGGATGTGCTAAATTTATTTTCTGTACTCTCACTAACAGAAGCTCTCAGCTTTGGGAAAAAAATGTGGACTGTAAAATAATTTCTGGGTGGTGTCCATCATTGACTATACTAGCCCCATGTTCAGAGCCTGGGCATTATGGAAAGATCCAAGGCATCTCGATTTGGCAACTGCCTCCATAGTTTGGAGATATGAATTTAAAAGGAAAAATAGCAGTCACAGGGGTTGCCCCAAAGAAGAGGGAGTCAAGCTACTTTATACCACTTTACAACGTCTTGGTAAGGCCACACTTGGAATACGGCATCCAGTTTTGGTCACCACGATCTAAAAAAGATGTTGAGACTCTAGAGTACATAGAAGAGCAACAAAGATGATTAGGGGACTGGAGGCTAAAACATATAAGGAACGGCTGCTGGAATTGGGTATATCTAGTTTAATGAAGAGAAGGGTGAGGGGTGACATGATAGCAGTCTTCCAGTATCTCAGGGGCTGCCCCAAAGAAGAGGGAGTCAAGCTATTCTCCAAAGCGCCTGAAGGCAGGACAAGAAGCAACGGATGGAAACTGATCAAGGAGAGAAGCAACCTAGAACTAAGGAGAAGCTTCCTGACAGTGAGAAAAATGAATCAGTGGAACAACCTGCCTCCAGAAGTGGTGAATGCTCCAACACTGGAGAGTTTTTAAGAAGAGACTGGACAGCCATTTGTCTGAAATGGTATAGGGTTTCCTGCCTAAGCAGGGGGTTGGACTAGATGACCTCCAAGGTCCCTTCCAGCTATTTTATTATATAAAACTTTTATTCATAAAACATGAAACTCAGTCTGAACACTCAAATGAACACTAAACACTCAAATTGACTGGCACTAATGGTTGACACGGGCTGCTGCCAGCATCCTAGGTATCAATCAGGTATCTCCTTAAAATGTAAGATGTTCCGAGTAGCGCAGTTTTTTTGTAGCTTTGCTGGAGTTATTGCAGGAAGCTGCAATTTCTTGATTTTTTGTTTATTTTTATTATTATCATTATCATCATCATCATCATTTCTGAACAAAAGCGCGCTGGCTATTTGCAAACATCCCAAAGTTTCAATCCAGGTAATCCTCAATTTACCACTGTCAGTTTAGTGACCGTTGAAAGATAAAACGCCAGGGGAAAAAACTAAGTCATGTTTTCCACATTTACAACTGTTGCAGCATGCCCATGGATGCCTGATCAGAATTCGGATGCTTGGCAACTGGTTTGTAGGGTTTTGTTTTTATAAAATATCTCTGCACATATGTACACATGTACACACACACACAGAGACAGACAGACATGCCAGTTTAGTTTAATAGTTAAGGCACTAGGCTAGGAAGCAGGAGACTCGTGAGTTGTAATTCTAATTTTGCTTGCTAATCAGCTCCACTGGTGATTTGCTCTTATGAGTAGGAAATATTCCCTAACATTCGATACAGATCTGCCTTCTAGTAAACTTAGTCCACAATCCAGAGTCAGTTTGGTCCAGTGGTTAAAGCACCAGGCTGAAAGCCAGGTGGTCGTGACTTTTAGTCCTGTTTGAGCCATGAAGGCCAGCTGGGTGACTTTGGGCCAATCACCAGGAAAAGGTGAGTTCTAGTTCTGCCTTAGGCATGAAAGGCAGCTGGATGACTTTGCACCAATCACAGGAGACGGTGAGTTCTAGTTCCACCTTAGCCATGAAAGCCGGTTGGGTGACTTTGAGCCAATCGCCAAGAGACAGTGAGTTCTAGTCCCGCCTTAGCCGTGAAAGCCGACTGGGTGGCTGGGTCAGTCACCAGGAGACAGTGAGTTCTAGTCCTGGCTTAGCCATGAAAGCTGACTGGGTGACTTTGAGCCAATCGCCAAGAGACACTGAGTTCTAGTCCCGCCTTAGTCATGAAAGCCGACTGGGTGACTGGGTCAATCACCAGGATACAGTGAGTTCTAGTCCCGCCTTAGCCATGAAAGCCTGCTGGGCGATCTCAAGCCAGTCCCACTCTCTCAGCCCAACTCATCTGAGTTGCGGGGAACATAGGAAGGAGGAGGAGTGTTAGATATTTTCGCTGCCTTGAGTTATTTGTAAAAATAATAAAGGCGGGATATAAACCCACCAACCATCCAACCCAGAAAGAAAGAAACAACGTGTAAAGGTTTAGCAAGGTAAATGTAAGTCAATAACCTGCGAAGATCCCGTGTAACTCAGACATAAAGTTAGATGTAAGACAATATTCAGCAGAGCGTTTGCAGCTTATTGAGTTGCCCTTTGGACAGAAATAGGCAATGTAATGCAGAAGATTAGAGACTGGTCTCACGTTTTGCAGTGTTTAAATGTTCCTGGGTCAATTCTGCCACCCTGTCAATGGAGGGCCACTGGCTCACCATTGTTAGCAACGGCCTTACATGCACCATCACCAACAATTTGCGGGGGGGGGGGCAGGGAAGCGCCCCCTCCCGAGCCTTTTAAAACAAACCCAATTTTATTCAGCTTACAGAGTTCGATTAGCATCATCCTGGCGCCCGAACAGAGGCTTTGCGGTGTTTATACAGGAGGCGGCCAAAGGACAAACATGGGGAGCAGAAAAACCAGCCACTGGAAATCAATATTTTGCAGCTTGATTTTTAAAGGCTGGCTTAGCGCAAGCAAAATCTCTGGCTCAAGCCAATCACGAAATCGAGCAATTTGAAGTTCATCTTTAAAAAAAAATAATAGTTTACCGGCCGTATTTACAGCTTGACTGAGCACCTGGGAACCATGCCTTTGAAACCACAGGAGGGGAAAGCCAGGCTGGATTCAATTCAGGGCATCAGGGAGGGTCAAATAAGTCAAGATGGCAGCCAGGGTCAGATGATAGATGCCCCACCCTCTGCGGTTTCTCAACAACCGGAAAAGGGTGGGGTGGCAGAGTCCTCGGCGTACGGCGTATGGCCCACCAATGAGCCCAAAATTTCTGTTGTCCGGTGAGTTTTGCCCCATCTTACGACCTTCCTTGCCACAGTTGTTAAGTGAATCACTGCAGTTGATAAGTCAGGAACCCGGTTGTTAAGTGAAACCGGCTTCTCCATTGATTTTTCGCGTCCAAAAGTTGGAAAAGGTGACCTTGGGACACAACAGCAGTCATAAATATGAGGCAGTTGCCAGGCATCTGAATTTTGGTCCCAGGATCACAAGGATGCTGCAAGGGTCGCAACTGTGAAAAATGGTCATAAGTCACATTCTGCAGGGCCGTTGTAACTTTGAACAGTCACTGAACGAATGTTGTAAGTCGAAGACTACCAATGCTCCAGGACTAACTTGGGTCATGGCTGCCATCTTGATTTTTTTGACCGCTTCCCCATGGACACCCATGGTTCAACCCCTCCCGGATTGGAGCAGACCAAATTAATCCTTCCAGATAATGACTTATCTCGCTTCTAATTTTGCTTGCTAATCAGCTCCACTGGTGATTTGTTCTTATGATTAGGAAATATTTCCTAACATTCGATACAGATCTGCCTTTTACTAAACTTGGTCCAGAATCCAGAGTCAGTTTGGTCTAGTCTAGTGGTTAAAGCACCAAGCTAGAAGCCAGGTGGTTGTGACTTCTAGTCCTGTTTGAGCCACAAAGGCCAGCTGGGTGACTTTGGGTCAATCACCAGGAGAAGGTGAGTTCTAGTCCTGCCTTAACCATGAAAGTAGCTGGGTGACTTTGGGCCAATCACCAGGAGACGGTGAGTTCTACTCCTGCCTTAACCACGAAAGCCAGCTGGGTGACTTTGGGCCAATCACCAGGAGACGGTGAGTTCTAGTCCTGCCTTAACCATGAAAGCCAGCTGGGTGTCTTTGGGCCAATGACCAGGAGACGGTGAGTTCTAGTCCTGCCTTAACCATGAAAGTAGTTGGGTGACTTTGGGCCAATCTCCCCGAGACGGTGAGTTCTAGTCCCGCCTTAACCATGAAAGCTGGCTGGGTGACTTTGGCTCAATCCCCAGAAGACGGTGTCAAGTTCTGAAGGGCAATCACGTGATCCTAATGGGAGCAGTTATTGTAACTTTGAAAGCGGTTTCCAAGTAGCTCTGGGGAGTTCCACTGAAACCTTGACGGACTGCTAAGGTAAGTAATAAGAGAAGTAGAAATCTCTATTTTCCCTGCCATTGCTAAGCGAAGGGTGGAAAGTGGAGGATTTACTCATTTAACAAAAATGTTCGCCACATAGCTCAGCTCACTCAAAGCAGGAACCAAACTCAACAACAGGCAATCAAAAGGCATTTTCGAATTGCTTCTGAAGTCACCCCGAGATTGGAAAGAAAAACAGAAACCATCTTCTTTCTTTCTTTTTCCCTTTAGAGAAGAATACTTAAGGGAAATGGAGAGCAGATTTCAACACACTAGTACAGAAATGTGCAAGGGAGCCTTGTTTATTTTACCGCAGAGCGAAACTGGGTTTTTCCAACCCCTGCCTTTCTTTGGAAGAGGTCATCGGACAGCCTTAGCACAACTCAATAAAAGAAGGCACCAGAAAGGATAATTTGAAGTGATAATGGAGGAACAGCTGGTGAAAACTACATCGAACGGACAGAAACTATAAAAGAAGCAGTAAAACAAAAGGGGATTTAGTTTTTCAAATGGAAGTTTCCACCCAGTTAACTGTCTGGGGTAGTTACAAGTGCGTTTTCGACCTACTTCTGGAATCCAAAATTTGTTTTTTTTCAGCACATGAAACCCGAAAAGACTCTTGTGAAGTATCTCTGCAGTCACAGCATGCGGATAAGCGCCGGGGGCCCTCCCGCACTTGCATTGTGCAAAATTTCTGTCGCCAAATAAGGAACACGGTCGTTAGGTTCATTCCAAGTTGTCTGCTACAGATAGTCCTCCACTTACGACCACAGCCGAGCACAAAATTTCTGTTGCTAAGTGAGACGGTTGTTTAGTGAATTTTCCCCATTTTGCGACCTTTCTTGCCACAGTGGTTAAGTGGATCACTGCCGTTAGTAACTTAGTAACACGGTTGCTAAGTGAATCCGGCTTCCCCCATTGACTTGGCTTGTCAGAAGGTTGCAAAAGGGGATCATATGACCCCCGGGATACTCCGATTGTCATAAGTACGAGTCAGTTGCCAAGAGTTCAAATTTTGATCCCATGACCACGGGGGTGCTGCAACAGACATAAGTCAGACATCACTTTTTTCAGGGGTCATAACTTCAAATGGTCACTAAACAAATGGCTGTAAGTCAAGGAATATGCCTTTCACAAATTTACAAAATTTACCTTTTGGGGGGGGGGGGAAATTGCAAAGGCTCCCAAAGAATTCTTACTGTGCTACCAAATTCCAGCCATCTTAAACTAAAATAACATGATGAATAAATTCGGCTGACTTCTTCTGTTTGAACCTAAATCATTCCTTCCATGTTTCGCCCACATGTGTTTAAATAAAAAAATAAAAAAAATGTTCAGAACCGCCAAAAAGTGCAGCCTGAAAGATTTGGGAAGAAAAATTGGCAAGGCCCAGCATGTTTAGAAGAAACCTTGCTAAATCATAGGGCCTCTTAAGTTCTGTTGAAGACACACTGCTCAATATTTATTTACCTCAGGATTAACCATTCCAGAAATAATGGGAAACGGTTGGGCCTAGAAACACGTATTAAATCAACAGCCTAAAGCAGGGGTAGGCAACCTTGGCTCTTTTATGACTCGTGGACTTCAACTCCCAGAATTCCTGAGCCAGCCATGCTGAGGGGAAAGGGAGAGGTTTCAAAGCTGAGCCATACTGGCTCAGGAATTCTGGGAGTTGAAGTCCACAAGTCATGAAGGGGCCATAGTTCCCCTATGCTGGCTCAGGAATTCTGGGAGTTGAAGTCCACAAGTCATGAAGGGGCCATAGTTCCCCTATGCTGGCTCAGGAATTCTGGGAGTTGAAGTCCACGAGTCATAAAAGAGCCAAGGTTGCTTACCCCTGGCCTAAAGGAACCAAACAGGTAACTAGTTTCGCTTTCTCTAATGAAAGTGATGGCCATCTTAATATAGGTGGGACTAGATATTTACCCTGATGAAAAACAGGGGCTGCCCCAAAGAAGAGGGAGTCAAGCTATTGTCCGAAGCACCTGAAGGCAGGACAAGAAGCAACGGATGGAAACTAACCAAAGAGAGAAGCAACCTGGAACTAAGGAGAAATTAGAAAGAGTACAGAGAAGAGCCTAAGATGATTAGGGGACTGGAGACTAAAACATATAAAGAATGGTTGCTGGAATTGGGTATGTCTAGTTTCATGAAGAGAAGGACGAGGGGGGACATGATAGCAGTCTTCCAATATTTGAGGGGCTGCCCCAAAGAAGAGGGAGTCAAGCTATTCTCCAAAGCTCCTGAAGGCAGGACAAGAAACAACGGATGGAAACTGATCAAGGAGAGAACCAACCTAGAACTAAGGAGAAATTTCCTGAGAGTTAGAACAATTAATCCATGGAACAACCTGCCTCCAGAAGCAGTGAATGCTCCAACACTGGAGATTTTTTAAGAAGAGACTGGACAGCCATTTGTCTGAAATGGTATAGGGCTTCCTGCCTGAGCAGGGGGTTGGACTAGGTGACCTCTAAGGTCCCTTGCAACTCTGTTATTCTGTTAACAAGCTTATTTAAGAGAGAGGAAGAGGTGTAGACCTCAGCTCAACAGCGTCTCCAAGACCAAGAATTTCAAATGTTATGTAATCTGTATGGATGCCACATAGCATGATAAGCTTCCCGACTTGATGGGGGTGTTATGAGAGATGGTCTACCATAAAGACCTAAAGCTCGAGAAAGCTTGACTGATAACAAAAAGAAAGCTAAACTGTAGGGCCCTTTGTGCTCTCTGAGCTTGGTTGCTTTCTTGAAGACGTTTCATGATCCAACTAGGTAACATCATCAGTGCTAGAAGGGAGAGGGGTTTGCTTGTTTGTTTACTTGCTGTTAATCTCTGCCTGGCACTCACGCAAATCAGCCATCAACAGGCACACAGAGATAATAAAGGCGACATATAAACAAACCATATCTACATACCATTCAAAAGACAGTCAAAAATCTAAAAGACCACAGCGTCTCCTGACCAACAACCAACACCCGGATTAACACCAAAAACACCCCCACCAACATTGACAAGGCAAGCTGAGAACGAACCCCACGTCCTTCGAGTACGGATGATGTTATCTAATGGGGTAATGAAAGTTCTGCAAGAAAACAACCAAGCTCAGAGAGCACCAAGGACCCCACAGCTCAACCCTGAGCTATGAACATTCTTTTTTTTATTATAGCTAAACTATACAGTTCTAGTTCCGACTTAGGCGTGAAAGTAAGATGGGTGATTTTGGGCCAATCACCAGGCAACGGTGAATTCTAGTCCTTTCTTAGGCACAAGAGCCAGCTGGGTGACTTTGGGCCAATCACCAGGTGACGGTGAATTCTAGTCCCTTCTTAGGCACAAGTGCCAGCTGGGTGACTTTGGGCCAATCACCAGGCGACGGTGAATTCTAGTCCCTTCTTAGGCACAAGTGCCAGCTGGGTGACTTCGGGCCAATCACCAGGTGACGGTGAATTCTAGTCCCTTCTTAGGCACAAGTGCCAGCTGGGTGACTTCGGGCCAATCACCAGGCGACGGTGAATTCTAGTCCCTTCTTAGGCACAAGTGCCAGCTGGGTGACTTTGGGCCAATCACCAGGCGACGGTGAATTCTAGTCTGTTCTTAGACACAAGAGCCAGCTGGGTGACTTCGGGCCAATCACCAGGTGACGGTGAATTCTAGAATCACATTACAGTAGGCATGAAAGCCATTTGGGTGACTTTGGGCCAATCACTGGGAGACAGTGAGTTCTAGCCCTGGCTGGGTGACTTTGGGCCAGTCACTGTCGTTCAGCCCAATCCATCTCACAAGGTTGTTATCGTGAGGAAAATAGAAGCCATATTAGATATGTTTGCCACCTTGGATTGTTTATAAAAAGAATAATAAAGGCAGAGAATAAATTAAAAAAAATCAGATCTAGAAATGTAAGGCTCCTTTTTAGAGCAATTTTACATCACTGGCTAGAAGGATATTATTGCTACGGAGGTGAAATATATGGTGCCATTTTTCTCTTTTCTCCCTCCTGTCAAGGTTCTCCATTTTCCCAGGCCTGAAATTAAATCTTAAGAACTGGTCATCCGTTGAATAATTACTTTGAGCCCTCGGCGTGATAGAACTCATTCGATTTCAATATTCTTTGAGTTTACTACCGAAGCAAGAGCTTATCTTTTTATATTTTCTGGTCTGGAGCCAAACATTTGTTCCAAGAGAGCAAATAATATTTGCTAGTGTAAATCAGCAGAGAAGACAAAGGAAGGTGAAGCCTGAAAAGATAAAGCTTGACCACCCATCTCCGGGCTGAAGGCCAGGAGACATCCATAAAGGAGGATATTTGTAGCTCAAGCTTGAACGGAGGGGTCCTCGGTGCTCTCTGAGCTGGGTGGTTTTCTTGCAGACGTTTCACGACCCAACCTAGGTAACATTATCAGTGCTGGTGTGTGTCTGTGATCAGACTAGCACTGAGGATGTCGCCTAGTTTGGGGTCACGTCTGCACGAAAACCACCCAGCTCAGAGAGCACCAAGGACCCCACAGATATTCCTGAACGACGGTGGAACACCAGATTGCTAGATCAGAATACAGAATTAAAAAAATGGCAGAATGACAGAGTTCAAAGGGACCTTGGCCAAGCAGAAGTCCCTAAACCAGGGGTCTTCAAACTTGGCTCTTTTATGACTTGTGGGCTTCAACTCCCAGAATTCCTCAGCCAGGCACGCGTGCCTGGCTGAGGAATTCTGGGAGTTGAAGTCCACAAGTCATAAAAGGGCCACGTTTGAAGACCACTGCCCTAAACCATTTCAGATATATGGCTGTCCAGTCCCTTTGCAAAAAGCTGCGTGCCTGGCTGAGGAATTCTGGGAGTTGAAGTCCACAAGTCATAAAAGGGCCACGTTTGAAGACCACTGCCCTATAAACCATTTCAGATATATGAACTGTCCAGTCCCTTTGCCAAAAGCTCCAGTGATGAAGCACCCACAACTTCTGGAGGCAAGCCGTTCCACTGACTAATTGTGCTCACTGTTAGGAAGTCTCTCGTTAATTCCAAGTGGCTTCTCTCTTTGATTAGTTTCCATCGTTTGTTCTCCTGCCCTCTGGTGCTCTGGAAAATTAGCTGACCCCCTCCCCCCTTGTCTTTCTGGCAGCCCCTCAAATACTGACATACTGCTATCATGTCAGCCCTGGTCCTTCTAATCTCTAGATTAGCCATATTCATTAGAATGGGACTTTTTCACCACCCCACCACCCCTGTGAACTGGATTCTGTGCTGATGTTCATGCACCCCAGGATAGCCTTGGCTTTTTCGCCGCAGCGTCACGACGCTGGCTCATGCTTAAGCGGCAATCCACAAGGATTGCCTAATCCCTTTTCCGGAGACTACCGCTGTGGCAATCATGTCTTTCCCCTTTTTCAAAAGCCTTCCACTCCCCTCTTTGCAGGGCTTCACTTCCTTTCATCATCCACTTCAAAGGAATCCTTATCAGCCGATGCTTTGATTGGGCATCAAAGGCTGGGAGGTATTCGCTCCAGAATGCAAGGTAAGAAATAACGTTTTTGGCTTACTGAATTTGATAAGGAGAGAGCTTCAAGGAAAGGAGAATAACGGTATACACACAGACACACAGACACACACACATAAAGGGGAGGTGTGACAGAACGGAACTCTGGGTGGGGAACAGAAAGAAAGGAGGATGAAAAAAAATGCCCCAGTTGGTCCTGCAGTGAGGTTGAAAATTTATAGAAGTATACAACTGGAAGGGACCTTAGAGATCATCTCATCTGACCCCCATTCAGTGCAAACAAAAGGAACTATGCTGTAGACCACGATAATGAGGAATTTATGCACTTAATTTTCAGATTTGACAGCATTTGATATTTTAAAGCAGGGATGGGCAACTATGGCCTCTTTACGACCCGTGGACTTTCAACTCCCAGATTTCCTGAGCCAGCCAGGAAATTTTGCCTCAGGAATTCTGGGAGTTGAAGTCCACAGGTTATATAAGAGCCTTAGTGGCCCACCCCTGCATTAAAGGCAGTAAGATATACAGGTAGTGCTCAACTTAAGACTACAACTGAGCCCAAAATTTCTGTTGCTAAGTGAGACGGTTGTTAAGTAGGTTTTGTCCCATTTTGTGACCTTGCCACGTTTGTTAAATGAATCACTACAGTTGTTAAGTTAGTAACACAATTGTTAAGTTAATCTGGATTCCTCTTGTGAGAAGGTTGCAAAAAATTGTTCACATGACTCTGGGCCAGTGCAACTGTCATAAACAACAACAACAAGTTGGAAGGGACCTTGGAGGTCATCTAGTCCAAACCCCTGCTCAGGCAGGAAACCCTATAGCATTTCAGACAAATGGCTGTCCAGTCTCATGCTAGTTGCCAAGTGTTCAAATTTTGATCATGTGACCACAGAGGATGCTGCCACGGTTGTAAGTATGAAAAACGGTCATGTCACTTTTTCCAGCGCTGAAGCGTTCCATACCATAATATGGTTTGAAATTTCAAAATAATCAAGGGATTAAAATCAAATGGATGTTGAACAATTTTCCCTGGATCAATCAGATTTCAGAATGCAAATGCTTTGAAAGTCCAAATTGTAGGTTTCACTTCCACGTAAATGCTAGCTCTTACATTGAGATGCAACATGAAGGCTGGACGGTATTATTGATGGATCAGGAAGAGGTGAGAGCATGCAGGCTTGTTTTGGTGGCTTGTTAAACAAACAGGACATCACCAGTCACAGACGGAGGCTTTAATTCATGGTCTGGAAATTAATAATAATAATAATAATAATAATAATAATAATAATAATAATAATAATAATAATAATAATAATAATAATAATAATAATAATAATAATAATTGCACAGTCAGCCAGTTGCTCAGACTGGATTTGGCATTTTTGCCTACCTGGGACCTGGGATAGGCAGATGTGGATGGTGATGATGATGACGATTATTACTATTATTGATCATTGCACAGTTCAGACTGGATTTGGCATTTTTGTCTACCTATCGAGTCCTTACCAAGGACCTGGGATAGGCAGATGTGGATGTTTGATGGTATTGCAGATATCGTCGCAGGATGGAAGCAGTTCCTAGTAAGTCCGCCTTTTGCAATTGACTAATGCCGAATTTGTCAATGCCTATGGTGTTCAAGTCGTGCATCATCATCATCATCATCATCATCATCATCATCATCATCATCATTATTATTATTATTATTATTATTATTATTATTATTATTATTTTATTTATTTATTTTAATTCCATTTATATCCCGCCCTTCTCCGAAGACTCAGGGCGGCTTACAAGCTTAGCAGTAGCCTTCATTCTATGTATATGCCTGCTTATTAGGGCTTTCACACACACCCCAAGCGGCATTATTACAAAGTCAGCTTAATTGCCCCCAACATTTTACCTACCTCGGAAGGATGGAAGGCTGAGTCAACCTTGAGCCTGGTGGGATGCGAACCTGCACTAATTGCAGGCAGCTGGTGTTACTATTATTATTATTATTATTATTATTATTATTATTATTATTATTATTATTATTATTATTATTATTATTATTATTATTATTATCTTTAGCCAAACCTTGGCTGAGAATGGCTGAAGCCTCCTTGATTTTCCAACCATCATTTAACAGTCATTTGATGTTACGGCAGTCCTGAAAAAAAAATAACTTATGAACAATCCTTGCACATACAACCATCGCTGTGTCCTTGCGGTCACGTGATCAAAATCCGGTCGCTTGGCAACCGGCCTGTATTTACAATGGTTGCACCATCCCAGGGTCATGTGATAGCTATTTGCCAGCCGGCTTCTGACAAGCTGAGTCAATGGGGAATGCTGGATTCACTTAACAACTGTGCAAAAAAAAAAAGTGTGATTTGCTTAACGACCACTGCACTTAGTGACTGATTCTAGTTCTAATTGCAGTCAGAAGTCAAGGATTACCTGTATGCTGGGTTGTCTACCTTGGCTACTTTCACCCTCCCGTCTCTTGTTTATTGTTTCCGTCGTTTTAAACATTGCATATACCGCCCAGAGTCGCTGGCATATACATTTGATAAATTATTAATTACAATTTTTATTATGCTAGTTCACCAGGATTCCTGGCCACCTGGTTTATAGCTTTGCACGTTTTATTGCACTTGAAAAATTGAAAAAAGGTATTTTTAAAATTCTGTTCCCCTTGGAGGTTCGTACAGTATTAGGATAAGCAATATTATCATTGTTTTGTTTTTTTAAAAAATGGAACATAATCAGTTCTATGCTTAACTGGGGATTTGGACTGAGATGTGAATAATACATCTATAAAATAAATTATAAATTATCTCTTCTGCAGCAAAGAGTTCCTGCTATTTCTATATTTCTATCTATCTATCTATCTATCTATCTATCTATCTATCTATCTATCTATCTATCTATCTATCTATCTATCTATCTATCTATCTATCTATCTATCATCTCCTTCTTGTTTTACATACAACCCTTTGTCCTAAAATGAGAGAGAGGGAGAGAGAGAGAGAGAGAAAGCTTGATTTCATTTCATCTACATAACAATTATTATTCTAACTATGTTTTAATTGTCATTCCTGCAAGCATTAATGACTATTTTTCTTTTAATTTCCAAAGAGCAGAGACAAGAGAAGGTTCAGAGGCTTTTGCTCTTAAGAGAAGTACAGAAATATTTAGAGAAAAACACCTTTTAATTTCCAGGAGATGCTAGCTGACAGCTAAATGACGTAGGCTGCCTCATTTTGATCAGCCTGCACTTAATAGCTCTACCTGCTTTACCTCAGACTTCTGTGGGGAAGCTTGCGGGCCTCATAAAATAGATCCGAAACAGCTCTCATCCCCTAAAAAAACAAAGAACGCCAACCAGCTGAAACGAAATCCTTGTTCATCCTTCTTAAATGAGGAGCTTAGGTAGCACGCAGCTAACAGGATGAGCAAATGTCCCAGCAGATGTATACATAACTCCACGCAAACACAGTTACTCATAAAATCAGGTCGCTTTGTTTTTGGTCTGGATTCATTCGTTAACCAGACTAGGACGTGTGTTGGGTGAGGGCAGATAATGACTAGAAAATGGTGACTCCCTGGAGTTGGATGAGAAGCTCAAGGAGGACATCAGGAAGGGTTATCTGAGGGAACATCTCTTTCCGGTTACATCCACCCGACCCATTAGACCCGGGAGGCAAGGAATGTTGTGGGTCTTGGTGATACGTCTGGCAGGAGCCAAACACGGATCTTCTCCATGGTGGCTCCCTCCCTTTGGAGTATCATCCTTGCAATAAAATTAGACTGAGAGAGGGCCGTTCAATTTGAACGTAGATAGCCTTTGCAGAGAGGGCCTCTGGTTTGAAAGTGGGGTCAAAGAGGCTGCCTACGTTAAGACTGAACAGCCCTTTCTCCACAGAGAGAGAGGGATACGACACTACCTATGTCCTGTTTACAACAGAGTCCTTTCAGCAGTTCCAAGAAGGCTCCACACCCATTTGCACCATTCAGGTGACCCTGAGGGTACAGATAAACCTCCGAGTGGCCCTCCATGACTCTCAGAGGGAGTACTAACGACCAGGTGACTGCAAGGAATATACATCCTTCCATTCCCCACCGTTCGGTCAGAACCGAAGACGTTTCTTGGAGGAGAAGTGAAAGGTCTTCAAGAAAAACAAAACACAAAAACAAAGGAAGTCCAGTTGCCTCTTGAAAAAGCCCCTTTGGGGACCACCCTGACCCTGGATGACCGAGAATCTCCATAGACATCTAGGCACCATACATTCCAGCCTCCGCAAACTGCCTTCAAAACAATCAATACAATAACAAGATAACAAATCAGACCCTGAATATAGCACCGAGGTCACTTACTAATGTATCTTAAAAAAATAATAATAATCAAAAAAGCCTTTCCCTCCCAAAGGAAACACAACCACAACATTACAGCCTACAACCCATTGGAATAACTATGCCAAAAACGAAATGGTTTTCATTTCAAGAAATGTGGATATCCTGGTCGTTTTCATTTTTTTTTACCCCTTCGGCGTCTTGCCCTCCTCTTTTTCGTGATGCCGAGATCAACTCATGAGACGAGACTCCACTGTCTTGACAGTGAAAGACGATTTGAGGGCTACCACTGGGATGGGATTGTTAAGTGCGTCGCCCTGGTAAGAAATCTGTAATACGCACAAACTTTCTATTACGGACTTATTGCATCAGTCAAATTTCCCTACTTCTACCAGACAACCTCCGGTGTTTTTCTGGAATCAACAAGATTGCATAATTGTCTCTTTGCAGCGATGGAAGCCACCTCCAGCTTCGGAGTACAATTTTGAAGAAAAAAAAAAGCAGAATAGAATAATAACTTTATCGTCACTTTGAACGCACACTAATCGGCATGCATTAAAATGAAATTTCCTTGCATTCAGCTCTCAAAGGGTCACCACCGCCAATGCGTACTCCGCAAAGATGGCAAAAATAAACAAATAAATAAATACGGAATCATGCCGCAATACCCACATGTATTATACGACGCAGAGAAACAATGCAAGTCTAGTTCGGGTTATGTGTAGATGTGCATGGCACAGAAAAACGAATCTTGCAAGTTTACCCGTCGGATGGCATTAGGGAACCAAGCTATTACAGAATCAGGTAGTCCTGCTTAGAAAGTCTGAGAAAAACGAGTGACATATTAAAGTCCCTTCCTTGGTAATTTGACATTTATAATTGCTACCAACCTGCCTTGCATTGAGGACCTGTTTATTGCACGAGTCAGAAAGAGGGCTGTGAAAATATCTACAGACACCTCACATCCTGGACATATAAACTGTTTCAATTTCTTCCCTCAAGATGATGCTATGGGGCATTGCACACCAAAACAACCAAACACAAGGACAGTTGTTTTCCTCCATGCCATCCTTCTGCTAAACAACTAATTCCCACAACACTGTCAAGCTATCTAGTAAGGCTGCTATTACTGTTCTTCTTCTCATCTTTCTTATTACCTGTCTCCTTATCTCCTTATCACTATAACTTTGTTGCTTGTATCTTACGATTTATATTGTTTTATTTAGCATCCTAGTGTGATTCAAGAAATTAAAAGACACTTGCTCCTGGGGAGGAAAGCCATGACAAATCTAGACAGCACACTAAAAAGCAGAGACATCACCCTGCCGACAAAAGTGCGTATAGTCAAGGCTATGTGGTCTTCCGAGTTGCAATGTATGGCTGTGAAAGTTGGACCGTAAGAAAGGCTGAGCGCCAAAGAATGGAGGCCTTTGAACTATGGCGCTGGAGAAGACTCCTGCGAGTCCCTTGGACTGCAAGGTGATCAAACCGGTCAGTCCTAGAGGAGATCAACCCTGACTGCTCTTTAGAAGGCCAGATCCTGAAGCTGAAGCTCAAATATTTTGGCCACCTAATGAGAAGGAAGGACTCACTGGAGAAGAGCCTCATGCCGGGAAAGGTTGAGGGCAAGAGAAGAAGGGGACGACAGAGAATGAGGTGGCTGGATGGAGTCCCTGAAGCAGTAGGCGTGAGCTTAAATGGACTCCAGAAGATGGTAGAGGACATGAAGGCCTGGAGGAACATTGTCCATGGGGTCGGATGGGTCGGACACAACTTCGCAGCTAACAACAACAACAATGATTTATGTTGATTGCTTATTCAGTATCCTATGATTCCCATTGAGTGTTGTATCTTATGATTTATGATGATATTTTTACGATGACTATGATCATGATTTATCACGTTGCTTGAATGTGCACTAAGAGCTTCCGCACCAGAGACAAATTCCTTGTGTGTCCAATCACATTTGGCCAATAAATAATTCTATGCTATAATACAGATGCTGCCATCCTTAAATCCAGGGGTCTTCAAACTGGGCCCTTTTATGACTTGTGGACTTCAACTCCCAGAATTCCTCAGCCAGTCATAAAAGGGCCCAGTTTGAAGAGCCCTGCTTAAATCAGACTTGGCCACCTGAAGCACCATTTGTGATTCACACCTTAACTCTCTGGAGATCTGCATTACAGGTGGTCCTCAACTTACAACGGTTCATTTAGTGACTGTTCAAGGGTACAATGCCACTGAAAACAGTGAGCTGTGACCATTTTTCACACTTAACGACCGTTACAGCATCCCGATGATCACGTGATCAGATGCTTGGCAACCGACTCATATTTGTGATGGTTGCAATGTCCTGGGGTCATTGTGATCCCCTTTTGTGACCTTCTGACAAACAAAGTCAATGGGGAAAGCCAGATTCCCTTAACAATCATGCTGGTAATTTAGCAGCTGCAGTGATTCACTCAAGAACAGTGGGGAAAAAGGTCGTAAAATGGGACAAAATTCGTTTAACAACTTTCTCACTTAGCAATAGAAATGTCGGGCTCATTTGGGGGTTGTAAGTTGAGGACTACCTGCATTGAGAAGGATAGGTAAAGGTAAAGGTTCCCCCGCACATGCGTGCTAGTCATTTCCAACTCTAGGGGCCGGTGCTCATCTCCGTTTCAAAGCCGAAGAGCCAGCGCTTGTCCGAGGACGTCTCCATGGTCATGTGGCCGGCATGACTAGATGCCAAAGGCGCATGGAACGCTGTTACCTTCCCACCGGAGTGGTCCCTATTTTTCTACTTGCCTTTTTACGTGCTTTCGAACTGCTAGGTTGGCAGAAGCTGGGACGAGTAACAGGCGCTCACTCTGCTACGCGGCACTCGGGATTCGACCCGCCAAACTGCCGATCTTCTGATCGACAAGCTCAGTGTCCTAACCCACTGAGCCACCGCGTCCCTTATAATTGAGAAGGATAGCTTTTGTCAAATAACTAATACAAATCTTTCAGAATTCTAGGCCGAGGCAGCTTACCCAATACATGAACTTTTGTCTTCGCTCACAAGAAGCATAGAAAATATTCTAGCCCTTTAAAATGATGGGAAACCAAAGACCCTCACAGTTTGAATTCTTCATACATTTCTTTTTTTTAAAGGATTTTTTTAAAAAATGGAAATCATCAACCAGGTACATCCAAAGTCTGAAATAAGCCATTTTTTCTGTTTGAGAATGGCTGGTAAGACAAGAGTTCAGTTCTCTACTATAAAAAATAGACCTGATAGCCTGTTATACAGGTAGTCCTTGAATAGATGTCCACCATTGAGTCCCAAATTCTGAATCATTGGTTAAGTGAGTTTTGCCCCATTTTACGACCTTCCTTGCCACAATTGCTAAGTGAATCGCTGCGGTTATAAGTTAGTAACCTGGTCGTTAAATGAATCTGGCTTCCCCATTGACTTTCCAGGGCAGAAGGTTGCAAAAGGGGATCGTGTGATCTTGGGACACGGCAACCGTCATAAGTATGAGCCGGTTGCCAAGTGTCTGAAGTTTGATCATGGGGATGCATCCAAGGTCGTAACTGTGAAAAAGGGTCATGAGTCACTTTTTTCAGTACTGTCGTAACTTTGAACTGTCACCAAGGGAACTGTTGTAACTCAAGGACTACCTGTAGCCCTATCTGAACCCTCAGAGGATGAAGAGGCAGACCCAAGAAATTGACCCTTCCCAAGAACCAGCAGGCAACTGGACATCGGAAGTTGGCCAGGGGAAAAGGACCTCAAACAAGTAAAAGCTGATTCAGATAATGAATGGCTAAATCATGGTGGGCCATCCAGCTTAAGGACATCCCAGCAGCTATGAAGTACAGAGCAGTGTCTCAGGATATCTTCCTGATGACCGTCATGGCCTTGAACAACCTCTTCCAACAACTGGGACAATGCAGAAGACACTTGCAAGTTCTTCCTACCCTTCTGTTGGAAATAACAGTCCAACTCCAGATGGTCATTCCTCTTCCTCTTGCTTCCTGGCCTACATTGAGATCTTTGGTTTAACATCTGGACCACCTTCTAAGGTTCTCCAGCTTTCAAACCCTAGATCAGAGGTCTTCAAACTTGGCCCTTTTATGACTCATGGACTTCAACTCCCAGAATTTCTCAGCCAGGCATGCTGGCTGAGGAATTCTGGGAGTTGAAGTCCATGTGTCATAAAAGGGCCGAGTTTGAAGATCCCTGCCCTAGATCCTCATAGGCAACTCTTATAGCTTAGAATCGACTCTGTCCCTCTACCTCAGGGCTGTCCAATCTTGGCAACCTGTGGACTTCAACTCCCAAAATTCCCCAGCCAGCTACGCTACTCAATTTAACCTGTGAGAATTTACAGCAGGGATTCCAAACTTGGCAACTTCAGAACTTGTGGACTTCAACTCCCAGAATTCCTCAGCCAGCTGTTGCAAGTTTGAGATCCCTGCTGTAACCTCTCACAGATTACACCGAATAGAGAACAATCTCTTAGAAACCTTGTGCATTTGTTGTTGTTGTTGTTTTTTAAAAAAACACAACTGGAAATAATGCAATCCTGTCTGCAGCAGATCTTTTTCGTTCATCTTTAGAAAATAAAACCAGACTGGAAAGTTGAGCTCTCAAAGTAGGAGTAAAGTAAGTAGATGGTTGAGTATCTTCCTATCCCGACTCCCCACACCAGAAAGTGAAAAGATTTCAGTGTTATCTACAATGCGTTTGCCAAGGGAGCCCATTTGTTTCTCATTTCCAACTCCTTTTCTCTGTTGGTTGTTAGGCAAATTTCATTAACATTGGTGATCCAAGATGAAATCGCCATGCGTCTAAAGGCTGGCCTGGCAAGACTTCCCAACTGCGTGAAGGAGGAACTGAGAAAAGGAGAGCCGGGATCTTCAAGCAGCCAGCTCCCTTCCTGCTCACAAGCATATCGAAAGTTTTTCAAGAGAGCAATCGCAAATATCTCCACAGTAGAAGAGAAAGAGAGAAAGAGAGGGAGAGAATTGCTTTTGGATTTCTCCCCTTCTCCTGGCAAAAAGTGGTTTTCTTATTTGCCGTAAGTCACGTTGAGTTTGCCTACATCTCCAAGGCTAAGATCTATCTATCTATCTATCTATCTATCTATCTATCTATCTATCTATCTATCTATCTATCTATCATCTATTTTTCCTCTCTCTTATCCCTCCTATATTTCTATCATCTATTTCTTCTCTCTCTTATCTGTCTATCTATCTGTCTGTCTGTCTGTCTGTCTGTCCGTCCGTCCGTCCGTCCATCCATCCATCCATCCATCCATCCATCCATCCATCTATCTATCTATCTATCTATCTATCTATCTATCTATCTATCTATCTATCTATCTATCTATCTATCTATCTATCTATCATCTATCTATATTTCTCCTCTCTCTCTTATCTCTCCTATATTTCTATCATCTATTTCTTCTCTTGTCTGTCTGTCTGTCTGTCTGTCTGTCTATTTATCTATCTATCTATCCATCCATCTATCTATCTATCTATCTATCTATCTATCTATCTATCTATCTATCTATCTATCTATCTATCTATCTATCTATCTATCTATCTATCTATCTATCTATCATCTATTTCTCCTCTCTCTCTTATCCCTCCTATATTTCTATCATCTATTTCTTCCTCATCTATCTATCTATCTATCTATCTATCTATCTATCTATCTATCTATCTATCTATCTATCTATCTATCTATCTATCCATCCATCCATCCATCCATCTATCTATCTATCTATCATGTATTTTATATCTATATCCCATCTTTATATTTTTACAAATAACTCAAGGCGGAAAACACATACATAATACTTCTTCCTGCTCCTATTTCCCCACAACAACAACCCTGTGAAGTGGGCTGGGCTGAGAGAAAGGCACTGGCCCAAAGTCACCCAGCTGGCTTTCACCTAAGGCAGGACTAGAACTCACCATCTCCTGGTTGATTGGCCCAAAGTCAGGGGATTTTCTTCTCCTTTTTCTTTTCATTTTGGACACTACAGGCAGCTCTCAACTTACGACTACAGTTGAGCCCAAAATTTCTGTTGCTAAGCAAGACATTGGTGAGTTTTGCCTTTCTTGCCAGTTGTTAAGTGAGTCACTGCAGTTGTTATGTTAGTAACACAGTTGTTAAGTGAATCTGGCTTCCCTGTAGACTTTGCTTTTCTGGAGCTCGCATGACCTCAGGACACTGCAACCATCCTAAATATGAGTCAGTTGCCAGGTTTTCTGGATTTTGATCATGTGACCATACTGCAGCAGTCATAAATGTGAAAAAAAGTTATGTCACTATTTTGTAACTTCAAATAACCACTAAATGAACTGTTGTTAAGTTGAGGACTATCTGTATACAAGGAGTTGCTGTGTAGATGCTTGGAAAAAGAAAGAAAGAAAGGGAAGGAGAAGAAAGAAAGAAAGAAAGAAAGAAAGAAAGAAAGAAAGAAAGAAAGAAAGAAAGAAAGAAAGAAAGAAAGAAAGAAAGGAAGGCAGGGAGGGAAGGAAGGAGGAAGGAAGGAAGGAAGGAAGGGCAGGAAGGAGAAAAAAGAAAGAAAAAGAAAGAGGGAGGGAAGGAAGGAAGGAAGGAAGGAGAAGAAAGAAAGAAGAAGGAAGGAAGGAGAGGAAAGAAAAAAGAAAGAAAGAGAAAGAGGGGAGGAAGGAGAAGAAAGAAAGAAAGAAAGAAAGAAAGAAAGAAAGAAAGAAAGAAAGAAAGAAAGGGTGGAAGGAGAAGAAAGAAAGGAAGAAAGAAGAAGGAAGGAAGGAGAAGAAAGAAAAAAGAAAGAAAGGAAGGAAGGAAGGGAGGGAGGAGAAGAAAGAAAGAAAAAGAAAGAGGGAAGAAAGGAGAAAGAAAGAAAGAAAGAAAGAAAGAGAAAAGAAAGAAGGAAGGAAGGAAGGAGAAGAAAGAAAGAAAGAAAGGAAGGAAGGAAGGAAGGAAGGAAGGAAGGAAGGAAGGAAGGAAGGAAGGAAGGAAGGATGGGCAGGAAGGAAAAGAAAAAAGAAAAAGAGGGAAGGAAGGAGAAGAAAGAAGAAGGAAGGAAGGAGAAGAAAGAAAGAAAGAAAGAAAAGAAGGAAGGAAGGAAGGAAGGAAGGAAGGAAGGAAGGAAGGAAGGAAGGAAGGAAGGAAAAAGGAAGAAAAAAGGGAGTGAAGGAAGGAAGGAAGAAAAAAAGAAAAAGGAAGGAAGGGAAGAAAGAAAGAAAGAAGAAAGAAAGAAAGAAAGAAAGAAAGAAAGAAAGAAAGAAAGAAAGAAAGAAAGAAAGAAAGAAAGAAAGAAAGAAAGAAAGAAGTCCTGCCATTACCACTTCAAACTATCACCTTAGAATTTCAGGCTGTTTTCACAACAGCTCAGGAGCAATCTAGATCAAATATGCATAATTGACCTTTGCAATTCAACCCTCCCCCCTCCCCCCACGCACACACACACACACACACACACACACACACACAAATCTAGTTGGCTTTCAGCAGCGTGTCGCTATTTACCAAACTCCATCTTTTGCAAAGACTTGATGATGATACATCACAGCAGGGTGGCAAGCTACTAGGAACTCTTGGTTTATATACAAACGATTATGTAAGTCTACCGGCGCCCTGCCAGACGGCTTGACAAGGCGCCCATTTATCATTTGTTAGCAGCATTAATCGGTTCGAACATCAGCCCCATCCTGAGCATTGACTGAACCCTTGTTGATTCTCTGTGTACCACCAGAACATTTTATTAAAGGAGATGAATAATACAGGGGCCAAAGGTTGCTCGGCTTCGGCTACCAGGAGTCAATTATTTATGGATACTTCAGTCATTAAGATGTCTCCAGCTTGGCAGCTGCCTTACAAGATCTCACTCCTCCAGCCCACCGTGGAAACCGAAGGACTTCCGGGATCAGAGATGGCACAGCCCTGGTTCGGCTTTTAAACAGCCGTTTAATGAAATGCTGAAAAATCTCACACGGGCAGCGGGAGATCGAGGGCCATCTGGCCTGCAGTTGCATTCGCAGGCAGGAAAGCCTCGTGGAGCTTGGTGAAGTGTTAGTACCGCTTTACAAGGCCTTGGTAAGGCCACATTTGGAAGGCTGCATCCAGTTTTGGTCACCACGATGTAAAAAAAAAAAAAGATGTTGAGACTTTGGGAAGAGTGTTGGGAAGAGCAACAAAGATGATTAGGGGGCTGGAGGCTAAAACATGTAAGGAACGGTTGCTGGAATTGCGTATGTTTAGTTTAACGAAGAGAAGGACGAGGGGGGACATGATAGCCGTGTTCCAATATCTCAGGGGCTGCCCCAAAGAAAGGGGTCTCAAGCTATTCTCCAAAGTGCCCGAAGGCAGGACAAGAAGCAACAAATGGAAACTCATCAAGGAGAGATTCAACCTGGAACTAAGGAGAGAAATTTCCTGACAGTGAGAACAATTAATCAGTGGGACACTGCCTCTAGAAGTTCTGAACGCTGCAACACTGGAAACTTTTAATTTAATTTAATTTAATTTAATAATTTGATTTCTATACCGCCCTTCTCCCGAAGGACTCAGGGCGGTGAACAGGGCAATACACAATAAAAATCGAATACAAAAATTAAAAAGCCATTAAACATCATGCCCATAAAATCAATACATATTAAAGTTAAAACTAGTTTTAAAAACCCAACCCCATCCCGTCAGACCAGGCCAGCTTGTTCGAAAAAGAATGTTTTGAGATCGCGCCGGAAGGAGCGAAGGTCGGGGGCCATCCGGAGCTCAACCGGTAAGCGGTTCCAAAGGTCTGGCGCGCCCACAGAGAACGCTCTCCCCCTGGGGGTCACCAATCGGCATTCTTTGATCGGCGGCACCCTGAGGAGGCCCTCTCTGTGGGAGCGCACTGGACGGAGGGAAGTTGACGCCGGCCTCAGGTGCTGCCGTAGGTAATCCGGACCCATGCCATGAAGTGCTTTGTAAGTCATAACTAACACCTTGAACCTCACCCGGAGAGCAACCGGTAGCCAATGCAGCTCGTGGAACAAAGGTGTAACATGGGAGTATCGGGAAACTCCCAAGACAACTCGCGCGGCTGCATTCTGCACCAGTTGGAGTCTCCGGGTGGACCTCGGAGGACCTCGGACCTGCCTTAAGAAGAGATTAGGCAGCCATTTGTCTGAAATGGAATCGGGTTTCCTGCCTGAGCAGGGGTTGCACTAGATGACCTCCAAGGTCCCTTCCAACTCTGTTATTCTGTTCTGTTCAGCTCCGAGATTGGCTGAATCAGCAGCTTAGAAATTTCAAGAGTTTGCAGCTCCATAACTTCGAGAGATTGGGCATTTGCTTGTTTGGATGGAAAGTATTGTCCAAAGACAATTGTCCTCTGGTCCGAGGCACGCAGAATGCTGTTACCTTCCCACTGAAGTGGTACCTATTTATCTGCTCTCATTTGCCTGCTCTCAAATTGCTAGGTCAGGGCTTTTCAACCAGTGGTACAGGTACCACCTGTGGCACATTGGCACCTGACAGGTGGTACGCGACCATCCTAGAAAAGTGGGAGCAGGGGAGCCCAGAAGAAGCGCCGATCAACTGGAATGTTGCAGCATCTCCAGGGTCTTGTGATTTACATTTGGATGCTTGGCAACTGATTCATATTTATGACGGTCACAGTGTCCCAGGATCATGTGAAGTGACCAAAACCTGTTGCAACCACCCAGCAGAGGGGGGGAATAAAAACCAAACACCCCCCACCCCACCCCCGCTGCCAATCCTCAACAGAAATGCTCACAACAATGAAAACCTCGGACAGGAGGAAGAGCGCCGCCGGGCGGGCAGGCAGGTGTCTTGCTTGGCTGTGGCTTGGGGGCACTTTTTTCAGTGCCATTATAACTTCGAACAGTCACTAAGTGAACTGTTGTAAGTCGAGGACTAGCTGCACTTCATCACTTTTTTTCTTTTTTGGGTGGGGGGGTGGTCATCAAGTTTTTGACACCTTGCTAGGCGACTGGTGGTACTCGGATGTTGCCATATCCTAAAAGTGGTACAACGGGTGAAAAGGTTGAAAAGCTCTGTGCTAGGTGGACAGGAGCTGCAGCATGTAATGGGAGCTCAACCCATTGCGCAGAGCTTCGGTCTCAAACCGGGGCTCAGCTCTCCAGCTGACAAGCTCAGCATCTTTAACCACTACCAACCCCATCAATCGGTAGTTCTTGACCTTTTTTTCCCCACCACGGACCTCCTTTAAATGCCTTTTGTGGCCATGGAGCCCCAAAACGTAACTCCAGATTTTAATCGTAACATTTGTTCAAGCCTTCGCGGACTCCCTGTGATGACGTTGCAGCCCCAGGGACCCACAGACCACAGGTTGAGAACACCGCCATAAAGCATATGATCCGGGAACTATTAGGGAGGAGCCATCTTCACCCCCTTTCTCTCACACAAACTATCTGAACTGAGTTGTCTCTTGCTCCTCTGGAATGCAGCCCCTCCCTCCTGGGAATCCAGTTTACATTCCACCACAGCTGCAAATATCATGTTTAAGGGAGGAGGAAATTTATTGCAGGGTATTGCTTTGATGCCCCTTCATGGATTCCCACCTTGTCGTGGCGAAGGGGCTTGCGTAATTCAATGAAGCTATGAGCTATGCTGTGCAGGGCCACCCAAGACGGACAGGTCATAGCAGAGAGTTCTGACAAAACGTGATTCACTGGAGAAGGAAATGGCAACCCACTCCAGTATCTTTGCCATGAAAACCCTATGGACAGTACCAAAAGGCAAAACGATATGACGCTGGACGATGAGCCCCTCAGGTCGGAAGGTGTCCAATATGCTACTGGGGAAGAGCAGAGGGCTAGTACTAGTAGCGCCAGAAAGAATGAAGCGACTGGGCCAAAGCCGAAAGGACGCTCAGCTGTGGATGTGTCTGGTGGTGAAAGGAAAGTCCGATGCTGTAAAGATTTTTTCTCCATAGGAACCTGGAATGTAAGATCCATGAATTAAGGAAAGCTGGACGTGGTCAAACAAGAGATGACAAGACTGAACATCGACATCTTAGGAATCAGTGAACTAAAATGGACAGGAATGGGTGAATTTAATTCAGATGACCATCAGGTATACTACTGCGGACAAGAATCCCTCAGAAGAAATGGAGTAGCCTTCATAGTCAATAAAAGAGTAGAAAAAGCAATACTGGGATACAATCCCCAAAATGACAGAATGATCTCAGTTCAAATCCAAGGCAAACCATTCAATATCACAGTAGTCCAAGTCTATGTCCCAACCACCAGTGCTGAATAGGATGAAATTGACCGGTTCTATGAAGCCCTACAGCACCTTATAGAACTAACACCAAAAAAAGATGTCATTATCATCATGGGGGATTGGAATGCTAAAGTAGGAAGCCAAAAGATAACTGGAATAATAGGCAAGTTTGGCCTTGGAGTACAAAATGAAGCAGGGCACAGGCTGATAGAATTTTGTCAAGAGAATACCATGGTCATAGCAAACACTCTTTTCCAACAATCCAGGAGACGGCTTTACACATGGACATCACCAGACGGTCAACAAAGAAATCAGATTGACTATGTGCTCTGCAGCCAAAGATGGAGAAGCTCTACACAGTCAGTAAAAAACAAGACCAGGAGCTAACTGTGGCTCAGACCATGAGCTTCTCGTTGCAAAGTTTAAGCTTAAACTGAAGAAAGTAGGGAAAAGCACTAGGCCACTCAAGTATGAATTAAATCATATCCCTGATGAATATACAGTAGAGGTGACAAATAGATTTAAGGAATTAGATCTGATAGACAGAGTGCCTGAAGAACTATGGACAGAGGTTTGCAACATTGTACAAGAGGTAGCAACTAAAACCATCCCAAAGAAAAAGAAATGCAAGAAAGAAAAATGGCTGTCTGAGGAAGCTTTGCAAATAGCTGAGGACAGGAGGGAAGCAAAAGGCAAAGGCGAAAAAGAAAGATACACCCAATTGAATGCAGAATTCCAGAGAATAGCTAGAAGAGATAAGAATGCCTTCTTAAATGAACAGTGCAAAGAAATAGAAGAAAACAATAGAATAGGGAGGACCAGAGATCTTTTCAAGAAAATTGGAGAGATGAAGGGAACATTTAATGCAAAAATGGGCATGATAAAAGGAACAAAATGGCAGGGACCTAACAGAGGCAGAAGAGATTGAGAAGAGGTGGCAAAATTACACAGAAGAACTATCCAAGAATGAGCTTAACCTCCCTGATAACCACGATGAGGTGGTCACTGACCGTGAGCCAGACATCCTAGAATGTGAAGTGAAGTGGACCTCAGAAAAGCTGAGCAACAATAAAGCTAGAGGAGGTGACAGTATTCCAGCTGAGCTATTCAAAATCTTAAAAGATGATGCAGTAAAAGTGCTACACTCAATTGGCAGCAAATTTGGAAAACTCAGCAGTGGCCACAGGATTGGAAAAGATCAGTTTACATTCCAATTCCAAAGAAAGGCAGTGCCAAAGAATGTTCAAACTATCACACTATTGCACTCATTTCTCATGCTAGTAAAGTTATGCTTAAAATCCTATAAGCTAGACTCCAGCAGTATGTGGATCGAGAACTACCAGAAGTACAGGCAGGATTTCGAAGAGGCAGAAGAACTAGAGATCAAATTGCCAACATACGCTGGATCATGGAGAAAGCTAGGAAGTTCCAGAAAAACATCTACTCTGCTTCATTGACTATGCTAAAGCCTTTGATTGTGTGGATCACAACAAACTGTGGCAAGTTCTTAAAGAGATGGGTGTACCAGACCATCTTATTTGTCTCTTGAGAAACCTATATGCGGGTCAAGAAGCAACAGTGAGAATTGGACATGGAACTACTGATTGGTTCAAAGTTGGGAAAGGAGTCCAGCAAGGCTGTATACTGTCACCCTGCCTATTTAACTTATATGCAGAGCACATCATGAGAAAGGCAGGGCTAGATGAATCAAAAGTTGGAATTAAGATTGCCGGGAGAAATATCAACAACCTAAGATATGCAGATGATACCACTCTAATGGCAGAAAGTGAAGAGGAACTAAAGAGCCTCTTGTTGCGAGTGAAGAAGAAGAGTGCAAAACTTGGGTTGAAACTAAACATTAAGAAAACCAAGATCATGGCATCTGGCCCTCTCAATTCCTGGCAAATAGATGGGGAAGAAATGGAGGTAGTGACAGATTTTATTTTCCTGGGCTCCAAGATCACTGCAGATGGGGACTGTAGTCAAGAAATTAAAAGACGCTTGCTCCTGGGGAGGAAAGCCATGGCAAATCTAGACAGCACACTAAAAAGCAGAGACATCACCCTGTCAACAAAAGTGCGTATAGTCAAGGCTATGGTCTTCCCAGTTGCAATGTATGGCAGTGAAAGTTGGACCATAAGAAAGGCTGAGCTCCAAAGAATTGAGGCCTTTGAACTCTGGTGCTGGAGAAGACTCCTGCGAGTCCCTTGGACTGCAAGGCGATCAAACTGGTCAGTCCTAGAGGAGATCAACTCTGACTGCTCTTTAGAAGGCCAGATCCTGAAGTTGAAACTCAAATACTTTGGCCACCTAATGAGAAGGAAGGACTCACTGGAGAAGAGCTAGGAAAGATTGAGGGCATTAGAGGAAGGGGACGACAGAGAATGAGGTGGCTGGATGGAGTCACTGAAGCAGTAGGCGTGAGCTTAAATGGACTCCAGAAGATGGTAGAGGACAGGAAGGCCTGGAGGAACGTTGTCCATAGGGTCGCGATGGGTCAGACACGACTTCGCAACTAACAACAACAACAATTGTTTTGATGCCATTCCCGTTGTGCACTGTCTGGAACCATCTGATGGAAGTGGGTTTAAAAGATCTATTAATAAATAAAAATGTTCAAAAATACAAATATACCAGGTAAAGCTATAGTAAAAAAACCCTTCGTTTAAGATGCTTTATCTTTCTGAAGACGGTTAAGGGTTAGGGTTAGGACTTCTTCTTTAAGCAGTGTGTGCCCTCAGAGCTTGTGCTAAGCTTCTCCTTTCCCAATTTATGGAAAGAGCGAAGGCTTTCCTATTTAGCCTATGCCCAGTTTGAAATAAATTAATAGCGAAGGTTAGCTGTCTTTATCAGATTTCAACTGTTTAGGTTTGATTTTTTTTTTAAAAAAAATTGCATTGAGTGCCCTCTGGGTTGGAAAGCAAAATAGAAATAAAAGGAGGAGTAGGAGAAGGAGGAGGGAGGAGGAGAAGGGGGAAGGAGGGGGAGGAAGAAGAGGAGGGGAAGTGGAAGAAGAGAAGGAGAAGAAGGAGAAGGGAGAAGAGAAGGAGAACAGGGGGAGAAGGAAGAGGAAGAAGAGGGGAAAGAAGGAGGGGAAGTAGAGGAGAAGAAGAGAAGGAGAAGGGGAAGGGGGGATGGAGGAAGAGGAGGAGGAGGAAAAAGGGATGGGAAGAGGGAAAAGGAGAAGGAGAAGGAGGGTTTGGGGAAGGAGGAAGAGAAAGAGAACGAGGAGTAGGAGTAGAAGGAGGAAACGAAGGAGAAAGGATACAAGGAGAAACAGAAGGGAAAAAAAGCATACTGAGAAACGAATTGAACGGACATGAAACGGAAGGAATGATGTCGAAGAAGCATAGTGCGAGCTGTTGATTGAAAAAAGAGCAAAGATGGAGGCAGAGTCTCCTGTTGATTGAATCTGCACAAAATATGAGGCCTGTGTAAATATTCCCAACTCTGATCCCATTTAAGCCGATCTGCAGCATCCACTGTATTTGCTTTTGACAAATCAGCTCAAATGCACCTAAATCAACACAAATCGCTTGGAATGCCATTCTCCCTTTACGGAGACAGGGAGTTTCATGGTCCGCGTCGGATAGAATCAAACTGGACCAAAGTCTGCTCAGGCCTTAAGGAATAATCCATACCAGGGAACTATAGTTTGTCCTCGATTTACAACCACAACTGAGCCGAAAACATGCTAAGCAAGACAGTCGTTAAGTGAGTTTTTTGCCCCATTTTACGACCTTCCTAGTTGTTATCCCTGCTGTTGTTAAGCTAGCGACACAGTTGTTCTGTCAACCTGGCTTCCCCCATTGACTTTGCCTATCAGGAGGACACAAAAGGGGCTCTGCAACCGTCGTAAGCCCATGCCAGTTGCCAAGCCTCTGAATTTTGATCAGGTGACCCTGGGGATGCTGCAGCGGTCGTAAGTGTGAAAAACGGTCATAAGTTCCTTTTTCCAGTGCTGTTGTAACTTTGAACAGGTCACTAAACGAACTGTTGTAAGTCAAGGACTATCTGCATAAGCGGAATGAAAAAGGGTTCTAAGCAGGGGTTAAAAACTCAGTTTTCTAAGAAAGGTGAATTTTGCATAATTCATCCTCTTATTATAGGATTATGCATTTCATTCTCCTCATTAGATCAAACATATTTGTTCTATCCAGTTGAAAGTTAATTTGAACTTTTCATAATTGGCTTTTTTTAAAAAAAAATTGACAGTATCCGCCAGAGTACAAAGGCAGAGGACTGATTGATTAATTCATTAGACTCATATTTAAGATGTCTTATTCTATCCCTTGGTTTTAGCCTGTCTACAAGGCATATATATTGGTTTTTAATGTTCTCTGTCTCTATGGTGAGATGGAAAGGAACAAACTGCATCCTAGATGCTTAAAATGCACTCATCTCTTCGTGTAGTTCGCCATGTGTTTAAGACTAAATAATTATTCATTGCAATAATTCCATGAAGCTCCAATTTGAAAAAGACAGCGAAGGCTATTAGTGCAAAATCTTCCTAGCTCCTGCTTAGCTATAAACCTGATTACTGTTAGCAGCCAAAATGTAGAGCAAAATTAACCTAAGGGTCCAATATTAACACTGTTAATTCCATAAGAATCTACTGTTTTCTCCAAATATGAATTCCCAGTTCGATCCTTGACAGATATTTCCTCATAATGTAATAATTTCTTCAGCAGCAAACACTAAACAGAGACATTGGTGGTCTGGGATATTTTCCACACTTCTCTATCTTCACTGAGCAAGAAGAAAGAAAAATTTTAAAACATTTCACAGCAATCTTTTTGGATCTGGAGATAATGTGCCACTTAATGCTACGTTTGGCTTGATGTTCCCTTTCTCAAAGTCTAATTAAAGATTATTGCCATCCACAAATGCTTTTAATATAAATCCAGCACATTAGCTATTCAACATGTAATTTAATCGTGAGGTAATCTTCAGCCCTGGATATTCTCCAGTTCTGGATCAAGTGTCGTTAAACGTGGTAGAGGTAGTCAACTGTTCATTTAGCGACTGTTCGAAGTTACAACGGCACCGGGGGAAAAAAGTGACTCGTGACTGTTTTTCGCACTTAAGACTGTTGCAGCATCCCTGTGGTCATGTGATCAACATTCAGGCACCTGGCAACTGGTTCATACTGTCAGGAAATTTCTCCTTAGTTCTGGGTTGGTTCTCTCCTTGATTAGTTTCCATCCATTGGTTCTTGTCCTGCCCTCAGATGCTTTGGAGAATAGCTTGACTCCAGTGGTGGAATTCAAATACCTGAACAGCCGGTTCTCTTATTTGACGCAGGCCTGGGCCTCCGAGGCCTAGAACGGACTTCCGGAAGTGGCCTCCATGCACTTCCTGTGGGCCATTCTAGGCCTGGGAAGCCTCCTCCAGGCCTCTGAGGCCTAGAACGGACTTCCGGAAGTGGCATCCATGTACTTTCTGTGGGCCGTTTCTCATGCTAGTAAAGTTATGCTTAAAATCCTATAAGCTAGACTCCAGCAATATGTGGATTGAGAACTAGGCCTGGGAAGCCTCCTCCAGGCCTCTGAGGCCTAGAACGGACTTCCGGAAGTGGCATCCGTGCACTTTCTGTGGGCCGTTCTAGGCCTGGGAAGCCTCCTCCAGGCCTCTGAGGCCTAGAACGGACTTCCGGAAGTGGCATCCATGTACTTTCTGTGGGCCGTTCTAGGCCTGGGAAGCCTCCTCCAGGCCTCCGAGGCCTAGAACGGACTTCCGGAAGTGGCATCCATGCACTTTCTCTGGGCCGTTCTAGGCCTGGGAAGCCTCCTCCAGGCCTCTGAGGCCTAGAACGGACTTCTGGAAGTGGCATCCATGCACTTTCTGTGGGCCGTTTCTCATGCTAGTAAAGTTATGCTTAAAATCCTATAAGGTAGACTCCAGCAATATGTGGATTGAGAACTAGGCCTGGGAAGCCTCCTCCAGGCTTCTGAGGCCTAGAACGGACTTCCGGAAGTGGCATCCATGTACTTTCTGTGGGCCGTTCTAGGCCTGGGAAGCCTCCTCCAGGCCTCTGAGGCCTAGAACGGACTTCCGGAAGTGGCATCCATGTACTTTCTGTGGGCCGTTCTAGGCCTGGGAAGCCTCCTCCAGGCCTCCGAGGCCTAGAACGGACTTCTGGAAGTGGCATCCATGTACTTTCTGTGGGCCGTTTCTCATGCTAGTAAAGTTATGCTTAAAATCCTATAAGCTAGACTCCAGCAATATGTGGATTGAGAACTAGGCCTGGGAAGCCTCCTCCAGGCCTCTGAGGCCTAGAACGGACTTCCGGAAGTGGCATCCGTGCACTTTCTGTGGGCCGTTCTAGGCCTGGGAAGCCTCCTCCAGGCCTCTGAGGCCTAGAACGGACTTCCGGAAGTGGCATCCATGTACTTTCTGTGGGCCGTTCTAGGCCTGGGAAGCCTCCTCCAGGCCTCCGAGGCCTAGAACGGACTTCCGGAAGTGGCATCCATGCACTTTCTCTGGGCCGTTCTAGGCCTGGGAAGCCTCCTCCAGGCCTCTGAGGCCTAGAACGGACTTCCGGAAGTGGCATCCATGCACTTTCTGTGGGCCGTTTCTCATGCTAGTAAAGTTATGCTTAAAATCCTATAAGGTAGACTCCAGCAATATGTGGATTGAGAACTAGGCCTGGGAAGCCTCCTCCAGGCTTCTGAGGCCTAGAACGGACTTCCGGAAGTGGCATCCATGTACTTTCTGTGGGCCGTTCTAGGCCTGGGAAGCCTCCTCCAGGCCTCCGAGGCCTAGAACGGACTTCTGGAAGTGGCATCCATGTACTTTCTGTGGGCCGTTTCTCATGCTAGTAAAGTTATGCTTAATATCCTATAAGCTAGACTCCAGCAATATGTTGATTGAGAACTAGGCCTGGGAAGCCTCCTCCAGACCTCTGAGGCCTAGAACGGACTTCCGGAAGTGGCATCCATGTACTTTCTGTGGGCCGTTCTAGGCCTGGGAAGCCTCCTCCAGGCCTCTGAGGCCTAGAACGGACTTCCGGAAGTGGCATCCATGCACTTTCTGTGGGCCGTTTCTCATGCTAGTAAAGTTATGCTTAAAATCCTATAAGCTAGACTCCAGCAATATGTGGATTGAGAACTAGGCCTGGGAAGCCTCCTCCAGGCTTCTGAGGCCTAGAACGGACTTCCGCATGTGGCATCCATGTACTTTCTGTGGGCCGTTCTAGGCCTGGGAAGCCTCCTCCAGGCCTCTGAGGCCTAGAACGGACTTCCGGAAGTGGCATCCATGCACTTTCTGTGGGCCATTCTAGGCCTGGGAAGCCTCCTCCAGGCCTCCGAGGTCTAGACTGGACTTCTGGAAGCCAGCCGGTTCTCTGAATGCAGCAAAATTTAGCTACTGGTTTTACTGAACCCATGCAAACCGGCTGAATCCCACCATTGCTTGACTCCTTCTTCTTTGTGGCAGCCCCTCAGATATTGGGACACTGCTAACGTGTCACCGCTCCCCGCCCCCCAGTCCTTCTCTTCTTTAGGCAAGACATACCTACCTAGTTCCCTCAACCATTCTGTTTGTGCTCGTTTCTGCTTTTGTTTGTCAATCCCTTCCCAAATGAATGATTATCGAGGATAAGTCTGTCTTGATGGCATGGCAGTGAAGAGGTGGCAGATGGTGAATGGAATCCCCCAGCATCTCTGCCTGTCATCTAAACAAGACATGGAGATCTCAGTGCCTCAAAGTGCCCAAATGCTCTATTAAGCAGGCTGGTGGCCTCATGAAAGTAAGAAAAATAACCGGAAAATAATGTTGAGGCCCTTGAAAAGAATGCGGAGAACAAAGATGAGAAGGATTAAGGGAAATGTCTATGGAGATTCTCAGTCATCCAGGTCAGGGTTGTCCCAAAGATGCTTTTTCAGGAGGCAACTGGACCTTCTTGTTTTTTCTTTGAAGACATTTCGCTTCTCATCCCAGAAGCTTCTTCAGGTTCTGACTGAATGGTGGGGGGAATGGAAGGATTTATACTCCTTGCAGACCGCTAGTCATTTGCATCCTTTTAGAGAGTTGCTGAGGCCACCTGGAGGTTTATCTGTGTCCTCAGGGTCACCTGAGCGGTGCAAATAGGCCTTCTTGGAACTGTTGTAAGGACTGTGTTGTAGACTGGAGGTAGATGATGTCACATCCCTCCCCCTCTGTTGAGAGAGGGATGTTCAATTTGGACACAGGTGGCCATTGCCCACCATCCAGTCAGAGCTGAAGAAGCTTCTTGGATGAGAAGCGAAATATCATCAAAGGAAAAACAAGAAAGTCCAGTTGCCTCGTGAAAAAGCATCGTTGGGACAATTAGGGAAGACATGCTAGCATCTTCCAATACTTCAAGGATTGCCACAGTGAAGAGAGTGTCCATTTATTGTTCAAAGCACCTGAGGGTAGGACAAGAAGCTACAGGTGGAAGCTCATCAGAGGAAGATCCAACCTGGAAAACAATTATCAGCAATTCCCTGACAATATGAACAATTAAACTAAATTCTCTCAACCAAGCTGAAGTTCTAACTAAATTCACCCGGATCCCTTCCATATCCCTTGGCATCAAAAAGAAGCAATCCACTGCTAAAGAAGCACACACCTTTTTGTTTGTAAAGAAGACACTTATTGTTCGTTTTTTCCCATTGACATTATCTGTGGATGTGATGATGACAGTGCTGAAGGATACTCAAGATAGTATTTTCTCTCGTATCCCCTTTGGAAGCAGTTCAGGGTCTATCACATTACATTTCCTCAAGGTTCAATACCTATTTTAGTTCTTTAAAAAGGTTTTTTTTTTAAAAAAAAATAACGGCCTGGTCAAAACCTGGCAATTTGATACTGAATTTCAGCAGCATTTTCATACACGTGTGTCTGTGTGTAATTGCTTTTCCTGATCCATACCTATAAATAAATTTATTATTATTATTATTATTATTATTATTATTATTATTATTATTATTATTATTATTATTATTATTATTATTATTATTATTATTATTATTATTTTTTTTTTTTTTTACACAGCTAACAGCTTATGATTCACCCCAGTTCAGGCATTCATTAAATGCTCATTACATGACCTGTCCCTGAAAACATCAGCTCTGCTTCCTTCCTCTAAAATTCCAAGGAATTATCACCAGTAGGCCCACAGACACTCATAGAAGGGAAATTTCTCATCTGCAATGTAATAATAATAATAAAGTTGGAAGAGACCTTGAAGGTCATCTAGTCCAACCCCCTGCTCAGGTAGGAAACCCTATACCATTTCGGACAAATGGCTGTCCAGTCTCTTCTTAAAAACTTCCAGTGTTGGAGCATTCACAGCTTCTGGAGGCAGGTGGTTCCACTGGTTAATTGTTCTAACTGTCAGGAAGTTTCTCCCTGTCTTATAGCAGGGGTCTTCAAACTTGGCCCCTTCATGACTTATGGACTTCAACTCCCAGAATTCCTCAGCCAGCATGGGGGAACTATGGCCCCTTCATGACTTGTGGACTTGAACTCCCAGAATTCTTAAGCCAGCGTGCCTAGCTAAGGAATTCTGGGAGTTGAAGTCCACAAGTCATAAAAGGGCCAAGATTGAAGACCCCTGTCTTACAGGCACTGACCAAGCCCTGGTGATGCAGTGGTTAGAATGCAGTATTGCAGACAAACTCTGCTCACAGCCAGGAGTTCGATCTTGACCGGCTCAAGGTTGACTCATAATTTTTGTCCTTCCAAGGTTGGTAAAACGAGGAACCCAGATTGTTGAGGGCAATATGCTGACTCTGTAAACTGCTCAGAGAGGGCTTTAAAGCACTGTGAAGCGGTCTATTGCTATTGCTATCGGTTATAAGGCAAGGGAGTTTGAAAATCGGTGTGCACATACAGTAGTTGTACGTGCAAAGTGTCCCCGAAGGTGGACCACCACCGTATCTCTGTGGAAACCTTTTGGAGAATGACCAAACATTAGAGTAATACTGTGGCTTATCCAATCAGCTCCTACAGTATTTTCAGTTGCTGAATTTCTGATCAGACAGCCAGTTTGGTCTAGTGGTTCAGGAACCAGGCTGGAAACAGGGGGAACTTGAACTCAAGTCCCACCTTAGCCACAAAAGGCAGCTGGGTCTATCTATCTCTCCTTGATTAGTTTCTATCCGTTGCTTCTTGTCCTGCCTTCCGGTGCTTTGGAGAACAGGTTGAGCCCCTCTTCTTTGTGGCAGCCCTTTAGATTTTGGAATAGTGCTATCATCTCAGCGCCAGTCCTTCTTTTCATTAAAATAGATAAGATATGACCTAGTTTGGTCTAGTAGTTAAGATACCAGGCTGTTGTTAGCTGCGAAGTCGTGTCCGACCCATCGCGACCCTATGGACAACGTTCCTCCAGGCCTTCCTGTCCTCTACCATCTTCTGGAGTCCATTTAAGCTCACGATACCAGGCTAGAAAGCAAGATTTCCACCTTAGCCATGAAAGCCAGCTAGGTGACTCTGGGCCAAACACCAGGAGATGGTGAGTTCTAGTCCCGCCTTAGCCATGAAAGCCAGCTGGATGACTTTGAGCCAATCACCAGGAGATGGCGAGTTCTAGTCCCGCCTTAGCCATGAAAGCCAGCTGGGTGACTTTGAGCCAATCACCAGGAGACGGTGAGTTCTAGTCCCGCCTCAGCCATGAAAGCCAGCTGGGTGACTGGACCAATCACCAGGAGACGGTGAGTTCTAGTCCCGCCTCAGCCATGAAAGCCAGCTGGGTGACTGGACCAATCACCAGGAGACGGTGAGTTCTAGTCCCGCCTTAGCCATGAAAACCAGCTGGGTGACTGTAGTAGCTAGTCACTCTCTCAGCCCAACACACCTCACAGGATTGTTGTCATGGGGAAGATAGGAGGATACATACATACATACATACACACATACATACATACATACATACAGTCCTTGACTTACAGCCATTCATTTAACGGCCATGCAAATTTACAACAGCACTGAAAAAAGCGACTTTTTTTGCAGCATCCTCACAGTCACGTGATCAAACTTTGAGTGCTTGGTAACTCATTTATGATGGCCGCAGCTTCCATTTGTAGCCTTCTTAGGGAATTTCTGACAAGGATGTCAAGTGGGGGTGGGGAGAAAGCCAGATTCGATTAATTGCCACGTAATTCACTTAACCACCTGCGATTCGCTTAACAACGGTGGCAGAAAGATCACAAAAAGGGGCATTTAACAACTGTCTTGCTTAGCAATTGTGGTCACTTGTCAAGGACTACCAGTATACCCCTACTCAAGTCCACACACAGTGCTAATTAGATGAGACCTCTAGACAGAAAGTAATCTGAGGAAAAATGGATGAAAATTAACCAAGGAGAGAAGCAACCCAGAACGGTGGATAAATTTCCTAACCATGAGAGAAATCAGTCTTCAGAAGTTTTGGGTGCTCCATCACTGGAGGCTTTCAAAAAAGATTGGCAGCCATTTTTTCTGAAATGATATTGGGTCTCCCACTCAAGCAGGGGGTTGGACTAGATGACTTCCAAGGTACCTTCCAAAGCTGTTATTCCACGTTCTGTTAGGAGCTGTGCTGACCCAAACTCATGAAAATGAGAAGATTGCTGAGATCACAGGTTACTTTATCAAGGGATAGAATCAAGATGACGTTAAGTATTAGTACCAATTTACAATGCCTTGGTAAGGCCACACTCAGAATACTGCATCCAGTTTTGGTCACCACGATGTAAAAAAAGATGTTGAGACTCTGGAAAGAGGGCAGAGAAGAGCAACAAAGATGACTGGAGGGTAAAACATTTAAGGAACGGTTGCTGGAATTGGGTATGTCCAGTTTAATGAAGAGAAGGACGAGGGGGGACATGATAGCTGTCTTCCAATATCTCAGGGGCTGCCCCAAAGAAGAGGGAGTCAAGCTGGTCTCCAAAGCGCCTGAAGGCAGGAGAAGAAGCAACGGATGGAAACTAACCAAGGAGAGAAACAGCCTAGAATTAAGGAGAAACTTCCTGACAGTGAGAACAGTTAATCAGTGGAACAACCTGCCTCCAGAAGCTGTGAATGCTCCAACACTGGAAGTCTTTAAGAGGCTGGACAGCCATTTGTCTGAAATGGTATAGGGTTTCCTGCCTGAGCAGGGGTTGGACTAGATGACCTTCAAGGTCCCTTCCAACATCATCATCATCATCATTATTATTCCTGAAAAACCATGAAAAACAGATCTATGTAGTCCTATATTCTGATCTCATTTATATTTTCTCATTTATATTTTCAGTAGCACAATTGTTTAATGCTCTGCAGAATTAGTCTGGTACCCAAATCAACAATTGAGAAACTTGAAACAACGATGAGGAGAGTTACACCTTGCATCTGTTAAGGTCAAAGAAGGGGAGATTAGATTTCACGACAGCATCCACGTCTACCTTTTCAGACATGGTGGGAGAAAAATCTCATACAAAGGGAAAAGGTTGAGCTGTAAAAAAAAAAAAGATCACAGGAACGGTGTTTTTTTTTTTAGTGATGGTACTAAATAACCCTTTAGGAAGGCGAAAGGCGGAAGGAGCATCGTATCTTTCCTCTGAACTCATCCCAAACAAAGAGTTGACTGTTATCAGGGCAGTGATGTAAGAAACCGAATCACTCCGTTCTTCCACGGCATGAAAGTTCAGCAAACAAGCTTTGATTGAAGAGATCTCCAGCCCAAATGGAAGGCGGAGAGATCAGATAAAGCCGCCGTTGGGAGTAAATGCTGAAAAGTTTGGGGATGGAGTTAAAAGGACAGGGCAGATCAATGGACAGGGGAGGCAGGGAGGGGAGGAAAGAGGGGAGGAACTTTCGGCAGAAAAGTTATCTAGGAGCTGGTGCAACTGAACGGGACGCAGAATGGGGAAGGGAAGGCTCTGACTGCAATTCAATTTAATTTAATTTAACAAGCGTTTAATTACGCTCCTTTTAAAAAAGCTAAATCACCACTTGGCCTCCCCTCCTCCAAGTACGGGAACTCCTCGAGTTACCATCGTTCGTTTAGCGACTGTTCAAAGTTACAGCAGCACTGAAGGCAAAGCGTAATGGATTCCAAAACTTCCGCTGCTGAGCCGAATGGCTGTTAAGTGGGGTTTTGCCCCACTTTACAACCTTTCTCTCTTGCCGCAGTTGTTAAGGGAATCGCACTGCATTCATGTCAGAAGCACTGAGGCGCTTCCGGGTGGAAAAGATTAGCCGGTGACATCACTGTTGCTCAGGGGATGCCCAGACGGGGGCTCTGTTCGCGTGCTAGGCAGGAGCTGGAGCGACGGACGGGAGCTCAACCGCACCCCACAGCAGATCTCAGGTCTTGAACATAGACTTGCCAACCTCCAAGCCGGCATCCTAAGCGTGAGAGCCACCGTGCTCCTCGTTAAGTAGATCACTGCAGTTCTTAAGTCCCCAAATTTTGATCACGTGACCACTGGGACGTTGAAATGGTCTAAAAGTGAAAAAGTTAGGCCCAGTCCTTCTCTTCGTTAGGCTTAGATTTTGCCTAGTTCCCTTAGCTGTTCATTGTACAGTTTAGTCTCCAGACCCCTCATCATCTCTGTTGCTCTTCTCTGCACTCTTTCTAGGGCAGGGGTAGGCAACCTTGGCTCTTTTATGACTCGTGGACTTCAACTCCCAGAATTCCTGAGAAGCCATGCTGGCTGAGGAATTCTGGGAGTTGAAGTCCACAAGTCATGAAGGGGCCATAGTTCCCCCATGCTGGCTGAGGAATTCTGGGAGTTGAAGTCAACAAGTCATGAAGGGGCCATAGCTCCCCCATGCTGGCTGAGGAATTCTGGGAGTTGAAGTCCACAAGTCATGAAGGGGCCATAGTTCCCCCATGCTGGCTCAGGAATTCTGGGAGTTGAAGTCCACAAGTCATGAAGGGGCCGTACTTCCCCCATGCTGGCTGAGGAATTCTGGGAGTTGGTCCACAAGTCATAAAAGAGCCAAGGTTGCCTACCCCTGTTCTAGGGTCTCATTGTGGTGACCAGATGTGCTGCCCTACTCACTCTCTCACATACACACCTAACTGTGGTTTGGTGAGTTCATTAGTACTCCCCAGCAATGCCCTTCACCCAAACCCAGAACTGTCCTATTTAAGTCCCCAGCCACGAACAGACCAAGGTTAGTTCACAGAGCAAAGGCCAAATAGTCCACGAAGCCCTTGAAAGTTGCTCAAACAGAGTAACTCCACCAGACAAACTTAAATCCACACACAAGAGAGCTCACGAGGCAAGAAAAGTCCAGAATTTCCAAGGAATGATTCAATTCCAAACACGGTGTTAATCCACAGCAAGGCGGGAATCACGATGACCAAAAACACGCAGCTAGAAAACAGACAGGTTGTTCCTACCAGCGCCTTCACCTGTCTGCTGTGATAAATGGCCAGCTTGTGGTGCAGCCCATCAAGAGGGCCAGGGCTTTCTCCTCTCAAGGAGTCTGGCTGACCTTCTCTGCTCCTGCCTTTTCTCTGCCCTTCGTGTTCCTGGATCAGGTGTAGAAGGCAGTTCCTATTCCTGTCTGTAATCGCAAGCTTTCCCCAGCTGGAGCCTCAGCCAAATCCCTTCCAGACGGCTGTTCGGAGCCATCAATCAACTCAGTTCCTGACATGCTAGGAATCAGCTTGTCCTTCCCCTGAGCTGACATCTACAGAGGTATCTGGGGAATTGTCCGAGGGAATCCTCATGTTGTGATTCAGGGTCAGCCTGTGGGTTCGGCAGTTGGGTCGGATGATTCAGAGGAGGAGGAGGAGGAGGGGGAGGGGTTTGGAGAGCCTGCAGAGGACAGTTCTGAGGCTTCGCAGAGCTCTCAGCCAGGCCCCTCCCATCTGGTTACTACTCAGACCCAGCTGTGTGAGCCTGACAGCGTGGATGAAGATGACCCACAGCTGGCCCTGTTCAAGGACGCCCGACGCAGGAGGCAGTCAATCAGGAGTAAACAGAGGAAGGCAATGGGGCACCTCGGAAGGAGGCAGAGGGAAGCCACGCCTTGAACTGTTTAAAAGGGGAATGTGTGGGAGGGCTGGTTTGCTGAAGGTAACCGTTTAAGCAGCTTCTGTTTTAGTGGTTCGTATTTTGTTTTGCTCAGTTTGCTATGTTTTGGATCTGTTTTGTGTAAATAAATTTGGCGGGCGTACTTCTAGCCTGTTGCCTTTTGTAAAGGGGTTGTCCCTGGCTTTTCTGCAGGGCCGGTAGTAGGCTGGAACAGAACACCTCACACCAGAACTGGATGGATCTCTTTTAAACCACCAACAGTGACAGGACTGGTTTGTATATATAAACAAAGAGCAAACCCCACTCGCTTCTAGTACTGATGATGTTACCTAGTTGGGCAATAAAACGTCTACAAGAAAACATCCAAACTCAACGAGAAGCAAGGACGCACAATATGTCGATCCTAACGGTAAAGTCCCTTGCTTCATTAATTATTATTATTATTATCAAATTTCTTTGCCAGCTATCTCACCCCGCTGAGTCCCTGCAATGCCCAAAGTGGGAAGAAGCTGCATAAAATCCACCTCTTCTTCCTTTGACTGAGACAAATCCAGCACACATTTTATCGAAGCAGCAAAGCTGTAAGTTGCTAAACTTTCAATTGGCCCAACCTAGTTAGGGTCAATTATTCCAAATTCTGTCTGACCGGTGTTTTAATTGCTTCCTCTTTACCAAGTCGCAAGGGACTCCGAGCCCCATCTGGTAACGGGTGTCCTTGAAATACAATGGATTGCCACTGTGAGGATGAATTGGGCTAACTAGTCTTCTGGGACGGTGAGGGGTTCCCCCCCCCCGCCTTTACACACTGACCAATTTCATGCACGCCCTTGTTTCATCTCTTTAAACCTCCACTCTAAATGGCCACCGAGGGAATTAAACCAGGATTGAGGGGGGGGAACCTCCTAAACACTAGGCAGAGAAAGAAGTTTGCTAAAGAAATGGGAGGAGAAATCAGATCAGCCAAAATATACCAGTTATCTTCGATGTAAACAAGATGGAGCAGACCTCTTTTGTTTTACAACTCCTTTCCCTGAGCCTGTGCAAAAAAAATATTCACACTACAGATTTTCTTTGCACAGCTGCAAAGCACACCCAAAACAGACAATTTTGCCACGAAAGCTCGCTATTTTAAAATCCGACTCCCAAAATCTATGTTTTGACCTTGTCTATCTGTGTGCCTTGTCACTGGTGCCAAATTTATCTCTGCAATAGTTCTTCGGGGAAAACTAGTGTGTGTGTGTGTGTGCGTGTGCGTGCGTGTGTATGAGTGTATGAGTGTGTGTACGTGTGTGAAATTTAACTTTTTACAACATGCTTCTCCCACCTCTTCTACCTATTGCCTCTTTGCCTTTCTGGATGAAAAAGCAGTTGGTCAAGAAAGGAAATTGTCCTGAAAGACAATGGATAAATATGCCAGCGAAATCAATTAACATGGAGATTGATAGTAAAGAATATGTGTAGATCAGGGTTGAACTGAGGGGTCCTTGGTGCTCTCTGAGCTGGGTTGTTTTCTTGCAGACGTTTCATGAACCAACTAGGTAACATCATCAGTGCTAGAAGGAAGTGGGGTTTGTGGAATGGAGGGAGGAGGAGGAAGAGGAGGAGGAGGACGACGACAATGACAACAACTCTGGGGACCTTGGTGCTTTCTGAGCTTGGTGGTTTTCTTGCAGACGTTTCATGACCAAACTAGTTAAAATCATCACAGCTAGAAGGAAGTAGGGTTTGTGGAATGGAGGGAAGAGGAGGAGAACAGGAACAGGAGGAGGAGGAGGAGGAGGAGGAGGAGGAGGAGGAGGAGGAGGAGGAGGAGGAGGAGGATGACGACGATGACAACAACTCTGGGGTCCTTGGTGCTCTCTGACCTTGGTGGTTTTCTTGCACATGTTTCATGACCAAACTAGGTAACATCATCAGTGCTAGAAGGAAGTGGGGTTTTTGGAATGGAGGAAGGAGGAGGAGGAGGAGGAGGAGGAGGAGGAGGAGGAGGAGGAGGAGGAGGAGGAGGACAGCAACAGTTCTGGGGTCCTTGGTGGTCTCTGAGCTTGGTGGTTTTCTTGCAGACATTTCATAACCCAAGTAGGTAACATCATCAGTGCTAGAACGGAGTGGGGTTGCTGTCTCTCTCTTTTTTCACACAAAGTTTTTTAAACGTCAAAGTTAACACTAAACCAACAATCAAGAAGTAAAGAATACCCAAATCAAGGAACTACCAATTCAGACAAATCAGCTAACAATAAACAACGGCCTAATCAAGGAGATACCAAGAACACTCCCACTAACGGAGCAAGCCACTTGTGTACAAACAGAGGAGAAACCCCACCCCTTTCTAGCCCTGATGATGCTACCTAGTTGGGTAATAAAACGTCTGCAAGAAAACAACCATGCTCAGAGAGCGGCAAGGACCCACAAGGTGGAGATCCTAACAATAAACTGCCTTACTTTATTAATCCTGTTGGTCTTCTTTCCTTTTTGGTCCCCTCAATTGTTCAATACATTTTTTTAAACCGCTTTAATCAATAAATTATATTGCTTAGCTTTGTCTTAATTGTGCACGTCACACAAGTGGGATAAATTCAGGAAGTAAGAAAAAGCATAGTTTCACTTTAAATCCAATTCACCTTGCCTTCCGCTATATACTGGCGTCCCACTGCAATTTTGGTTTGTAATATTTCAGTTTTAACTTCGTCCTTATTTTTGGATTCATGCTTTTATATCACTCTGTACGTTTTTATCGTAAACTGCCCAGACTCACATAGCACAAAAGGGTAGTGTAGAAATGCGATAAAGTTGTAGCCCTCGACGTACGAACCACAGCTGCACCCCAAATTTCCGTTGCTAAGTGAGACAGTTGTTAAGTGAGTTTTACGACCTTCCTTGCTACAATTGTTAAGTGAACCACTGCATTTTTTTTCCCTTGGGGTTTGATTAAGAACTAACCTACAACATTGGGCAGAATCATTCAACTTTAAATCTTGTAACCTGTATTCTTATTTTTATTGCCCTGTACACCGCCCTGAGTCCTTCAGGAGAAGGGCGGTATATAAATCAAATAAATAAATAAATAAATAAATAAATAAATAAATAAATAAATAATTACCAGTTTTGCGAAAAGGAACACTGCTGGTCTGTTAGTGAGTCCACATTTAAAAACCCAGCCTTTTTCCTTCTTAATTAAGTCATCCGTTTCGCCTTTATTATTTGGCATCATTTCTTAATTTTTGTTAATACGCCCCGCCCTTTTTCATTTTTCTAACGCTGCTCCGCAGTAAAAGCAGGAGTCTGACGTAAGTATTTCCTCGGCGGAGTGTCAGTGGTGTAAATGCATAATCACATTTAACATTTATGTACCCATAATACCAACGATTAATTTAGTTTACTCTGCTATGGTGCATGATCAGAACACAGAAACAATCAGAAGAGAAACGTGTCAAGCTGACCCACCATTGATTTATAGCACTTAATTTATAAAACCGGCACATTAATACTCTCAGAGGGAGTCAAAATTGCCACATTTCATCACTTATTTCTTAATCACACTAAATCACAGCCAGAATTTGGCAGCTTTAAAAGTAGGTAGTCTCGACTTGCAACCGCTTAAGTGATCATTTGATCTTATGATGGAATCCCTGAAAACTTACTTATGATCTGAACTTAAGGCGGCTGCAACGCCCCCATAGTTGCATGAACAAAATTTGGGTGTTTGAGAATCCCACCCATTCTTCTACTGCAGGGATGCTGTGGAGCAGGGGTCCTCAAACTTGGCCACTTTAAGACTTGTGGGCTTCAACTCCCAGAATTCCCCAGCCAGCATGGCTGGGGAATTCTGGGAGTTGAAGTCCACAAGTCATGAAGGGGCCATACGTCCCCCATGTTAGCTGGGGAATTCTGGGAGTTGAAGTCCACAAATCATGAAGGGGCCGTAGTTCCCCCATGCTGGCTCAGGAATTCTGGGAGTTGAAGTCCGCAAGTCATGAAGGGGCCAAAGTTCCCCCACGCTGGCTGAGGAATTCTGGGAGCTGAACTCCACAAGTCAGCTTGGCAATCTCCTTTACAGTCCTATAAGTAGTCCTCCATTAACAACAATATGTTTAGTGACCATTTGAAGTTACAACAGCACTGAAAAAATGGACTTATGACTGTTTTCCACACTTATGACCGCTGCAGCATCCCCAGGGTCAAGTGATCAAAATTCAGTTGCTTGGCAACTGGCTATTTATGATGTTTGCAGCATCCCGTGATTACGTGATCCCCTTTCGCGACCTTCTGAGACAAGCCAAGTCAACGGGGAAGTCAGAGTCACTTAAAAATCACCTTACAAACTTAACAACTGCCGTGATTCCCTTAACAGCTGTGGGAAGAAAGGTCGTTAAAGGGGGCAAAATTTACTTAATACTTGTCTCACTTAGCAACTGAATTGTTGGGTTCTGGTGTGGGTCGTACGTTGAGGGCTACATCTTTACCACATTTCTACCCTGCCCATTTGTCCTATGTGAGTCTGGGCTTTTGACAATAAAAAGATACCAAGTGATATATTTTTTTATTTATTTATTTATTTTTATTTTTATTACATTTATATCCCGCCCTTCTCCGAAGACTCAGGGCGGCTTACAAGCTTAGCAGTAGCCTTCATTCTATGTATATGCCTGCTTGTTAGGGCTTTCACACACACCCCAAGCGGCATTATTACAAAGTCAGCTTATTGCCCCCAACAATCTGGGTCCTCATTTTACCTACCTCGGAAGGATGGTAGGATATAAATGCATGAATCCCAAAATAACCAGGATTAAGAACAAAGTTAAAATGGAAATATTACAAATTAAAATTAGAGTGGAATGCCAGTATACAGTGGCCTTGGTTTGGGGGGTTGAATGGGATTTAATGAACTGTCTTGCTTAGCAACAGAAATTTGGGGGCTCAATTGTGGTTGTGAGTCGAGGACTATCTGTATAACTCTCCACCTTTGTTCATCAACTTCTGTTCCTACCAAATATCCTTCCTTGAACCCAAACAGGCTGTTTGTAAGCTCCAATATCCCCCAGGAGAGGAGCAAATATCACTTCCAAAGCTGTACCATCTTTCTCCTTGTACTCTGGTCCTCATCTAACAGTTAGAACAATTAACCAGTGGAACAACAACCTGCCTCCAGAAGTTGTGAACACTCCAATACTGGAAGTTTTTAAGAAGAGATTGGACAACCATTTGTCTGAAATGGTACTATAGGGTTTCCTGGCTGAGCAGGGGGTTAGGCTAGAAGACCTCCAAGGTCCCTTCCAATTATTCTATTCCATCCCATCCCATCCCATCCCATCCCATCCCATCCCATCCCATCCCATCCCATCCGTTCCGTTCCGTTCCATTCTATTCCATTCCATTCCATTCCATTCCATTCCATCCCATCTCTATTCTATTCTATTCTATTCTATTCTATTCTATTCTATTCTATTCTATTCTATTCTATTCTATTCTATTCTATTCTATTCTATTCTATTCTATTCTATTCTATTCTATTCTATTCTATTCCTATTCTACATTTCTATACTATATTTCTAGTCTAACTCTACTCTACTCTACTCTACTCTACTCTACTCTACTCTACTCTACTCTACTCTATTCTGAAAGGGCTTTTTCACACACCTCCCTGGAAGCTAGAGAGTCAGTGCCCCAGCCGTGAACCTTCAGGTTGCAAAATGGATGGGCCTGCAAAGCAATTTTCAAGCCCATTTAAAGCCCTTCCTGGCTTCTCCTGCGAAGCAGTTCTAAAAAGTAAAATAAAAATCAAATCTGGTGCCCGGGAGAAGTCTCAGGGCCTTCATTAACCCTATGAAAGAAGCTCTTCCAATTCTCCTGTCACTAAAGCCTCTGAAGATGCCATCAAGAGCCTCTCTTGTCATTTTTCAGGTCTCTTTTCCCCCCAAAAACAAGATTTCTCTCCAAGTTCCGTAAAGATCTTCACGGCTGTTCGAATGCTCCCCAATTTGTCAACATCTGCCAGCTGCACCCTCCCGCGGGTATAGGAGATGTGCAAATATCACCTCTCCACAGATGGCGCATGTGTGTTTTCTTACACACTCAGATTGCCTTTTTTGTCACCTTAGAACATCCAGAGCTTACATATATTACACGTCTGCTCTCTGCCAAACCTCCAAGGTTTTTTTAATTTTTTAATTTTATTTTTTTGGCCACGATTACTGTCCAGGCTGCCTTGTCAGGATGAATATCTGTGCTTTAGATTATTTTCCTGAGATTTATTAGCTTGGGGTCCCCACCTTGCCCCAATTCCCACCACCCACACTCCTTGGCTGAGTTCTCATGTTGCAGTTTCCTTCTCCAATTCTGGACACCTGGCTTTAAATCTTTTAGATGACCACTTTCAAGGATTGGACCTCCTCGTTGCCTGTTTGTTTTTGTGCAAGGAGGCTGGCCTGACCTTTGGGGGAAAAAAAGTGGGGAAAATTGGCCAGGAATTAACAACACAAGCATTTGTAGTTGTTTTTTTTTTTTAAAAAAAAGCTTATTTTCATCTGGCTGAATCACTGTAATCAGGCTTTTATTACTGCAACGTTGTCGTTTGTTGATAGTATATTTTTGGCAAGATAACAGGATATTTATAATGCGGTATAAATTTTGATAACAACAACACTTTCTTATACAAGTGGGAGGGGAGGCCAACTAGAAATGGTGGCACAGAATAGAAAAGTAGCTTAATTCTACTTTAATGAAAAGGAGGACTAGGGGTGACGTGACAGCAGGGTCCCGATATTGGAGGGGCTACCACAAAGAAGAGGGAGTCAACTTAATCTCCAAAGCACCTTAAGGCAGGACAAGAAGCAATGGATGGAAATCAATGAAGGAGAGAAGCAATCTAGAACTAAGGAGAAATATCCTGACAGTTAATACAATTGGTGGAACAACTTGCCTCCAGAAGTTGTGGGTGCTCCAACACTGGAGGTTTTTAGGAAGAGATTGGACAGGCATTTGTCTGAAATGGTAGAGGGCAGGGGTAGGCAACCTCGGCTCTTTTATGACTCATGGACTTCAACTCCCAGAATTCCTGAGTCAGCTATGCTGACTCAGGAATTCTGGGAGTTGAAGTCCATGAGTCATAAAAGGGCCGAGGTTGCCTACCCCTGGTATAGGGTTTCCTGCCTGAGCAGGGGCATGGACTAGAAGACCTCCAAGGTCCCTTCCAACTCTGTTATTCTATATTCTATTTTCCCCATGCCAACATTGTGCCCTTGCCTTTTATTTCCTAAGTTACCTGTCTTATTTTTTGACCGCTACCCATTGTATCCCTCAACACCTGAAGTGGTAAACAAGGAAGTAAAGAAGACCTACACTGCATAGATAGCCTTCGAATGACAACATGACCGTTCAAAGTTAGAATGGCACTGAAAAACGTCACCTGTGCTGCCACCACATGGCTGTTCTTGGGAAATTATAATATGCTAATTGGGTCTGCCAGTACCTTCCCCCTTTGTGATGTATTTCCTATCCTGCTCATGATGCTGTACTAGGATCCACCCCTTCTGGGTTGGACTTCCTCCTTCTCCTTGCTCCCTTGTGTTCCATCCTCCATTGTAACATCTGAACACAAGCCATGCAGATAGTAATCCTGTTACTGTCTTTCAACCTTAAAGCTCCGGCCAGATTCACCTGACCACACCTTCTCTGCTGTAACCACCTTCTACATGCAAAATAAAGGTATTTCAGATGAACCAGGTGCTTTATGAGTTCACTGTCTGGAAAGGGCCGTTAAATGTGACTAAATTCGCTTAAACAGACCAATAAGTGTCTTAACAAGGAATTATATTCGCAATACAACTGCCTGTCCCAGAACAGTCAAAAGACACTTTGTGATAACATCTTTTTTTCAGGCTTCCATTGTCCAGCTTTTCAGGACACTTTTGATGAGCTGTGTTTAATGGCCTCCATTACATGTGAAAAATAAATGCATTTCTTGAATAAGGAGCCCTACAAGACACTGACTGGATGAGCCAAGGATTTAATACACCCCTTTTCCGAAACCAGGGACTATCCTAAGGCCATGGGTTAGAAAAGGGAATATATCTGAATAACTAAATGGAATTATGGAGTATTCGTTGGTTCCTGGAGAGAAGGGGATCCTGAGAATAAAAATTGGGGATTTGCTGGAGGAGTGTTCCGAAGTTCACTTACATGCGCCACAGACCCAGAACCAATATCACAGTCCACGTCCATAATTATGTACACGGTGGCTCAGTGGGTTAGGATGCTGAGCTTGTTGATCAGAAGGTTGGCAGTTTGGCGGGTCGAATCCCAAGTGCCGCGTAGCAGAGTGAGCGCCTGTTACTCGTCCCAGCTTCTGCCAACCTAGCAGTTCGAAAGCACGTAAAAAAATGCAAGTAGAAAAATAGGGACCACTACGGTGGGAAGGTAACAGCGTTCCGTGCGCCTTTGGCGTCTAGTCATGGCGGCCACATGACCACGGAGACGTCCTCAGACAAACGCTGTCTCTTCGGCTTTGAAACGGAGATGAGCACCGGCCCCTAGAGTTGGAAATGACTAGCACGCATGTGCGGGGGAACCTTTACCTTTACCTTTTTAAGTCATATGTACGCGAAGTATTGGTACTGCTTTATAAAGCCCTAGTAAGACCACACCTGGAATAGTGCAGCCAATTTTGGTCACCATACCACAAAAAAGATGTTGAGACCTTTGAAAAAATTCAGAGAAGAGCAACTAAGATGATGAAAGAGACTAAAACATACAAAGAACGTCTACGGGACTTGGGTCTGGCTAGTCTATAAAAAAGAAGAAATAGGGGAGACATGATAGCAGCGTTCCAGTATTTGAGGGGCTGCCACAAAGAAGAAGGACTCATGTTATTCATGAGGCAAGGGCGAGAAACAATAGTTGGAAGCTGATCGAAGAGAGAAGCAACCTGGAATTAAGGAGAAACTTCCTGACAGTGAGGACAATTAACCATTGGAACAGCTTGCCACCAGAAATCGTGGATGCTCCATCATTGGAGATTTTAAAGAAGAGGCTAGACAGTCACCTGTCTTAGATTGTATATAGATCCTCGTGTTTGAGCAGGGGGCTGGACTAGAAGACCTCCAAGGTCCCTTCCAGCTCTATTCTATTCTAGTCCTCGACTTAAAACCATTTAGTGACCATTCAAAGTTACAATGCCACTGAAAAAAGGACTGTTCTTCACACTGACGACCATCGCAGCCTCCCCATGATAATGTGATCATTGCCACAGTAATCTGATCAAAATCACGACACTTGCCAACTGGCCCATATTTATTACGGTTGCAGTGTCCTGGTGTGTGTGTGTGTGTGTGTGTGTGTGTGTGTCACGTGATCCTCTTTTGCGATCTTCCGACAAGCAAAATCAAGGGGGAAGCCAGATACCCCGAACAACCTGGTTACTAACTTGTCAACTGAAGCAATTCACTTAACAACTGAGCCAAGAACGGTCATAAAATGGGCCAAAACTCACTTAGCTCTTTTGGTTAGCAACATAAATGTTGGGCTCCATTGTGGTCCTAATTTGAGGACTACCTGTTATTTGAATTTGCACTAATTGCAACCTAGACTCGTTCACTCTTCATTCTATTTCAGGTTTTTTTATATATATATATATAAAGTTTTTATTGATTTTTTTTTCATGCAACTCAAAAGTGCTTGTGTTGTGATTCAGGGTCAGCCTGTGGGTTCGGCAGTTGGGTCGGACGATTCAGAGGAGGAGGAGGAGGAGGAGGAGGAGGAGGGGTTTGGAGAGCCTGCAGAGGACAGTTCTGAGGCTTTGCAGAGCTCTCAGCCAGGCCCCTCCCATCTGGTTACTACTCAGACCCAGCTGTGTGAGCCTGACAGTGTGGATGAAGATGACCCACAGCTGGCCCTGTTCAAGGACGCCCAACGCAGGAGGCAGTCAATCAGGAGTAAACAGAGGATGGCAATGGGGCACCTCGGAAGGAGGCAGAGAGAAGCCACGCCCTGAACTGTATTTAAGGGGGAATGCGTGGGAGGGCTGGTTTGCTGAAGGCAACTGCTTGAAAAGCTCCTGTTTCTTGGTTCGTGTCTTGTTCTATTTGTTTTTGTGGTAATAAATTTGGCAGGCGTAATTCCAACCTCTTGCCTTCTTGTAAAAGGGGTTGTCCCTGCCTTTTCTGCAGGGCCGGTAGCAGGCTGGTACAGAACAGCTTGTTCAACAAACGTGTCGTCTGAGTTTATCATTCATTAATTCAAATTAAATTCCTAATCCCTTATTCTTTTTCTCCAGCCATTGATAAAATACGTCCCAAGTTTGAAAATATCCTGTTTCTTCTTTTTTCTTTCAACCTCATAGTAACTCTGTTCATTTCCACAGTCTAGTATTTTTTTTTTAAATTATTTCTTCCTCTGCTGGTATTTCTTCATTTTTCCAATATTGTGCGAATATGATTCTTGCCGCCGTTATCACAAGTAAAATCAAATATATACTTTGTTTGTTAAGGCTTTCTACCATGTTTCTTCATTCTCTTTCTTGATTTACCACGCACACTCATGAAGTTTACAGACACTTACAGGTATGTGTCTCCTCACATATACAATTCATTCTTTTGCATAACAAAGTGAGCAAAACACACTCTTTACACACAACCATTTTTGATTCCCTGAACAAGTGTGCTTTCATTCCATGAGTTTACGCTCACCCCTCCTCATCACAGGCTGCAAATGTTAAAATTTCTCCCTCTTTCACGAATATTGTAGCAAGGTAAACCAATCAATCTTTTAAGTATAGTTTGCAGTCATGCATTCCATTTTCCCGACCAAACCTTCGGGTCTTTGACACTTTAATTTCCATATCTATAAATCCATCCTTGGATATTTCAAACCCATTCTTTGAAAGGCATAATAATCCATCCAACAATGACTTCAAAGCATTGGGAATTTCAGCCAATCACATGGCATAGTCGGTATACACAAATAAGGGCATATTTATTTTCTCCAACACAAGGGTAGGCAACCTTGGCTCTTTTATGGCTCGTGGAATTCAACTCCCAGAATTCCTGAGCCAGCATGGGGGAACTATGGCCCCTTTATCACTTGTGAACTTCAACTCCCAGAATTCCTGAGCCAGCATGGGGGAACTATGGCCCCTTCATGACTTGTGGACTTCAACTCCCAGAATTCCTGAGCCAGCACGGGGGAAACTTTGGCCCCTTCATGACTTGTGGACTTGAACTCCCAGAATTCCTGAGCCAGCATGGGGGAAACTTTGGCCCCTTCATGACTTGTGGACTTCAACTCCCAGAATTCCTGAGCCAGCATGGGTGAAACTTTGGCCCCTTCATGACTCATGGACTTCAACTCCCAGAATTCCTGAGCCAGCATGGCTCAGCTTGGAAACCTCTCCCTTTCCCCGCAGCATGGCTGGCTCAGGAATTCTGGGAGTTGAAGTCCACGAGTCATAAAAGAGCCAAGATTACCTACTCCTGCTCTAACAACACATTAATGGGTGCTTCATCACTCATAACAACTGCAGTGATTCACATAATGACTGGGGCAAGAAAGGCCGTAGAACAGGCTGTAACTCACTTGACGACTGTCTCGTTTAGCAGCAGAAATTTTGGGCTCAGTTATGGTCACAAGTCAAGGATTATCTGCATTTCAGCTGAATTTTAAGAAATCCTTTCTAGCAATACCACCCTTTATTCACAAAAGGGGCACGCACCCGTTCATGAAATGTGCTCCAGGGGAGGTTGGCCCCGACAGCCTCCAGGATCCCTTCTAAATCTAGCACTGCACTTCCAACTCCAGCAAGACCCAGTCTGTTTGGGAATTCAGACATCTGGAGGGATGAAAGGTCTCACAGCTAACCAAATCCAGCCTACCAGAAGCATATGGAGGGAACCAGGCTCTGAGGCTTAGAGGCAGTTAAAAAGAAAATTAAAGGTTTGTCTGCTACAACGCTGCCTCTTCTGGAATTCATTTTTAGGCAATAAATGCATAAACTTCACGTCTTCGTTTCTTCCCTTGAGAATCTCTCTTTTGCTTTTCACCCTGAAAAGTCCATTTCAGTGTTATTTCTTCTCCTTCTCCTCCTCTTTCTTCCCTCCCTTCTATATTATCCTTCCTTCCTCCTTCCCTCCCTCCGTTTCTTTCCTCCTTCCTTCCTCCCTCCCTCCTCCTCCCTCCCTCCGTCCCTCCCTCCCTTTCCTTCTATCTACTCCTTCCTTATTTCCCTCTATCCACCCACCCATCCACCCATCCATCTCTCCTTCCTCCCTCCCTCCCTCCCTCCTTCCCTTTCTTCCTTCTTTCTTTCTTTCCTTCCTCCCTCCCTCCCTCCCTTTCCTTCCGTCTATCTACTCCTTTCTTCCTTACTTCCCTCTACCCACCCACCCATCCACCAATCCTACCATCTTTCTTCTTTCTTTCTTTCTTTCTTTCTTTCTTTCTTTCTTTCTTTCTTTCTTTCTTTCTTTCTTTCTTTCTTTCTTTCTTTCTTTCTTTCTTTCTTTCTTTCTTTCTTTCTTTCTTTCTTTCTTTCTTTCTTTCTTCCCTCCCTCCCTCCCTTCCTTTCCTTCCTTCCTTCCTCCCTCCCTCTGTCCCTCCCTCCCTTTCCTTCTATCTACTCCTTACTTACTTCCCTCCATCCACCCATCCATCCCTCTCTCTCTTTCCTCCCTCCCTCCCTCCCTCCCTCCCTCCCTCCCTCCCTCCCTCCTTTCCTAAACCCTTATCAGTATCCAGGGTTGGGTGAGACAGAGACCCAGCATTGAGGAACATTTTGTACCGATCACCAGCTGCTAAGCAGACACTGAATATATGCTTTTGGATAACAGCACAGCCTTGTTTACTTCTACACTGCCAATGTGTGGCTTGGGGGGGGGGTCAAGACCAGAGCCCTCCCCATCTGCTGGAGATAAATGCTGGAACATTCCAAGAATCTCTAGTTCCTTCATAACAATTCTGGTTGACTTCAGGACAGGATACAAGCATGTCAGTTAGGAGAAGGTATTATGTAAACCTTGTTGAGAGGCATGAAACCAGTGGTGGGATTCAGCCGGTTCACACCACTTGGGCAGAACCGGTAGCTAATGCTTTTGTTGCCCAGGCCCAGAACGGCCTTCCGGAAGAGGCATCCATGCAGAGAACCGGTTGCTCACCTATTTGAATACCACCACTACATGAAACTATGGGAACATCTACACATGATATGGAATATATATCTGCTTATATATATATGAGGCCTAATAAAAATAAGAGAATAGCAGAATAACAGAGCTGGAAGATATTGGAGGTCTACTAGTCCCACCCCCTTGTCAGGCAGGAGACCCTATAATATATTAGACAAATGGTTGTCCAGTGTCTTCTTAAACCTTCTGGTGATGGAGCACCAATAACCTCTGGAGGCAAGCCATTACACTGGTTAATTGTCCTCACTGTTAGGAAGTTTCTCCTTAGTTATAATTGGCTCTCTCTTTGATTTCCTTCCTTCCTTCCTTCCTTCCTTCCTTCCTTCCTTCCTTCCTTCCTTCTTTACTTAGCACAAAATGGGAGTTATCAGACCCCTACACCATCAAGCTGAAGGCCTGCCTACCAGCAAAGATGTAAAAGAAACACACATCAAGGAAGCCCTCAGAACTTGTGGCTATCCCAAGTGGGCCTTCATCAAATCCCAAAAAAAGACCCAGCAGGAGTCTCCCCCCCCCCCATAACAGACAAAGAAGAAACAATAAACGAAGCAATGTTGTCATTCTATACATTGCAGGAATACCGGAAAACTCAGGAGGATCTTTAGCCAACGCAACGTATGTGCACACTTCAAACCCAAGGATACACGAAGGCAGAAGCTTGTCCACCCCAAGGACAAAACACCCAGGCACACACTGAGCAAGGTGATCTATGCAGTACAACGCAGTGAGCCACGTGCAGATCTGTACATTGGGGAAACAAAACAACCACCTCATAAACGCAGGGCACCACACGGGAGAACAAACCCATCAGGACAAGAGTCAGCAGTCCATCTGCATTTGAAAGACAAAGGCCGCTCTTTCGAAGACAGCAAAGTCCACCATTTTGGACAGAGAGGACTGCTGCTTTGAAAGAGGGGTCAAAGAGACCACCTAGGTCCAAATTGAACAGCCTTCTCTCAACGGAGGAGGAGGGATACAACACCATCCATCTCCCGTCTACAACACAGTCCTTTCTGCAGTTCCAAGAAGGCTCCACCCCCATTTGCACCATTCAGGCGACCCTGAGGACACAAGTAAACCTCCAAGTGGCCTCAACGACTCTCTAAAAGGATGCAAATGACCAGCTGTCTGCAAGGAGTATAAATCCTTCCATTCCCCCACCATTCAGTCAGAGGTGAAGAAGCTTCTTGGATGAGAAGTGAAATGTCTTCAAAGAAAAAACAAGAAAGTTCAGTTGCCTCGTGAAAAAAACATCTTTGCGACCGCGTTTTATAACTATTTCTGCTGAAAAATGGGCACTTACTCCTGGTTTGGGGCAAAACCGTGCCTATGGGTGATTTTACTGGCTGGGAAACTTTGGGCCAGCCCAACCCACTTCACGGAGTTGTGAGGAAAATAGGAAGGAGTATTAGCTATGTTCGCTACCTTGAGTTATTTGTAAAGTAATAAAGGCAGGATGAAAATTTAATAAACTGTGCATGGTTTAAAGTTCCTCTCTTGTATCATAAACCATGGTTTGTCATTTTAAGATCACAGATATTAATCCCAGGAATTCTTAGGGAACAATTTGATTCCTGAGAAACTTCCTGACAGTGAGGGCAATCAACCAGTGGAACAGCTTGCCACCAGAAATCGTGGGCGCTCCATCACTGGAGGTTTTTAAGAAGAGGCTAGACAGTCACTTGTCTGAGATGGTATTGAGTCTCCTTCTTGAGCAGGGGGCTGGACTAGAAGACCTCCAACGTCCCTTCCAGATTCTATTCTATTCTATTCTATTCTATTCTATTCTATTCTATTCTATTCTATTCTATTCTATTCTATTCTATTCTATTCTATTCTATTCTATTCTATTCTATTCTATTCTATTCTATTCTATTCTATTCTATTCTATTTTTATTCCATTCCATTCCATTCCATTCCATTCCATTCCATTCCATTCTATTCCTTATTTCTATTCTATTCTATTCTATTCTATTCTATTCTATTCTATTCTATTCTATTCTATTCTATTCTATTCTATTCTATTCTATTCTATTCTATTCTATTCTATTCTATTCTAATTTTCTATATTTTATATTTTATATTCTATATTCTGTATTCTATTCTATTCTATTCTATTCTATTCTATTCTATTCTATTCTATTCTATTCTATTCCATTCCATTCTATTCCTTATTTCTATTCTATTCTATTCTATTCTATTCTATTCTATTCTATTCTATTCTATTCTATTCTATTCTATTCTATTCTATTCTATTCTATTTTCTATATTCTATATTCTATTCTATTCTATTCTGTATTCTATATTCTATATTTTATATTCTATATTCTATATTCTATTCTATTCCTTATTTCTATTCTATTCTATTCTATTCTATTATATTCTATTCTATTCTATTCTATTCTATTCTATTCTATTCTATTCTATTCCATTCCATTCCATTCTATTCCTTAATTCTATTCTATTCTATTCTATTCTATTCTATTCTATTCTATTCTATTCTATTCTATTCTATTCTATTCTATTCTATTCTATTCTATTCTATTCTATTCTATTCTATTCTATTCTATTCTATTCTATTTCTAATTCTAATTCTAATTCTCTTAGCCTAGGTACAGCAACCTTCTTCCTATTAGAAGTCGAGTGGCAAAACAACAACAACAGTGAAACGTTTCCACTTTTACCTGAAAAGTGACATATTTTGTGCAGGAAAATAGAAGGCGGGTTTAGCCTTTCATATGCCCAGCAGCAGCACAGACAAGCAGCAACCATCCCTGCAATATGAAACCCATGGCTAAATTGCTAAATTCTGGAGGTGGCCATAAATACACGTCCTCGTGAAATAGTATATGACAGGAAGAAGAGACAGGCTGTCTCGCCTGGTCCGGATCGATCCTCGTTCGTAGGACCCAGCTGCAGATATGAAATCTTCACGGCATTCCCGGGAGAGTTTGATCAAAACAAAACGGTAACTCAAAAGGAAGTTATGACCATGCTGTCTGGGGGAAACTGAGATACAAGTTGCCTTCGGCTTATGGCCCCAACCGGGTCCAGGAGAAAAGCAAGACGTTTGTTAAGCGAGTCATACTCAATGTTATGACCTTTTTTTCGCCACTGTTGTTAAGCAAATCACTGCGGTTGTTAAGTGAATCCCATGGCTGTTGAGTGAATCCGGCCTTTCCCATTGACTTTGCTATAGATAGATAGATAGATAGATAGATAGATAGATAGATAGATAGATAGATAGATAGATAGATAAATATAGAGATAGATATAGATAGATAGACAGATAGATAGAGATAAAGTTAGAGAGAGAGAGAGAGAGAGAGAGAGAGAGAGAGAGAGAGAGAGAGAGAGAGAGAGAGAGAGAGAGAGAGAAACAGACAGACGGACAGACAGATAGAGAGATAGAGAGACAGACAGAAGTTTCAGTCATAGGCCAACAACATTGTGACTTTTTTAACTCTCCCTCTCCTTCCCCCAAGACAGGATAATGCCAGACATGAAGAATTAGATTAAGTTCCAGTTAAGCTGATTTACTGCTCAAGCCTATATACAATAATCTGATCAACTAATGGTCAGCATTAAATTGGCACTAGATAAGAATCAATGGAATTCAATCAATCAATCAATCAATCAAAGAATAGAACTGGAAGGGACCTTGGAGGTCATCTAGTCCAACCCCCTGCTCAAGCAAAAGACCCTATACAATTTCAGACCAGTGACTGTCCAAGTCTCTTCTTAAAAACCTCCAGTGATGAAACACCCACAACTTCTGATGGCAAGCTGTTCCACTGGTTAATTGTTCTCACTATCAGGAAATTTCTCCTTAATTCCAGGTTGCTTCTCTCTTTGGTTAATTTCCATCCGTTGCTTCTTGTCCTGCCTTCTGGTGCTTTGGAGAATAGCCTGACCCCCTCGTCTTTGTGGCAGCCCCTCAAATACCGGAATACTGCCATCACGTCCCCCCCTAGTCCTTCTTTTCTCTAGACTGGCCATTCCCAAATCCTGCAACCATTCTTCATCTGTTTTAGTCTCCAGGCCTTCTTAGTTGGGGTGAAATGGGGTGCAGGATTGCGAGACAATGGACCTCCACAACAGCCCCAGTTTGTCAGGTGGCCTGTGGGAAAATTAATTGTCCACACACACCCCGACTGAGAAGGCGGGTTAATTGCTGGTAAAAGTGGTATGCGAAATAGCCTGAACTCTTTCCCATTAAGGAGATTTGAACAGTTTCCAATTTTCTTTCTGTTTGGGTTTTCCCTCAAGTAGTTCCGAAAATAGCTTTATTATATCCAAGAGGAGAAAGAGGAAGAAGAGGAAGGAGGAGGAAGAAGAAGGAGGAGGAGGAGATGATGAAGAAGAAGATGATGAAGAAGAAGAAGAAGAAAAAGGAGGAGGAGGAGGAGGAGAAGAAGAAGAAGAAGAATTAGAAGAAGAAGAAGGAGGAGGAGGAGGAGGAGGAGGAGGAGGAGGAGGAGGAGAAGAAGAAGAAGAAGAAGAAGAAGAAGAAGAAGAAGAAGAAGAAGAAGAAGAAGAAGAAGAAGAAGAAGAAGAAGAAGAAGAAGAAGAAGAAGAAGAAGAAGAAGAAGATCACCACCAGCAAAGTGGATGGACACAGTTACAGTAGCAATGGGGGCATTGGGAGAAGATCTGAAGGACCAGGTTGAGGAGATACTTCCAGACAGTGAGAACAATTAATCAGTGGAACGACTTGTCTCCAGAAGTTGTGGGTGCTCCAACACTGGAGGCTTTTAAGAAGAGATTGGACAGCCATTTTTCTGGAATGGTATAGGTAGGGTCTCTTGCTTGGACAGGGGATTGGACTAGAAGACCTGCAAAGTTGACAGCCATTTTAGCACCCTGTAAATACAGGTAATCCTCAACCTCCAAGACCACCTTTATAACCTGTATATCTGCAGTGCCCCACACCCTGCTTTTTTTCCTGCTTCTGCAAAATAATTTAAAACACTTCTTGCAAAACATGATTCTTTTGAAAGTTTTAAGTTACTTCCAGTGCTCTGTGTGTGGCGGAAAATTTAGTACATTTGCAACGGGGGAATAATCAATTTCATGGAGACAAAGTATTCTTCAAAGGAACGGTCCTGTTGCTGAATAAGCAAACATCGGTCTGAACAAGAAAATGATACCTAGATTACAAATGGATTCACCAGACCACAGTTCCCCAAATTCAGCAGTTTTAAAATGTGTGGCTTTCAAGTCCTCCACCCTGAGAATTCTGGGAATTGAAGTCCAATAAGCTGCATCCATTTAATGAGATTGAGAAATTCTTCCATAGACCGAGAACACACCTTTGGGTGCTTCGCTACAAGGGTAATTTTCCAAGTGGGTTTTTCAAAGTCAAACATAAGTTGACTCTAATTTGGACCAGTCTTCAGAGGGAACTCAATCTATTGTGAAAGAGAACTTCTACAAGGTTGTTATTTAGGGAAAGTGTGATTGCGTTTAAAGCCCATTTCATTAAACCACACAAGATCCTGAGAAATATTAAACAAGTCACAGATTGTTATGGTCAATTTTGTTTACATCTACAAAGTCAGTTACCAGGGCCATCTCCAGGGCTTTTAAATGCCCTCCCTTTTTTAAAAAAAATAATAATAATGTGGACACACAAAGAAACATACCTACACACATAAACACCCCACGTGTTGACAACCTGAAGAATGAATTTGTCAGCTCTATCCCAGGCACCAAGATATTTCAGGAAATTAGGATGTGAAGTTGAGGATGTGAGGAGAAGGAGATGATGAAGGAGGAAGGAGGAGGAGGAGATGATGAAGGAGGAAGGAGGAGGAGGAGGAGATGGAGGAGAAAGAGAAGGAGGAGGAGGAGGAGGAGGAGGAGGAAGAGGAGGAAGAGGAGGAGAAAGAGAAGTAGGAGGAGGACGAGAAGGAGGAAGAGGAGAAAGGACGAAGAGGAGATAGAGGAGAAAGAAGGAGGAGGAGGAGGAGAAGAAAGAGAAGGAGGAGGAGAAGAGGAGGAGAAAGAGAAGTAGGAGGAGATGATGAAGGAGGAAGGAGGAGGAGGAGGAGATGGAGGAGAAAGAGAAGGAGGAGGAGGAGGAGGAGGAGGAGGAGGAAGAGGAGGAGAAAGAGAAGTAGGAGGAGGACGAGAAGGAGGAAGAGGAGAAAGGACGAAGAGGAGATAGAGGAGAAAGAAGGAGGAGGAGGAGGAGAAGAAAGAGAAGGAGGAGGAGAAGAAGAAAGAGAAGGAGGAGGAGAAAGAAGGAGGAGGAGGAGGAGAAAGGAGGAGGAAGAAGAGAAGGAGGAGGAAGAGATGGAGGAGAAAAAGAAGGAGGAGGAGAAGAAGAGAGGAGGAGGAGAAAGAGAAGGAGGAGGAGGAGGAGGAAGAGGAGAAAGGAGGAGGAGGAGATAGAGGAGAAAGAAGGAGGAGGAGGAGAAGAAGTAAGAGAAGGAGGAGGAGGAGAAAGAAGGAGGAGGAGAAAGGAGGAGGAGGAGAAGGAGAAAGAAAGAGGAGGAAGAGAAGGAGGGGAGGAGAAAGGAGGAAGAGGAGATAGAGGAGAAAGAAGGAGGAAGAAGAGAAGGAGGGGAGGAGAAAGGAGGAAGAGGAGAAAGAAGGAGGAGGAAGAAGAGGAGGAGGAGGAGGAGGAGGAGAAAGGAGAAGGAGGAAGAGAAGGAGGAAGAAGAGATGGAGGAGGAGGAGAAAGGAGGAGGAGAAAGGAGGAGGAGGAGAAAGAGAAGGAGGAGGAGGAGAAAGGAGGAGGAGGAAGAGAAGGAGGAAGAAGAGATGGAGGAGAAAAAGAAGGAGGAGGAGGAAGAGGAGAAAGGACGAGGAGAAAGAAGGAGGAGGAGGAGAAGAAGAAAGAGAAGGAGGAGGGGGAGAAAGAAGGAGGAGAAAGGAGGAGGAGGAGGAAGAGAAGGAGGAAGAAGAGATGGAGGAGAAAAAGGAGGAGGAGGAGGAAGAGGAGAAAGGACGAGGAGGAGAAAGAAGGAGGAGGAGGAGGAGGAGAAGAAAGAGAAGGAGGAGGAGGAGAAAGAAGGAGGAGCAAGGAGGAGGAGGAGGAGGAGGAGAAAGGAGGAGGAGGTTTGCTTGCTGAGCTTTAATTACTAGACTAGATAATTATATTCGTTTCCAGTTTCATTTTGCCCATCCCTGTATTGTTTTTGGTTTATTGTGCAAAGGGCACGAGGTTATTTATTTGTTCAATAAATAAAAGCTCCTGAGAGATCTAATCATGCAACAGCTGCTAGGCAATTCTGCCTTAGTGATTTCAAAGCTTTCTCTGCTGCGCTGCGGGCATTTGGGCAAAATCGTGGGCGATTGTGCTCTAAAATGGAAAGCGGGATGGTTTGGGTACCGCCGCTTAATATCCTCGTTTAATATTCTCGATCTGGGCGCGAAGCAGGAAAGGGATGCCGCCCACGGCAACTCTTTCTGGTTCCCCGTTTGTCCTCTCTGAGAACTGTGTGAGGATCAGAGGCATCTACAATGGCAGTTAAAGGTAAAGGTAAAGGTTCCCCCGTACATGCATGCTAGTCGTTTCCGACTCTAGGGGCCGGTGCTCATCTCCGTTTCAAAGCCGAAGAGCCAGCGCTTGTCCGAGGACGTCTCCGTGGTCATGTGGCCGGCATGACTAGACGCCAAAGGCGCACGGAACGCTGTTACCTTCCCACCGTAGTGGTCCCTATTTTTCTACTTGCATTTTTTATGTGCTTTCGAACTGCTAGGTTGGCAGAAGCTGGGACGCGTAAAAGGCGCTCGCTCTGCTACGTGGCACTCGGGATTCGACCCGCCAAACTGCCGACTTTCTGATCGACAAGCTCAGCGTCCTAACCCACTGAGCCACCGCGTCCCTACAGTGGCAGTTAGGTGACTCCAAATTGGCGAGCGCAACTGTGTGATTGAAGCCTTTTTTCTCATGTGGGTGCCATGCGTGCAATCTTCTTTGACAAAGAGACAGGGCATTTTCTTCCCTTTTCGTGACGCCGAGACTAGCTAAGGAGGTGCCCCTCCAATCTCCCGTCGATCAGAGATGCCTTCAAAGCAAACGCCAGGCTGGCATTCTAAGCACCAGGTCCTTGTAAGAAAAGCCGAAACGTGCCTGGGCTTCTATTAAGGACTTATTGCATCAGTGAATTTCTCCCTTCTTCTACCAGAAAATCTCCCTGGGTCTTCCAGCATCGACAACTTTGTGTAAATTGCCTATGTCTGCTGCATAGACTTGGAGTGGGGAGTGGTGTAAAAAAAATGAGAGAAAGCGGGGAGGAATCCAAAGACAGAAGGGCAAGGATGAAACTCTGAGAAAAACGAATAACAGAATAACGGAGTTGGAAGGGACCTTGGAGGTCTTCTAGTCCAACCCCCTGCTCAGACAGGAAACCCTATACCATTTGTAATAATGCCACTTGGGGTGACTTTGTAATAATGCCGCTTGGGGTGTGTGTGAAGGCCCTAATAAGCAGGCATATACATAGAATGAAGGCTACTGCTAAGCTTGTAAGCCGCCCTGAGTCTTCGGAGAAGGGCGGGATATAAATGGAATTAAAATAAATAAATAAATAAATAAAATTTCAGGCAAATGGCTGTCCAGTCTCTTCTTAAAAACCTCCAGTGTTGGAGCATTCACAGCTTCTGGAGGCAGGTTGTTCCACGGGTTAATTGTTTCCACTGTCAGGAAATTCTTCCTTAGTTCTAGGTTGCTTCTCTCCTTTTTTTTTTAATCCCATTTATATCCCGCCCTTCTCCGAAGACTCAGGGTGGCTTACAATCTAAGAAGCACAAATCAATGTGCTTAGCAATAGCCTTCATTCTATGTATATGCCTGCTTATTAGGGCTTTGGGGGCCCCCCCAGCGGCATTATTACAAAGTCAGCTTATTGCCCCCAACAATCTGGGTCCTCATTTTACCTACCTCGGAAGGATGGAAGGCTGAGTCAACCTTGAGCCTGGTGGGACTCGAACCTGCACTAATTGCAGGCAGCTGGTGTTACTTAAGGAGGCATTAGCCCACTGCTCCACCAAGGCTCTTGATTCATTTCCATCCGTTGCTTTTTGTCCTGCCTTAGAGCCCTTTGGAGAATAGCTTGACTCCCTCTTCTTTGGGGCAGCCCCTCAAATATTGGAAGGCTGCTATGATGTCATCCCTAGTCCTTCTTTTCATGAAACCTCCCAACAAATGGCTGTCCAATCTCTTCTTGAAAACCTCCAGTAATGATGCAGCTGAGGTAACCCATTCCACTGGTTAATTCTCCTCACTGTCAGGAAGTTTCTCCTTAATTCTAGGTTGCTTCTCTCTTTGATTAGTTTCCATCCATTGCTTCTTGTCCTGCCTTCGGGTGCTTTGGAGAATAGGTTGCCCCCCCAACTTTCTTTGTGGCAGCCCCTCAAATATTGGAAGACTGCAATCATGTCATCCCTAGTTCTTCTCATTAAACTAGACATACCCACCGCCCTGAGTCCTTCGGGAGAAGGGCGGTATACAAATAAAATTATTATTATTATTATTATTATTATTATTATTATTATTATTATTATTATTATTATTATTATTATTATTATTATTATTATTATTATTATTATTAATTATTATTATTATTATTATTATTATTATTATTATTATTATTATTATTATTATTCCTGCAACCGTTCCTCATATCTTTTAGCCTCCAGTGCCCTAATCATCTTTGTTGCTCTTCTCTGCGCTCCTTCCAGAGTCTCAACACCTTTTTTATAATGTGGTGACCAAAACTGGATGCGCTACTCTAAATGTGCTCTTATTAAGACTTTATAAAGAGGTAGTAAGACCACCCTTAGAATACTCCATGTTGAAGACTTTTCCAGCATTACGTGAGATTTATAATTTAGGTATTACCAGTGAAAGACCAGTACTGATTGCCCCTCGATCTGAAATGTCTGGGGATCAACCCAAATAGAATAGAACAGAACAAAACAGAATGGAATGGAATGGAATGGAATAGAATAATGGAACAGACCGGAACAGAACAGAACAGAACAGGGGGAGGAAAAAGAAAAGAAAAAAGAAAAGAAAAGAAGAAGGGAAGGGAATGGAATAATAGAAATTAATTTTTCCACTCATGTCTCTCTTCACGAAGACTTGCTTTTTACTTTCAGGATTATCCGAAAAGGTAAGATTCAATCCAAAGGCCAGTTTGTTTGAGACTCTGCTTTAATGTTTCTGTTTAAGAAACTGCTCTAATGTATTCTTCAACGCGTATTTCATTCCCCACTCACCTTCACTCCTTCGTCAGTTCCCAGGTTCTAATCTCTTCCCACTCACAGTTTTAAGACAAAAGTCTTTTCTCTTTTAAAATGCTTTTTTTTTTAGACAAAGATATAAGCAAGAATTGTCTTTGTTACTGGAAGCGGATGTAACCTGAAAAGGACATTTTTTTATTTTTTATTTTTTTTTTATTTTAATCCCATTTATATCCCGCCCTTTTCCGAAGACTCAGGGCGGCTTACAATTTAAGCACAAACCAATGTGCTTATATTAAAAAAAAAGAAGAACAAAATGCTACTACGCTAAATTGGCTTAAATGCTGAAGCTGCCACAGGAAAAAACCTGAACTAGGTTGGAAGGATGAAACTTGAACCCTGTTCAAGATCAGCTGAAGTGTTAATAACCACTTTACAAGGCCTTGGTAAGGCCACGCTTGGAATACTGCATCCAGTTTTGCTCACCACGATGTAAAAAAGATGTTGAGACTCTAGGAAGACTGCAGAGAAGAGGAACAACGACGATTAGGGGACTGGAGGCTAAAACATACAAGGAACGCTTGCAGGAATTGGGTACGAAGAGAAGGACCAGGGGGGGACATGATAGCAGTCTTCCAGTATCTCAGGGGCTGCCCCAAAGAAGAGGGAGTCAAGCTATTCTCCAGAGCACCAGAAGGCAGGACAAGAAGCAACGGATGGAAACTAATCAAGGAGAGAAGCAACCTAGAACTAAGGAGAAACTTCCTGACAGTTAGAACAATTAACCAGTGGAACAACCTGCCTCCAGAAGCTGTGGATGCTCCAACACTGGAAGTTTTTAAGAAGAGATTGGATTGTAATGTTCTCGTTGTGTTTTCTGATGCTAATACCGTCAAGAGTAAGGATAATTGTGGGGTCAGGAAGTCTCTTTTTGACAGCCATCGGATACCTGGGGGACACACTTCCCCCGTCATACAATTAATCCTCACCTTAAAATCACAACGGATGCTAAAATCTCTGTGGCTAAGCGAGACAGTTGTTAAGGGACTGTTGCCCCATTTTACGGCCCTTCTGGCTGCCGTAGTTAAGGGCAATCATTTTTTTAAATTATTAAGGCGATTGTTAAATGAAGGGGGCTCCCGCTTTGATTTTGGCTTGTCAGGAAGTCGCAAAAATGGGAACACCGTGACCCTGGGACACTGTAACTGTTATTAACTAGGAACCAGTTGCCAAGCCCGAGTTTTGATCACGTGACCCTGGGGATGCTGCAACGGGCGTAAGTGTGAAAAACGGTCGTAAGTCACTTTTTTCAGCGCCGTTGTAACTTGAAACAGTCACTAAACGAATTGCTGTAAGTCGAAGATTACCTGTGTTCATTTAGCCTCATCCATTCAATCCCTAAAGCAGGGGTCTTCAAACTTGGCCCTGTTATGACTTGTGGACTTCAACTCCCAGAATTCTTCAGCCAGCGTGCCTGGCTGAGAAATTCTGGGAGTTGAAGTCCACAAGTCATAAAAGGGCCAAGTTTGAAGACTCCTGCCCTAAAGTTTCAAAGGGGTTTTTCTCTTACCTTCCCCCCACCCCCACCCCTCAAAAACGGGGCTGAAGGATATTGTTTGGATTGGGCTCCTTTCAACTTCTTCTTCAAGCAACGGGGTAACCCTGCCACAAAAAACGTCAGAAAGAGATCAGCCGCTTGTTAACTTCATTTCGCATTCTTCTGCCTGTTCTCCCAGAGAGCATGGCGAGGATTTGCACGGAGGCCAAGCATCCCAGGTCCATCCAAGGGAGATTTAAAGTGGAGTTTCCAGAGATTCTCTGCATCGTTTAGGACGCTGTTTTGCCAAAATGGCAAAACTGATCGTTCTGGATTTCGCTTGGGCCCTGCAATGGGGGGGTGGTGAGGCCTTGTTTAGCGTCTGCCTAAATCCGGCACTGGTCGTGCCCTCCCTCCACTTAAACCAGGCCACGGAAAGCCACCGTGGGAAGCGCTGCTGAATCCGAGGGCGGCTGCACCAAGGACACGGTTTTCCTGCAAGACGTGGTGCAAAGGGACTCGGCTATGTGCTGCTGATCCCGGTGGGGAGGCCATGTAAGAGGAGCCTCTGCCAGGCAGCTCCTGGGGCGGAGAGCCCGGCTGCAGTCCTGCCAGCCTGAGGCCAGGAAGCCTCTCGACCCGGTCTGGGCGGTCTGGGCCCATGGAAGGGAGTGGGGCAGTGGCGGCAAAAGCCGCCGGGCTGTTCTACCATCAAGGCGCCTTCAGAGGAGAAGCTGTTTTGTGACACTGAAAGGGAGGCGGGGAAGGAAGAGAGGCCAAGAGGAGATTGGAAGGGAATTTGCTTGGAAAATTGCTCAAGGGACAGAAGCCAAGGCTCTTGTCTCTGCCATCTTTCACTTGCCTCAGTGTGAAGGGTAACAGACAGAAGGAACAGGAAAATAACAGAGGGAGGGAAGGAAGGAAGGAAGGGAAGGAGAGGGGGAGAGGGAGGGAAGGAAGGCAGGAGAGAGGACGGAAGGGATGGAGGAAGGAACAGATAGAAGGAGGGGAAAGGAGACAGGAGGGAAGAAGTGGATGGATAGAATGAAGGAAGGAAGGAAATGAGGGAGGGAGCAAAGGAAGGAGGGAGAGATTGATAGGAGGAGGAAAGGAGGGAGGGAGGGAGGGAGGGAGGGAAGGCAGAGAGGCCAAGAGGAGATTGGAGGGGAATTTACGTGGAAAATTGCTCAAGGGGACACAAGCCAAGGCTCTGGTGGCAGATTCTGCCATCTATCTGTTGCCTCAGTGTGAAGGGCAACAGACAGAAGGATCAGGAAAATAACAGAGGGAGGGAGGGAAGGAAGGAAGGAGAGGGGGAAAGGAAGGCAGGAGAGAGGAAGGAAGGGATGGAGGAAGGAAGGAGGGAACAGATAGGAAGAGGGAAGGAAGGAAGGGAAGGAAGGAGGGAGGAATATTGAAACCTGATATACTGTAGTTTAATCAGCAAACTAGAACGGTGGCTTTTTCTTATCAATCAGTGTCTTTTCTAATGACCATTTTAAGATATATGGACTTCAACTCCCAGAATTCCCCAGCCAGCTGGCTCACTAGGGGATTCTGGGAGCTGAGTTCCACTCATCTTTAAATGGCTATGGTTGAGAAACCGTGCTGCAGGTGAAGAGACCGGGCGAAAAAGCAAGAGGCAGCCACCCAGATGTATTTACATTCATGCCAAGGCATACCATAAGATGCCATTAGGGTGTGTAATTGTATTGCCACACTGCCAGGGAAGTCAAGAATCTTCCTCTTGATGCACTCCAGAGAATGCCCAAGGCACGTACACTTCAAATTCAAAATGCATGGCTGCTGTTCCCTTTCTGCTGCGATCTGAAATCAAAACCAGGGAACAGCAGCTTGAAAGCAGCTTTTTGCCACATCTGGACCTCGGAATCCCTCCCGTGACTCAGCTGAATCTTGAAAACCCCACCTAAAAGTGTCCCTGCTGAATGCTTAAAATGGAAGACACCAAACTGCAAAAAACAAAAAACAACAACCAATGCAGTTGGTTTAGTTAAGAGTAGTTAGTGCTATGGTGAGACCGTACTTGGAATGGAATGGAACAGAACGGAATAGAAAAACAGAACAGAACAGAACAGAACAGAACACAACACAACACAACACAACAGAAAGTAATAGGACAGGAGAGGAGAGGAGAGAAAATGGAATAGAATAGAATAGAATAGAATAGAATAGAATAGAATAGAATAGAATAGAATAGAATAGAATAGAATAGAATAGAATAGAATAGAATAGAATAGAATAGAAAATATGGAATAGAATAGAATAGAATAGAATAGAATAGAATAGAATAGAATAGAATAGAATAGAAAATATGGAATAGAATAGAATAGAATAGAATAGAATAGAATAGAACAGAACAGAATAGAATAGAATAGAATAGAATAGAATAGAATAGAATAGAATAGAATAGAATAGAAAATATGGAATGGAATAGAATAGAATAGAATGGAATAGAATAGAATAGAATAGAATAGAATAGAATAGAATAGAATAGAATAGAATAGAATAGAATAGAATAGAACAGAATAGAACCCACTTACGTATCGTCGGGTGCCGGGTGGGCATGGCCCATTGGGTGGGCGTGGCCCATTGGGTGGGCGTGGCCCATTGGGTGGGCGTGGCCCATTGGGTGGGCATGGCTGCCATGGTAACGGCAGACTGGGTGGGACTAAAAAGTTCAATCCATCAATTCCAACTTTGCAAGATCTTTTTTTCCCCCGCGAGAAGTTGAAATTGATGGATTGAACTTTTTTTTTTTTTGCACACGGCGGCGGAGGCCTAAAGCGAAAAGGTTTCATAAAACCCAGCTGAAGACCTAGGACTGGGGCAATGGCGCGCGTGACCACAGAGAGGGCTGTGTGTGCCACCTGTGGCATGCGTGCCATAGGTTCACCACCACGGGAATAGAATATGGAATGGAATGGAATAGAATAGAATATGGAATGGAATGGATTAGAACAGAACAGAAAATGGAATGGATTAGAATAGGATAGGATAGGATAGGATAGGATAGGATAGGATAGGATAGGATAGGATAGGATAGGATAGGATAGGATAGGATAGAAGCTGGAAGGGACCTTGGAGGTCTTCTAGTCCAACCCCCTGCTCAGGCAGGAAACCCCATACCATTTCAGACAAAGGGCTGTCCTGCTCTTTGGTGCTTTGGAGAACAGCTTGACTCCCTCTTCTTTGTGGCTGCCCCTTAAATCTTGGAACACTGCTATCATGTCACCCCTCGTCCTTCTTTCATTAAAGTCCTTCCTTTTTATTTTGAAATATGTCTGGAAACAACCCATAATGCTGTTATGTCCCGAAGAATTCCGTCTGAAAATAAAAGGTATTCTTTTCCCTCAGCATCCAACCTCAAAGATACATAAGCCTAATTCTAGGGCATCACCGTTGAATGAACAGGAATCACTGAAATGTGAAGACATGGCTCTCCGCGTCCGTCCTCTCTACCTGAAATTTCAAAATAAGAAAGACGGACTTCTTCTGCTCCGTGGATGAACAATTCAGCCAAATGTCGTCCTTTGAACTTGCAGCTTGCATGAAATATGGTACGCGATGCCAGAAAAATGCTAAATACGAAACTCCATTGTTGCCATCCCCGACCATCATCTGGGCAAGCTCTTAAGGTTGCCTTGTACTTTGCAACCATCATCATAAATGCAAGGGATTATCAATAATGCATCTGCCAAGCTACTTGAGTGTTATTTATAGAACAAATAATTTACTCCACCTTGAAAGGGGGCTATCCAATAAAGCCGCACATGCATTTGCACACATGTCAAATGAACTTGTCTCGCGGGGTGGCAGAATACAGAGAGCGCCGCTAGAAAAGATAGGCGGTTAGTTACCGAATAACAGCATAACAGAGTTGGAAGGGGCCTCGGAGGTCATCTAGTCCAACCCCCCTGCTCAGGGAGGAAACCCTATACCATTTCAGATAAATGGCTGTCCAATCTCTTCTTGAAAGCCTTCAATGATGGAGCACCCACAACCTCTGAAGACAAGCTGTTCCACTGATTAATTGTTCTCACTGTCGGGAAATTTCTCCTTAGTTCTAGGTTGCTTCTCTCCTTGATGAGTTTCTCTCCATTGCTTCCTGTCCTCCTTCTTCAGCACTGACTGGATGGTGGGGAATGGAAGGATGTGGTCGTAAGTCGAGGACTACCTGTACATTGTTGCCTCAGTTGTCCCAGAGATGCTTTTTCAAAAGGCAACTGGACTTTGTTTTTTTCCTTGAAGATATTTTGCTTCTCATCCGAAGAAGCTTCTTCAGTTCTGACTGAACGATGGAGCAAAAGATCCTTCTTGGGATGAGAAGTGAAACATCTTCAAGGAAAAACAAAGGAAGTCCAGTTGCCTCTTGAAAAAGCATCTTTGGGACAACCATGACCTGGATGACATCAACAACTACCTCCAGTTTTGGTCACCACGATGTAAAAAAAGAAGTTGAGACTCTAGAAAGAGAGCAGAGAAGAGCAACAAAGATGATCAGGGGACTGGAGGCTAAAACATATAAGGAACGGTTGCTGGGATTGGGTATGTCTAGTTTAATGAAGAGAAGGTCCAGGGGTGACATGATAGCAGTGTTCCAATATCTCAGGGGCTGCCCCAAAGAAGAGGGAGTCAAGCTATTCTCCAAAGCGCCCGAAGGCAGGACAAGAAGCAACGGATGGAAACTAGTCAAGGAGAGAAGCAACCTGGAACTAAGGAGGAATTTCCTGGCAGTTAGAACAATTAATCAGTGGAACTACCTGCCTCCAGAAGCTGTGAATGCTCCAACACTGGAAGTTCTTAAGAAGAGACTGGACAACCATTTGTCTGAAATGGTATAGGGTTTCCTGCCTGAGCAACAGGTTGGACTAGAAGACTTCCATGATCCCTTCCAACTCTGTTATTCTATTCTAGTCTACCTGTACTTACATCAGATCTCAAGAAACATATGCATAAACAAGCATGGTCTTGAGACATATAGCATCATTTTGACTTATTCTCAGTCTGGTGAGACCACATGAATGACTTACACAAAGAAGTAAGTGTGCCAGATACATTTTTAGTATCTTTAAAATGAAGCAGTGAGAGTCCATCTGGAATGGAATGGAATCGAATGGAATCGAATGGAATAGAATCGAATCGAATCGAATCGAATCGAATTGAATAGAATAGAATCGAATAGAATAGAATAGAGCTGGAAGGGACCTTGGAGGTCTTCTAGTCCAGCCCCCTGCTCAAGCAGGAGGATCTATATACAATCTAGTAATAGCTTAATAATAATAATAAGTTGGAAGGGACCTTGGAGGTCATCTAATCCAACCCCCTGCTCAGGCAGGAAACCTTATAGCATTTCAGACAGGTGACTGTCTAGCCTCTTCTTAAAAATCTCTAGTGATGGAGCGTCCATGATTTCTGAAGGCAAGTTGTTCCACTACTGTCTTCACTGTACTAAAAAACCGCATCCTTCAGCAATACAACAGTCCACCATGTTGTTTTGAAAAGATGATAGAAAAAAATGGACCAAATAATTCTCGGTATTTCTACCTAACAAACCTTCCGGTGTGTTATACCCTAGGTTGCAATAAAAAAGTCCCAAAGATGGATTCAGTTTTCTGCAGAGCTGAGAAAAATTGCCTGCATTTATATCACCCTTTTTAAGGTGTCCAGAATATTGGGGCTATTTGTCATTAATGTCATCCTTCACGTGAGCCTGTTCAGTTGCATACTTCCAACTTACCAATTGATTCATGTCGCCCTCAAGCCGGAATTAGATTTTTCTACTGTCCTTAAGGATTCCTGGAGAGTTCTTTTATACGAAGAGAGGCTGAGGTTTAAAGTCAGAATCTCCTACTGACTGGCACAAGGCAACCATGAACCCTGACTAGCAGTCAGAAGACAGGACGAAAACTCTTTTTGATTTCACAACATACAGACAGACTTAACCGTAGTTTCAACTGAAAAAAAAAGTGGGAAAAAAATAGGGACCACTCCGGTGGGAAGGTAACAGCGTTCCGTGCGCCTTTGGTGTCTAGTCATGCTGGCCACATGACCACGGAGACGTCCTCGGACAAACGCTGGCTCTTCGGCTTTGAAACGGAGATGAGCACCGGCCCCTAGAGTCGGAAACGACTAGCACGCATGTGCGGGGGAAACTTTACCTTTACCTTTTTAGACCAGGCCAAGCCCAAAAATACCAGGGAATTAAATTAGTAGAAGCCTGGCACTCTGACAAATCAGCCCTCAATAGGACACATAAACATTAACAACATCTATAGACTATGCGAAAGAGACAATCAACCAATCCAAAAAGGGAACAGAAAGATCCCAGCACCTCTCCGCCAGCAATCAGCACCCAGATCAGCATAGATTTACTCCAAGGTTAACATCAGACCAACAGTCAAGTAAACGACACCCCAATCAAGAAACTGCCACAGAGTCAAGAGCAAACAGCCCAACCAAAGACTCTCTAAGACCACCCCCGCCACCCCTGACAGAGCAAGTCATTACAATATAAATTGAGAGCAAACCACACTCTTTACTGGCACTGATGATATTACCTAGTTGGGTAACGAAACGTCTGCAAGAAAATAACCAAGCTCAGAGAGCCCAAAGGACCCCTTAGGATTTATTACGCAAAAAATAAATTAAAAAGAATCTAAAGATTATTATCTTTTCTCACAATACACGTTATTCTTTTATTCATCTCTCCTCCTGTATTGAAACATGACACGTGTCTAAAGGTGAAATTATTAACAAAGGGGAATATCGGTAGCTCAAGGTTGAAATGTGGGGTGCTTGGTGCTCTCTGAGCTACGTTGTTTCCTTGCAGACGTTTCATGACCCAACTAGGTAACATCATCAGTGCCAGAAGGGAGTGGGGTTTGCGGAGGAGGAGGAGGAGAAAGAGGAAGAGAAAGTGGAGGAGGAAGACTGTGGTCCTTGGTGCTCTCTGAGCTTGGTTATTTTCTTACAGACGTTTCATCACCCAACTAAGTAACATCATCAGTGCTGCAAGGGAGTGAGGGGATATAAATTGAGAACAAACCCCACTCCTTACTAGCACTGATGATGTTACCTAGTTTGGATAGTGAAACGTCTGCAAGGAAACAAGCAAGCTCAGAGAGCACCAAGGTGAAATTATTGCTGTAGGAAGCTACCTAAGAATGAGGAACGATTTGTCCTACAGGATTATGCAACTTGGAATTTAAACTCTCCGTAATTTTAGATATTCCAAGATGATGTAGCCGGATATGCAGATAAACAAATCTGGAGGTCAACAGAAGAGCATCTAAGTGCCTCCTTCTGGTTCTTTGAGCTTCTGAAGAAGAACATCTACCTTTTCATATCCCAACGGATTGAGCTACCAATTACAGATAGCGGGAGAGACCTTGCAATCTGGACATTAGGAGACAGCAAAAGAAAAACATCCAATATTTTGTACTTCTTCTGGGTCTCTCTTCTCTGATCAAATGGCTGAAACCACTCAGTGAGGCATTTTTTTTTTTGTTTAATGAAAGGATGGATTTTCACCATCCATTTTGTCTCCCTTATGTTCTCTTTTGTTTCTTTCTGTCAGCCTCTATTAAACAGCAGAAGTCATTAAACATCTCTTCCCTCCAAAACCATATATTGTATCTTTAAGTCAGTTAAGATCCGCTAGTTTCGGCCTTTCGCGATTGTGGTGAGATGCAGATAACAACGCATACCTGTCCTTGGTGTTCTGATCAGCGTACACTTGAGGTCCACTTGAGGTTGTGTCATGGCAGCGTGACAGAATGCAGTTAATGTTTCTAGTTTCCGGACAAGATGTGTTTAACCCAAGGGTCTTCAAACGTGGCCCTTTTATGACTTGTGGACTTCAACTCCCAGAATTCCTCAGCCAGCATGCCTGGCTGAGGAATTCTGGGAGGTGAAGTCCACAAGTCATAAAAGGACCATGTTTGAAGACCCCTAGGTTAACCTGTATATGTTTTAATCTTGTACTTTATATTTTAAATTTTATCTCTTTCATTGTCCCACACTCAGGGATTCTGTAACATCCCTTCAAATATTTGAAGATGACTCCCCTTGGTTTTCTTCTTTAGGTTAAACATATGTTCCCTTTTGAGAACTTTTCAATGTAAATTTAGATAGCGAGGATTGCATTACTGTTACTGGTGGAAAAACAAGATATAAATGAAGCAAAAAAGGAATCGATTGTAAATTTGATAGTGGCAGCTAGATTTGTGATGGCTAAATACTGGAGACAGAATTGGGTTATTCAAAGAAATGAGTGGTATCATGAAATATGGAATATGGCAATAAACGATAAATTAACAGAAAATAAATTTTAAAAAGGGATGATTCAGGTAAATAATTAGAATGAAATAGGGGAGGATTTTATAAAAATAGTGTTGGTGGAAGGCAAGGGGAATAATAAACTACTCAAGAATATATGCTGTTTTGGAGGAGATAAGGGCACAATTGAAATATATTGTATACTGTTAGTTGTTATATGAGAAGAAATATAGATAATAAAAATGGTCCCGGGGGTGTGTGCACTGTAATATTTGTATTTTTATACTGTTTTTTATTTAGACTTACATGTATTATGTTTGTTATTAAAAAAAATACCGTTCCTTTAATTCATTTAGTGATCACAGTACAACGCCACTTAAAAAAAAGTGACATGACCATTTTCACACATATATTTTTATTTATTTATTTATTTATTTTAATTCCATTTATATTTATTTTCCCGCCCTTCTCCGAAGACTCAGGGCGGCTTACAAGCTTAGCAGTAGCCTTCATTCTATGTATATGCCTGCTTATTAGGGCTTTCACACACACCCCAAGCGGCATTATTACAAAGTCAGCTTAATTGCCCCCAACAATCTGGGTCCTCATTTTACCTACCTCGGAAGAATGGAAGGCTGAGTCAACCTTGAGCCTGGTGGGATGCGAACCTGCACTAATTGCAGGCAGCTGGTGTTACTTAAGGAGGCATTAGCCCACTGCTCCACCAAGGCTCTTTTAAACCATATAACCATTGTCACATGATCAAAATTTGGATACTTGCCAACTGGCTCATATTTATGACGGTTACAATGTCCCGGCTTCATAGGATCCCCTTTTTTGACCTTCTGACGAGCAAAGTCAACAGGGAAGTCAGATTCATTTAACAACCTTGTTACTAACATAACCACTGCAGTGATTCACTTAACCATTGTGGCAGGAAAGCTCGTAAACTGGAACAAAACTCACAACTGTCCTGCTTAGCGACAGAAATTTTGGGCTCAACGTGGTCATAAGTTGTGCGAAGTTATCAAGTTTCCCACTGAATCAGTGGGGGAATCTCACTTGTGATAGCTTATAGGTTGCATTCCATTTAGGGACAGATCCAACTAAAATAATCATATAATACAATTATGAGCTAAAATAATTGAATTTTCACCAGCATGCAATTAAGTTCCTTCCGTATTAACTAGGTAAGCTAGCTTCTACAAGCTTATTTGATCTGGAAGAGTTGAGGGCGAGGTCAACCGGGTCTCAATACAACAAAACGTCCTCGGATGTGAGAAAGGCATTCTTTCCAGTTCGGAATTTCTGATGCTTCTTCATTTCTGTTCTCTCCGAACAAATGACAATGCTGTTATTAAAGCTCATTATCCTGCACTATGAATCAGATCAGTGGAAGAGGAATTTCTTTGATGTGATCTTGCCCGTCAATTAATAATCCTTGGCAAGTCACAGCCAGGGGGAGGAAATATGGAAGAAAACTTAACGCTTGGAAGGGATTTAATGCCATTTTTGGAAGCCAAACACCCAGGGAATTGAGAATGAATAACAGTGTCCGTATTTCCACTTTCTGCATTTTCTGCTTTAACAGAAGAACACAGTTGGAAGGGACCTTGGAGGTCTTCTAGTCCAACCTCTTGCTCAAGGAGGACACCCTAAACCAAGGGTCCCCAACCTCCGGTCCGTGGACTAGTACCAGGCTGCGGCAACCAGTTCACACAAACAAGCAAAGCCCCATCCGCAAGATGGAGGCAGCACACAAAACCACGCACCTCCCGATCCACCGAAAAACTTCTCTCCACGGAACCGGTCCCTGGTGCCCCAAAGGTTGAGGACTTCTGCTCTAAATCATTGTGAAACTTCCAGACAGAAAAGCAAGGTCGAGCTTGGAGACTGAAGCCGGCAAAATGTATTCTTCCTAAATGCAAATTTAAACCCAACACATTTCCTCCGGCAGTGATGCCAACATGGATGGGTCTATAGGAAAAGGCTTAGTTTGACCTCTGACCAATTCAGGTAGTCCTCGATTCACAACCATTCATTTAGTGACCCATTCAAAATTACAACAGCACTGTAAAAAAACAGACTTATGGCCCCTTTTCACACTTACGAGCCCCTGCAGCATTCCCATGATCATGTAATCAAAATTCAGATGCTTGGCAATTGGTTCGTATTTATGACGGTTGCAATGCCCCGTGTGTGTGTGTGTGTGTGTGTGTGTGTGTGTGTGTGTGTGTGTGTGTCATGTGATCCCCTTTTGCATCCATCTGACAAGCAAGGTCAATGGGGGAGCCAGATTCACTTAACAACTGTGCTCCTAGCTGAACAACCGCAGCGATTCACTTAACGACTGTGGCAAGAAAGGTGGTAAAATCGGGCAAAACTCACTTAGCAGATGTCTCACCTAGCAACAGAAATTTTGGGCTCAGTTATGGTCATAGGTTGAGGACTACCTGTAGTACAAATGTAGTATCTTTTCTGTGAATGGCAGTCTTAACAATCCAAGCCCCAGGGGTAGGCAACCTTGGCCTCAGGAATTCTGGGAGTTGAAGTCCATGAGTCATAAAAGAGCCGAGGTTGCCTACCCCTGTCCTAGAGCATCAACAAACACAAGAGATTAAGGAACAGCTCAACCCTAAAGTGCTGTACTTTATAAACATCCTTGCCTCCATGGATTTTTCTGAATTAATCTGCCTGAAAATCCAGACTTCTTTTCCATGTAAGCTACAGCACATTTTCCTAACCTACTTTTTCACAAACTAATCATTTCTTAATTCATTCAGGGACCGTTTTGTGCTGAAAAACAGCTCGGCAAAATGCAGAGAAACTCACCTTTGCAGGAAAACTGTAATTTAATCCGCAGACAAAATGGGGATGTTAATAGCTACTCTCCTGCATGTGTAAAAGTCACGATTCTCCAGTGTTCTCGTGTGGTGCTAAATCTTAATTACACCCTGTACATCTCTGTATGTGTGTATGCATGCGTCTGCGTGCAGGCGCAGGCACCAAAATATGGATTCCTGAGCTTTGATTGCATCTAACTCTCAACTCTTCATGGCAGAAAGCAAAACATGCATTTGAAAAACAAGCATGTTTGGAAAATAAATAATTCAGTGGACAGAGAAGCAGATCCCCGGCTTCACCACCTAACCAGCATCTGCCAACTTTGTGAGCAAATACAGTGAATTTTTCCTAAATGCAGCCTGCTCTCCTTTCCTATATTCACTGCAGATTCCAAATGGATTCTCTTTATTGTAATTGCTTCTCAAGTTAACAGGGTGTCTCATGCATCAGGTTAATGTTAATGGCACCCAAAGCTGAGGCGAGAAATATTTATGCATTCCTATGAGTCTTTCTCCATCAGGAAAACCAAGTCTACGTTACCAGATTCTTTAGGTGAGGAATTCTGAGAGCTGAAGTCCACAAGTCTTAAAGTTGCCCAGGTTGAGAAACATTGGTGTACACCAGGGATAGGCAACCTTGATTCTTTTATGACTCGTTGACTTCAACTCCAGAATTCCTGAGCCAGCCATGCTGGCTCAGGAATTCTGGGAGTTGAAGTCCACAAGTCATGAAGGGGCCATAGTTCCCCCATGCTGGCTCAGGAATTCTGGGAGTTGAAGTCCGCATTCTGAGTCGGTGTTAGTGCACCACTTCTATCTACTAGTCCAGGGGTAGGCAACCTTGGTTCTTTTATGACTCATGGACTTCAACTCCCAGAATTCCTCAGCCAGAATGGCTGGTTGAGGAATTCTGGGAGTTGAAGTCCACAAGTCATGAAGGGGCCAAAGTTTTCCTCATGCTGGATCAGGAATTCTGGGAGTTCAAGTCCACAAGTCATGAAGGGCCATAGTTCCCCCATGCTGGCTCAGGAATTCTGGGAGTTGAAGTCCACAAGTCATGAAGGGGCCATACTTCCCCCATGCTGGCTGTGGAATTCTGGGAGTTGAAGTCCGCAAGTCATGAAGGGGCCATAGTTCCCCCATGCTGGCTGAGGAATTCTGGGAGTTGAAGTCCACAAGTCATGAAGGGGCCATAGTTCCCCCATGCTGGCTCAGGAATTCTGGGAGTTGAAGTCCACAAGTCATGAAGAAGCCAAAGTTCCCCCATGCTGGCTCAGAAATTCTGGGAGTTGTAGTCCACGAGTCATAAAAGATCCAAGGTTGTCTACCCCTGGTGTACACCAGGAATATCCAACCTTGGCACTTTTAAGATTTGTGGAATTCTTGGAGTTGAAGTCCACAAGTCTTAAAGTTGCCAAGGTTGAAGACCTCAGGTGTATACAGTCTTCCCACCTGCTATTTCAACTCATTGCAACAACCCTGTGAGAAAAGGTAAACCAAGAAAGAGAGGCCTAAATCCACCAAATAAATGCCTCAAATCCTCCCAATCCTAGTTTACACCACCTAGTTAACACCTAGTCTTAATTTAATTGTATTTTATTCAAAAGGCTAAAATACAAAACCCGAAAGGAAAACAAAATATTAAGCAGACACAAAACTAAACAAAAACATTAAAAGAAAATTTAAAAAAAAATGTGAATTAAGAAAAAACAAGGACAAAAATACATGTTATTCCTCCTAGTAGTTAAACAATAACAAACTGCTTACAATATTTCCCCCCCCCGCCTTGTGAAGCTGATCCAAAATTTATAAGCTTGTACATCTATTTGCAACCCAATTAATCTGCCCTACATTACATATATGAAAGAAAAAAGAATAGTAAACAGATTAAACAAGAGCAAGGTTAAAATTCAGAATAAAATAGTTGGAAGGGACCTTGGAGGTCTTCTAAGTCCAACCCTCTGCTCAAACAGGAGACGCTATACCATTCTGGAGAAATAATTGTCCAATCTCTTCTTGAAAAGCTTCACTGATGAAGCACCCAAAACTTCTGGAGGCAAGCTGATTAATTGTTCTGTCAGGAAATTTCGCCTTAGTTCTATGCTGGTTCCTTCCTTGATGAGTTTCCATCCGTTGCTTCTTGTCCTACCTCCAGGTGCTTTGGAGAATAGCTTGACTCCCTCTTCTTTGGGGTAGCTCCTGAGATACTGGAAGACTGCTATCATGTCACCCATCAAAGCTCTCTGCCAACAGTGTGTTATCGTAATTTACTCACAGAAAGTCTACACGGTTTTTATTTACTACAAATTGCCCTGATCATTACCTCTGAGACTAGGATCAAATATAGATAGTCCTCCACTTACAACAGCTTGTAAGTTTGAAGTTACAACTGAACTGAAAAAAAACACGTGACTTATGATTGTTTTTCTCAATTACAACCGTTGCAGCATCTCTCTGGTCATGTGATGAAAATTCAGACGCTGGCAACTGATTCATATTTATTTATTTATTTATTTATTTATTTATTTATTTATTTATTTATTTATTTATTTATTTGATTTATATACCGCCCTTTATTTATTTATTTATTTATTTATTTATTTATTTATTTATTTATTTATTTATTTATTTGATTTATATACCGCCCTTCTCCTGAAGGACTCAGGGCGGTGTACAGGGCAATAAAATAAGAATACAGGTTACAAGATTTAAAGTTAAATGATTCTGCCCAATGTTGTAGGTTAGTTAAAATAATGTTAAAACCCAAACCTATCAGGCCAGGCCGGCTTGCAGCATCCTGGGGTCATGTCATCCCCTTCTGCGACCTTCTGATAGGCAAGGTCAGTGGGGAAGCCAGATTCACTTCACAACCATGTTACTGCCTTAACAACTTAACTCCTCCCATGTTACACCACTCCTGCGCGAGCTGCATTGGCTTATGGTTACCCTCCGAGTGCGATTCAAAGTGATGGTAATAACCTTTAAAGCCCTACATGGCTTAGGCCCGGGGTACTTGCGAGACCACCTGCTGCCATTGTCAACCTCCCATCGCCCGGTTTGCTCCCACAGAGTCGGCCTCCTCAGGGTGTCGTCGGCCAGGCAATGCCGGCTGGTGACCCGCAGGGGGAGAGCCTTCTCTGTGGGCGCGCCGACCCTCTGGAATGAGTTGCCTCCGGAGCTGCGGATGGCCCCTGACCTTCGGTCCTTCCGCCGTGACCTGAAGACGTGGTTGTTCCAACAAGCGGGCCTGGACTGACTACGATTTTTAATTAGGCTTTTACTGGGTTAAATTGTTTTGTAATTTTGTATTTATTGTTTAATTCTCTTTTAAATTTTTTACTCTATGTTTTTTTAATTTTTATTGTTGTGAGCTGCCCTGAGTCCTCAGGGAGAAGGGCGGCATATAAATTTAATAAAATGAATGAAATGAATGAATGAAAATGAACAACTGCCGTGATTCACTTAACAGCTAAGGCAAGATGGGTCATAAAAAGGGGGCGAAATTCACTTAACAAATGTCTCTCTTAGCAAGAGAAAATTTGGGCTAAATTGAGGTCATTAAGTCGAGGACTATTCTATACCCTATTTCCCTAGGTTTTTAATTGGGAACTTTCCCAAGCAATTGCATCTCATTTCTAAAATTAATAAGTCTCTTGTGTTAACACATAGAATAGAATAGAATAGAATAGAATAGAATAGAATAGAATAGAATAGAATAGAATAGAATAGAATAGAATAGAATAGAATAGAATAGAATAGAATAGAAAATATGGAATGGAATGGAATGGAATGGAATAGAATAGAATAGAATAGAATAGAATAGAATAGAATAGAATAGAATAGAATAGAATAGAATAGAATAGAATAGAATAGAATAGAATAGAATAGAATAGAATAGAATAGAATAGAATAGAATAGAATCTGGAAGGGACCTTGGAGGTCTTCTAGTCCAGCCCTCTGCTGAAGCAGGAGAACCTATACCGTCTCAGACAGGTGATTGTCTAGTCTCTTCTTAAAAATCTCCAGTGATGGGGCGCCCACGATCTCTGGGGGTAAGCTGTTCCACTGGTTGATTGTCCTCACTGTCAGGAAGTTCCTCCTTAATTCCAGGTTGCTTCTCTCTTTGATCAGTTTCCAACCATTGTTTCTTGTCCCTCCCTCAGGTGCTTTGGAGAATAATTTGACCCCCTCTTCTATGTGGCAGTCCCTCAAATACTGGAGCACTGCTATCATGTCTCCCCTATTTCTTCTTTTCTTTAGACTAGCCAAACCCAAATCCTGCAGCCGTTCTTCGTATGTTTTAGACCTTGGTTTTCAGCAAGCGGTTGGATACACCTCCTTCCCCAAGGCACAGTGGAAGAGAAAATGGTGGCTCCCTTATGCCAAATCCTTTGGCCTTAATTATATCCTTGTTCTTTGTCTCCCTGGCAGTGAAACGTAGCATTCACAAGACTTGGATCCAGAGGAAGCGTAGCCAACACCCTGGAAAACCTCCCAGAACGTTTGATTTGACTGCAAGGAGCCAGAAACCTGGAACTTGATCAATGGACCCTTTGTCTTTACAATGACTTTAACAATTTAATTGCAGCACTACAGAACAGGAGGGGGCAATGACGGTCAAGATGGCAACTGTGAGAACGAAGCCTAACCTCTTTTCCATGTGAATGGGTAGAAATGGCCAGGTTTTGGGTCACGCAGAACCACCACTGTCTCCCTGGCAGACGCCCCACCTTACACAAACGAATGGAAAACATGATATAGAAAATAGGGTGTGTTGCAGGTCCCACCTCTTAGGGTGGCGGAAAGCTTGTTGGGTCCAGTGGTTAAGGCACCTGGCCACAAAGAAGAAGACAGTCAATGCTAGTACCGTTTTAGGCACAGAAGCCAACTAGGTGACTTTGGGCCAGTCGTCAAAAGACAGTGAATTCTAGTCCCGCCTTAGTCATAGAAGTCAGCTAGGTGACTTTGAGCCAATCCCCAGGAGACGGTGAGTTCTAGTCCTACTTGGGCATGAAAGGTGGCTGGTTGACTTTGGGCCCATCACCAGGAGAGGGTGAGTTCTAGTTCCGCCTTAGGCATGAAAGCTGTTTGCGTGACTTTGGGCCAATCTCCATGGAACTGTGAGTTCTAGTTCTGCCTTAGGCATGAACGCTGTCTGAGTGACTTCGAATCAGTGAACAGGGAACTGTGAGTTCTAGCCCTGCCTTAGACATGAAAACTGACCGGGTGATCTCGGGCCTGTCACTCTCTCTCAGGACAGTCCACCTCACAGGGCCGTCGTTGTGGGGGGAAATAGGAGAAGGAAGGTCTGTTGGATACGTGCGCCTCGAGTTATTTGTAAAAATAATAAAGGCAGGATAAAATAAATATGAAGGGATTTTATTGTGCTTATGATTTTAGTAAAGTTTGACATTAGTAGCTATTTTATATAGTAACCATTAGTAACCATTTTATATTGATATTTGTATTGTTATGTAATCATTGTTTTATTTTGTAATCATTATTTTGTAGTCAGATGCTTTATGTATTTTGGAAAAGTAAAACCCTCATGTTAAAGGGGAGGGGGGGAGAAAGGAGCTGTGCTGGAGCCTGGGTTGTTGTGTATGAGTCATCATCTAGGAATTATTTTTCTGTACCTTTTGGTTCCTAGCAGCAAGACCAGATCTCTTTGTTCTGAAGGGGTATAAAAGGTGGAGAAGACGTCTTTCCTGGTTGTTCATCTCTCTACCAGCCATGAAGAGAGATGTGGCCAACCAACTCTATTTTGATCAAAATAAAAGTTGTTTTCTTGCTGAAACCTCGGCTCAGCAGTTTCTTTTGGCTCTTTTAAATCCCTGAGGCAATTGTGAGGCTAGGTGTAAAACCTGACAAATACATTGACATAGGTAAATAAATGCAATTCTGGGAGGAGACCATAAAAAAGGGCCTTCCCTATGGAAGATCTTTCCTCACTGAGATATGACTGGCGCCCAGCTTGTTGCTTTGCCAAAGGTCCTGAAGACGTGGTTTGGTCACTGGGCCCGAGACCCTCCGTGGTAGTTGTGCCTACATCAAGTGCTTGATCTAATTGTGTTACTGATGCCCTGAAGGTGTATGTGTGTGTTAGCGTTGTGGGTTTTTACCTTGTGGGTTTCTAATATTGTAAGCCAGCTGTGTGTGAATTGAGTGGCCATACAGGCAGTCCTCAACTTAACAACTAGAAAGGTAAAAGGTAAAGGTTCCCCCGCACATGCGTGCTAGTCGTTTCCGACTCTAGGGGCCGGTGCTCATCTCCGTTTCAAAGCCGAAGAGCCAGCGCTTGTCCGAGGACGTCTCCGTGGTCATGTGGCCGGCATGACTAGACGCCAAAGGCGCACGGAACGCCGTTACCTTCCCACCGGAGTGGTCCCTATTTTTCTACTTGCATTTTTACGTGCTTTCGAACTGCTAGGTTGGCAGAAGCTGGGACGAGTAACAGGCGCTCACTCTGCTACGCGGCACTCGGGATTCGACCCGCCAAACTGCTGACCTTCTGATCGACAAGCTCAGCATCCTAACCCACTGAGCCACCGCCTCTCTAACAACTAGAATGGAGCCCCCAATTCCTGTTGCTAAGCAAGACAATTGTTAAGTGAATTTTTGCCCCATTTCCCGACCTTTCTTGCCACAGTCATTAACTGAATCACGGCAGTTAGGAACACGACTGTTAGGTGAATCGGGCTTCCCCACTGACTTTGCTGGTCAGAAGGTCAGAAAAGGGGAAATCACATGATTTCTCCAGACGCTGCGACCGTCATAAATACGAGTCAGTTGCCAAGTGGCTGAATTCTGATCACGTGACCATGGGGAAACTCCAACGGTCAGTTAAGTGTGAAAACAGTCTTAAGTCACTTTTTTCAGAGCTGTTGTAACCATGCACCGGTCACTAAACGAGTGGTTGGTAAGGCCGAGGACTACCTCTATCAATTTGTCGAATAAATAAAGAAATACACTCGAGGGGAAGGTGAACACAAATCTCCCAACCTTCGCAATGGATCCCATTTCCTTACAAGACCTTCCATATCATTTTCTCCCTCATCTGCAGCAGCCTCAAAAAAGGAAAATAAAATCCCAAAACAAAATATTTGCAAACAGGCAAATTCTTTCCAATTTTAAAAATAAGGGCAGGGCCTCCTGTCACAGCTGCCGGACGGTTGCCAGGAAACGGCAGCGGCAAAGGCTTGACAGTTGATAGATAGAAATCAGCAGTAAAAAAATGACAATAAAGGTTATCTATCTATCTATCTATCTATCTATCTATCTATCTATCTATCTATCTATCTATCTATCTCTACCTACCTACCTACCTCTCTCTCTCTCTCTATCATCTCTCTATATATCATCTATCAATCATCTATATCTCTATATCTCTATCTATCATCTATCTGTCTATCTCTCTCTCTCTCTATCATCTCTCTCTCCCTGTATCATCTCTCTCTCTCTCTATCTATCTATCTATCATCTATCTCTCTATCTCTCTATCATCTATCTCTATTTTTCTCTCTCTATCATCTATCTATCTATCTATCTATCTATCTATCTATCTATCTATCTATCTATCTATCTATCTATCATCTATCATATCTCTCTCTCTCTCTCTCTCTCTCTCTCTCTCTCTCTCTCTCTCTCTCTCTCTCTCTCTCTCTCTCTCTCTCATTTTAATTAGGCATGACTCAGCGCACCACCAAGCCTCAGTGGAACAGTATTTTGGAGGAGGGAAAAAAGAAAAGAAAAAGGAAGGGGTGGTGGTGGAAATAAATAAAAAAAGAGGTTGCCGAATCATGACTAAGCGACATCTGTGGGAATCTGACAGCAACTACAACATGTTCACTGCAGAAGGCCTAATTGATTTATAAAAACTGACAAAAGATGGACATGAACAAACAAGTCTGAAAAACGAGATCGTTGCAAATCAGCTGCTGGGTTCGGGAAAGGTAAGGATGACGAGAAGACATCCTTCGGATTAAAACGGCGGATCTAGAGAAAAGTGTTCAAAAACCAAAGTGGCATGCAACTAAAACAATTTGGGACAGGTCGTCCTTGACCTACAAGCATTCGTTTTGTGACTTAGGGCTGCTTTTCACACTTAATGGCCACTGTAGCATCCCCATGATCCCCTGGATCAACATTCAGATGCTTGGCAACTGGTTCATACTGATGACAGTTGCCGTGTCCTGGGGGGGGAGGGGGTCATGTGGTCGCTCTTTTGCAACCTCCTGACAAGCAAAGACAACGGGGGAGCCAGATTCGCCTCACAACCCTGTTACTAATTTAATTAAGTGCAGCCATCCGTTTAATAACTGTGGCAAGAAAAGTTCGTAAAATGGGACAAAATTTTTGGGCTCCATCGTAATCCCAAATCAAGGATTATCTACCCTGATGTCAGGCGCAAGAAGTTGGGAGCCAGGGTTAGGTTCAAACTGAATACTACTTCGTTTCGTGACCCCTCTAAGCAAGAGTCTAAAACTACTAACAAGTCAAGGCAAATTGGAAGTCAAGTCAGTGGAATTCAAGGTGAACTGGATTTAGGTCCCTTGTGAGCACGAAGGGATTCTGAACCGGTGTTATGCTTGACTCCTCCACTGGGCTCAGCCTGGTCGTCTCCTACAACCGTGTATTCCACAGGCTAAAATATGACCTAGCTATCTTGATTCTTTTGACCTCCCCCCCCCAAACACACTGACATGAACTCAGGTTGATTAGTAAGGACCCAAGCGATAACCTAAAAAGTAAGTGGTCTATTGCTTTCAACTGTTCTGCAGCAAATAGCATCTCATGGTTGACATGGGGCACTGCCTGTCCAGGTAGTCTCTGACTTAACACCATAACGAAGCCCAGAATTTCTGTTGTAAGTTTGATGCCGTGGTTATACTGGTAGCATAGAAACAAGGAGATGGCGAGTCCTCGTCCCACCTAGGGATGAAAGCTGGCTGGGTGAGTTTGGGCCAATCACTAGGAGACGGTGAATTCTAGTGTTGACTTAGCCATGAAAACTGTCTGGGTAACTTTGGACCAATAAGCAGGCGACAGTGAGTCCTAGTGTTGACTTACCCATGAGAAATGGCTGGGTGACTTTGGACTAATCACCAGGTGATGGTGAATTCTAGTGTTGACTTGCCCATAAAAACTGGCCGGGTGACTTTGGACCAATCGCCAGGCGATGGTGAGTTCTAGTGCCACCTTACACATGAAAGCCAGCTGGGTGCCTCTGGGCCAGTCTTTCTCTCTCAGCCCAACAACTCACCTCACAAGGTTGTTGTTGTGGGTAAAACAGAAGGAGGAATGAATATTAGGTGTGTTCGCCTCTTAGGTATGTTCAACTCCCACAATTCTATGCTATATGCCTTGTTGACAGGAGCTGCAAGCCTAATGAATATGGAAGATATGGTTGTATTGATGTATTTATTCTCGTTGTGTTCTTTTGTCATTGTGTATTTTATTGTTCTATTATTTTACCTCTGTTCTGTTTACATGCCTTTCCTTTTTTCTTCCTTTTTATTATTACAAGTCGCCTAGAGCAGGGCTTTTCAACCAGTGGTACGGGTACCACCTGTGGTACATTGGCACCTGACAGGTGGTACGCGACCATCCTAGAAAAGTGGTAGTGGGGAAGGGGAATGAGCTGAACCGGTGGCAGCACCGCACAAGCCTGAGCGAGAGATGGCTGGAGCTGCAGGGCTGTCAGGGCTCAGCGGAAGCACCAGGATTAGTGCCAGGCTCCAGCTGGAGCTCGGAGCTGATCCTGGCACTTCTGAGCCCAGAAGAAGCGCCACTCAGCAGGAATGTTGCAGCATCTCCAGGGTCAGGTGATTTACATTCAGATGCTCGGCAACTGATTCATATTTATGACGGTCACAGTGTCCCAGGGTCATGTGAAGTGACCAAAATCTGCTGCAACCACCCAGCAGACGGGGTGGGGGGGTGGGGGGGAAGCTGCAGAATCATCCTGCAGAAAGCACAGCTCCACAACACGGTCCTTTCTGCAGTTCCAAGAAGGCTCCACACCCATTTGCACACCTACTCAGATTACTTGGAGGATACAGACAAACCTGAAGTGGCCTCGAAAAGAATGCAAATGACCAGCTGTCTGCAAGGAGTATAAATCCTTCCATTTCCCCACCATCCAGTCAGAGCGGAAGAAGCTTCTTAGAGGAGAAGCGAAACGTCTTCAAAGAAAAACAAGAAAGTCCAGTTGCCTCCTGAAAAAAAGGCACCTTTGGGACAACCACGACCTGGATGACTGAGAATCTCCACAGACAAGCGCCTATATGACAATTTATAATTTTCCCGCTTCTCTTGTCTCTTAATTCCTACAGTCACGAACTTTGAACCGTCCACCCCAATCTCCATTTTAAAAACTGCCATTCAGGGGACTGCCATATTTTAAGAAACCCAGTTTAACCACAGCATCAGGTCTGCCAATTATATTTCAGTTAACATTTTCCTTTCTCTCAAAGGCCTTTTATGTAAGCCTGCTCCAGCCCAATTAAAATTGCAAATCCTAAAATTTGTTCTCAAGGCATCCTTAAAAAAAAAACACCTCTCTTTTCAATTTCCTCTGGGTGTTTTTAAGCTTCCTTAAGCGTTGAGAAGCTGAAGAGAGAATTCTTACTGGAAGTAGTCGACTTACAACTACAACATTTTCCATTGCAAAGCAAGGCAATTGTTTGACTCGTGGCCTTTTCCCTGCCCAGACAAATTTATTAATACCCTTTTGCCATTCCTCCAAGTTTGAATCCTTTTTAAGAATAGGTATCATTTGAAATAAAAATAAAAATTTCGGCAAGACATTCATTTTCACTGCTGCAATTCTTCCCAATAAAGACAATTGTAATTAAAGCAAGGCAATTGTTAAGTGAGCGGCGTCTCATCTCACGACCTTTTTTTTTACCACAGTCATTAAGTGAATCAAGCAGTCGTTTAGTGAATCTGGCTTCCCTCATTGAGTGTGTTGGTCAGAAGCCGGCTACAAAATGGTGATTACATGGTCCCCTGGGTTGCGACCATCATAAATACAGGCCAGATGCCAAGAGTCCTGATTTTGATGATGTGACCATGGGGATGCTACAAGGGTGAAAACTTTTTTCCCCCAGTGGTGTTGTAACGTCGAACGTCACTAAATGAATGATTTGTAAATCGAGGATTAACTGTAGTGTTTGGGCAACATTCCACCCCTCTGGAGTCCCTGTCTAGTCGTGAATACAAAGTGTGTCTTGTGTCATCAGGACACAAAGTCAGATGAGGATACGTTTGCATGCAGAATTGCAAACCTAAGAAATAAAAGGACAAAGTTTTCACGGTGATGTTCATTTACGTCTCTTGTGCATCCGTGAAGGTCTGGGGTATAATTATCCTGGCTCGAACAGCAGCGGCATTGACAAAATCCCCGTCGGTCAATTGCAAAAGGGATCTTTCCTTGGAACAGCTTACACATCCTGCGACAGAGAAAGTAGAATTCCAGAGTTGGAAGGGCCCTCGGAGGTCCTCTAGTCCAACCCCCTGCTTGAGCAGGAGACCCTATTCCATTTTTTTGATAAATGGCTGTCCAGTCTCTTTTTGAACGCCCCCAGGGAGGGAGCACCAAAGCGTCTCAAGGCAGGCTATTGCATTGGTTGATTGACAATTAACCAGTGGAACAGCTTGCCTTCAGAAATTGTAGGGGTAGATTTTTAAGAAGAGACTGGACATTCACCTGTCTGAGATGGTACAGGTCCTCCTGCTTGAGCTGGGGGGGCTGGACTAGAAGACCTCCAAGGTCCCTTGCAACTATTCTATTCTATTCTATTCTATTCTATTCTATTCTATTCTATTCTATTCTATTCTATTCTATTCTATTCTATTCTATTCTATTCTATTCTATTCTATTCTATTCTATTCTATTCTATTCTTCTATTCCATTCCATTCCATTCCATTCCATTCCATTCTATTCTATTCTATTCCCCATCCCATTATTCTATTCTATTCTATTCTATTCTATTCTATTCTATTCTATTCTATTCTATTCTATTCTATTCTATTCTATTCTATTCTATTCTATTCTATTCCATTCTATTCCATTCCATATATTCTATTCTATTCTATTCTATTCTATTCTATTCTATTCTATTCTATTCTATTCTATTCTATTCTATTCTATTCTATTCTATTCTATTCTATTCTATTCTATTCTATTCTATTCTATTCTATTCTATTCCATTCCATTCTATTCTATTCTATTCTATTCTATTCTATTCCCCATCCCATTATTCTATTCTATTCTATTCTATTCTATTCTATTCTATTCTATTCTATTCTATTCTATTCTATTCTATTCTATTCTATTCTATTCTATTCTATTCTATTCTATTCTATTCCATTCCATTCCATTCCATTCCATATATTCTATTCTATTCTATTCTATTCTATTCTATTCTATTCTATTCTATTCTATTCTATTCTATTCTATTCTATTCTATTCTATTCTATTCTATTCTATTCTATTCTATTCTATTCTATTCTATTCTATTCCCCATCCCACTATTCTATTCTATTCTATTCTATTCTATTCTATTCTATTCTATTCTATTCTATTCTATTCTATTCTATTCTATTCTATTCTATTCTATTCTATTCTATTCTATTCTATTCTATTCTATTCATCACTGGAGGTTTTTAAGAAAAGATTGGAGAGTCGCCTGCCCTGAAATGGTATAGGGTCTCCTGCTTGGGTTGGACTAGAAGACCCACCCCCCAAGATCTCTTCCAGCTCTATTCTGATTCTTTGATTGATTGATCGCTCTCATCGTTAGGAAATTTCTCCTTAATTCTCAATTGCTTCTCTCCTTAGTTAGCTTCCCTCCAATTGTTTCTCGTCTTGCCTTTTGGTCTTTCGGAAAATAGCTCGACCCCCTCGTCTTTGTAGGAGACCCTCAAATATCGGAAGACTTCTATCATGTCACGCCTAGTCCTTCTTTTAGACATACCCAACGCCTGCCACCGTTCTTCATAGGTTTTAGCCTCCAGCCCCCTGATCATCTTTGCTGCTCTTCTCTGCACTCTTTCCAGAGTCTCGACGTCTTTTTCTACAGGGCGGTGACCACAACTAGATGCAAAAATTTCAAACGTGGTCTTACTAAGGCTTTGTAAAAGCAGTGCAGGAACCTGCAAACATCCACATCTCCCTCTCTCAGGTCCTTGGAGGATAAAAATGCCAAATCCAATCTGAACAACTGGTTGACTGTGAGGCCATCCATGATAAAAAAATAATAGACTACTAGGCTTATAATTTTCGTAAAACATTAAATTAGGCTGCAAAGTCATTTCCCCCCTAGCTTTAGTGCTATGATTCTTTTGGGGAGTGGGGTGAGGTGGGGGGAGAAGAGCTGCTGTCAGAATATTTTCCTCCACACCGTTCGCAGCCCATAAATAATCTCAACTGTTTCTGATAAGTTTTCGAAAGCTAACAGAGCTGAGCGATACGTTTATTTATTGAAAAGTGCTTTCTTTCTAAATACTCCGGGACTTCCCAGTATCTAAGGAGAACTGCTGCCTTTCTTCATGCTAGCTAGTTGAAAGACGGGAAAGACTCTAAGGGAACAGAAAGCTCTTTGCATTTAAATGTTAATACGGCAATTATGCATCTCAGGGAATGTGTTTACTGATGCTTTTTTTTCCTTCTCTCTTCCTTCCTCCAGGGAGTGAGAACTTGAGTTGCAGGAAAGGAGAGTAATTCACAACAGCATCTCTACTCGGAGGAAGGACAGAAGAAGTCCAGTTGCTATGATTCAACTTCCAGATTACTGTTAACTTCCCTGTGGGGTGTAAGAGTGTGTGTGTGTGTGTGTGTGTGTCTGTGTGTCTGTGTGTGTGTGTGTGCGCCCGCAACATGTCCTTTCTGCAGGCATAGGTGAGCCAGGCAAGTCCTGTTAGGGCAGCATGCTTGGCTGAGGAATTCTGGGAGTTGAAGTCCACAAGTCATAAAAGGGCCAAATTTGAAGAGCCCCTGTGTTAGGGCAAGGATGGGGATCTATGGCCCTTTTACAATCTGGGAACTTCAACTGCCAGAATTCCTGAGCCAGCTAGAAGGACCATTTTTCTTCACCCCTGTATGAGGGCAAGATGGTTTCTCAAGTAACCTAGATCGGGGTAGGCAACCTTGGCTCTTTTATGACTCGTGGACTCCAACTCCCAGAATTCTTAAGCCAGCCAGTCCACAAGTCATGAAGGGGCCATAGTTTCCCCATGCTGGCTCAGGAATTCTGGGAGTTGAAGTCCACAAGTCATGAAGGGGCCAAAGTTTCCCTCATGCTGGCTCAGGAATTCTGGGAGTTGAAGTCCACAAGTCATGAAGGGGCCATAGTTTCCCTCATGCTGGGTGAGGAATTCTGGGAGTTGAAGTCCACAAGTCATGAAGGGGCCAAAGTTTTCCCCATGCTGGCTCTGGAATTCTGGGAGTTGAAGTCCACGAGTCATAAAAGAGCCAAGGTTGCCTACCCTGACCTAGAGCCATGCCATGTAGGGCTTTGTTTACTGTTTGATTGTTGGTTTAATGTTAATCCTGGTGTCAATCTCTTCTTATCTGGGTGTTGACTGCTGGTGAGGAAGGTTTGGGGATCTCTTTCTTTCCTTTTGAGCTTTTTGATTAGGCACTGTGACACCACAACACACTCTCCATCATTCTGGCATCCTCACAATTAGGAGCCAATGCCTTGGCCTGCCCCGGAAGACAGTAAGTCATAGCAAAGAATCAAGATTAATGTTTTCCATGTGTATCTTGCTGGGTGCCTGACAAAGAACACTGATTAATGTGAGGGTTTAATGTTCTTTCATTAAAGAACAATGAAAAATCCATCATATCTGCTGTCAGTGGACACCTACGAATGATCCTTCAAGAAAGCAGGTTGCAGACTTTTCTGTGACTTTTCTGAGCTGTTGGGGGGGCTTGTGTGTTTGGGGGACTTAAAGCTCCAAGCCTAAACAACTTGAGCCCCAAAAAAGCGACTTACAATCCCCATTCTAAATTCCAAGATCTGCCCACTACTCAGTTCCCCCACTGGGACGTCACCCCATTTTGGGCTCTGCTTTTTTCCAGTGCCATTGTAACTTTGAACGGTCACTACATGAATGGTGGTTAAGTCGAGGACTACCTGTATTTGAAGAGAGGCAGAAAAAAAATATTCCACCCTTCTCTCATACGGAAAAAAACAAAGGCTCCCATAATTATTTTGTTTACCATCCTCTGGACTTTTTCCACACACACCCCCCCCAAGCAATATTAATGTTCTGTTTTCCCAAGTAAGGGCATCATGGCTACACAGGGTATTCCAGATGCAGATGTGCCTTATATGTTTAGAGCACCGAAAGGTGATAATGAAGTGTGAATTGTGTGCTTTGCAACTCAACTAATAGATCCTCAGATCTGCCTCTTTAAAAACACATCTCAACAGGCATCTTTTCCTAAGGGCAGGTAATTTGAACTCTTTCTGAACTCTTTTTCACCCATCAATTCCCAATTTGCAAAATTTCACCGGATGGAAAAATGCTGACAAACTTAAACATTTGCAGGTCCTTTTCTGCCCATTCCATTGCTTAGAATAAAGATATTGCCCAATTCCAGATCCTTCCTTCCTTCCTTCCTTCCTTCTTTCCTTCCTTCCTTCCTTCCTTCCTTCCTTCCTTCCTTCCTTCCTTCCTCCTCCCTTCCTTCCTCTCCATCCTCCTCCTCCTTCCTCCCTCCCTCCCCATCCTCCTCTTCCTTCCTTCCTTCCTTCCTTCCTTCCTTCCCTCCTCCTCCTCCTTCCTTCCTTCTTCTTTCTTTCCTTCCTCCCTCCCTCCCCATCCTCTTCCTTCCTTCCTCCTCCTTCCTTTCTTCCTCCCTCCCCATACTCCTCTTCCTTCTTCCCTTTCTTTCCTTCCTTCCTTCCTCCTCCCTCCCTCCCCATCCTCCGCCTTCCTTCCTTCTTCCCTCCCTCCTCCTCCCTCCCTCCCTCCCTATCCTTCCTTCCTTCTTCCCTTTCTTCTTATTTCTTTCCTTGTTTCCTCCCTCATCCCTTCTTCCTTCCTTCCTCCCTCCCCATCCTCCTCTTCCTTCATTCCTCTCCCTCCCTCCCCCATCCTCTTCCTTCCTCCTCCTTCCTTCCTCCCTCCCCATCCTCCCCTTCCTTCCTTTCTTCCTTCCTTCCTTCTTCCCTTCCTTCTTCTTTCTTTCCTTGTTTCCTCCCTCCTCCCTTCTTTCTTCCTCCCTCCCTCCCCATCCTCTTCCTTCCTTCCTTCCCTCCCTTCTTCCTTCCTTCCTCCCTCCCCATCCTCCTCCTCCTTCCTTCCTCCCTGCCTTTCCTTCCCAGCAAATAGGGCCATTGCTTCCTTTTCCTCCCGGATTCACAGTCAAGGTGGCTTAGAAGTGGAGTGGAGCAAATTAATTGAACCAGTTTCATACAATTGGGTTATCAGCCGTGACGCAGTCACAAAAAAGTCCTGTGACACAGAGGATCACTAGAGCACTTACTAACCATTAAAAAAAAAACTTTTGATTCGTAAACCTTAGGCAAAGCTAAGATGTATAGAAATGCTTCATTCAGCTCTTTGTCCTCGTAGTTATTCTGTTTGGGAAGCAAGCATTTCAGAAGCGAATCAGGATTTTTATTCCAGGCTTTATTATGAAAGACTGACCTGAATTTTGCTTTTGAGGTCATTTTGTAGGTTCAGCTTTTATTCAGGGTGTGTTTCCAGAAATCAAACAGACCCCTCCTGTTGCAACAAAAGCTGGGCTTTCATTTGAAAAAAAGATCATGTTTTTCACCTACATAGATTGGTTAACCACTGGAGAAGAAAAAAAATGGAGCTGGTCAGCAAATATTTCCTTCACAGGCTTTACATCCAATATTTAACTTTAAAATTATTTTCATTGTCCGTTTTCTTCTCTCTTTCATGGTCTGTTTTTGTTTTAAATTTTTATCAGCTGCATTCGGTGTTTACCATAGTAGAAAGGCAGACGGTAAATCAAACGCATAAATAAAAATAGGTAGGGAAGCATGCACCCTGTTCTCCCACTGTGATGTCACAAAACCTGAAGGGGTTTTAGCTTTTAATATTGTTTTAATTCAGGGGTCTTCAAACTTGGCCCTTTTATGACGTGTGGACTTCAACTCCCAGAATTCCTCAGCCAGCCAAGCTGGCTGAGGAATTCTGGGAGTTGAAGTCCACAAGTCATAAAAGGGCCAAGTTTGAAGACCCCTGTTTTAATTGTTGGGCTTAATTAATTTAATCTATTTTAATTTTATACTATTTTTATATTGTATTTTATACTGCCCTGTAAACCTCCCTGAGTCCTTTGGGAATAGGGCGGTATAAAAATTTAATTAAATAAATAAATTAAATAAAAAAAAAAATTTCCTCTGTTCCAAAGTTGGTGACAGTTGACCAGGGCATTTGAGCAGATATTCAATCTGGATCAACCTTGTCATAAAAGCACAACTTGAGTTTTTCAAATACAGGTATTCCTCAAATTACAACACTTCATTTAGCGTCCATTCTAAGAATACGGCAGCACTGAAAAAAGCAAGCTGCATTTTTCACACTTACGACCATTGCAGGATCCCCCCGTGGTCACATCCCAAAATTCAGACACTTGGCAACCGATTCATATTTATGACTGTTCCAGTGCCCTGGGGAATCACATGGTCCCATTTTGTGACTTTCTCACCAACAAAGTCAATGGGGGAATCCAGTTTCACTTAACAACCGTGCGACTAATTTACCAACGGCAGTGATTCGCTGTGGCAAGGAAAGTCGTAAAACAGGGCAAAAATTCAGTCTTGCGTAGCAGGAGAAATTTTGGGCCTGCATCATAGAACGCCCAAATGGGGTGACGTGACAGTGGGGGATTGGCTGGTGGGCAGTCCTTGGATCGTAAGTCCCGTTTGGGAGGGGGGGGGTCTGTTGTAACATTAAACCGTCACTAAGTAAGTGATTGTAAAATGAGGACTGCTTGTACCGGTATCTCATCCAAGCCGCCTCCAATCAAGTTCCCCCCAATGTGTGTGTGAAATTGCAACTCTGTGACAAGACACACACACACAGTGATGGGGAATTACACAAGGCAAAGCATCTAAGGCAGGGGTAGGCAACCTTGGCTCTTTTATGACTTGTGGACTTCAACATGCTGGCTCAGGAATTCTGGGAGTTGAAGTCCACAAGTCATGAAGGGCCCCAAATTCCCTCATGCTGGCTCAGGAATTCTGGGAGTTGAAGTCCACAAGTCATGAAGGGGGCCAAAGTTTTCGCCATGCTGGCTCAGGAATTCTGGGAGTTGAAGTCCACAAGTCATGAAGGGGCCATAGTTTCCCTATGCTGGCTCAGGAATTCTGGGAGTTGAAGTCCACAAGTCATGAAGGGGCCAAAATTTCCCTCATGCTGGCTCAGGAATTCTTGGAGTTGAAGTCCACAAGTCATGAAGGGGGCCAAAGTTTTCGCCATGCTGGCTCAGGAATTCTGGGAGTTGAAGTCCACGAGTGATGAAGGGGCCACAGTTTTCCCCATGCTGGCTCAGGAATTCTGGGAGTTGAAGTCCACAAGCGCGCCAGACCTGTGGAACCGCTTGCCGGTTGAGCTCCGGATGGCCCCCGACCTTCGCTCCTTCTTGCGCGATTTAAAAACTTATTTATTTGAACAATCTGGCCTGGTCTGATGGGTTTGGAGTTGGATTTAGTTTTAACACACTTTTATTATTGTATTATATTGGGCATAATAATTTAATTCTTTTTAACTCTTTTTTAACTTTTGTATTTACATTTTGATATTTATTGCCCTGTACACCGCCCTGAGTCCTTCGGGAGAAGGGCGGTATAAAAATTTAATAAATAAATAAATAAAATAAATGAAGGGGCCATAGTTTCCCTATGCTGGCTCAGGAATTCTGGGAGTTGAAGTCCACAAGTCATGAAGGGGCCAGTTTCCCCCATGCTGGCTCAGAAATTCTGGGAGTTGAAGTCCACAAGTCATAAAAGAGCCAAGGTTGCCTACCCCATTTCAGACAAATGGCTGTCCAGTCTTCTTCTTAAAAACCTCCAGTGATGGAGCGCCCACCATTTCTGGAGGCAAGCTGTTCCACTGTTGTAAGTCATTGTTGAAATCTCTTATTCTGTTATCTTGCGGCAGTGGTGAATCACTTACGAAGAATGCTTTTGGGGAAAGGCAAGGCTGCAGCTCTAGAGAACATCAGATCTCAAGATCTGCCATTATCTATGATTATTTTTTTTATTTTTTTTTTAAAAACCCAATCCATTCAGTCGAATTGACTTTTCAAAGCTTTGTTCTTTCTCCTGCCTCTGTGTCAAGTGGTGCTTTTCACAGCTCAGCCAGCACCACGACTGTTCTCTAAGTAATAACAGAAACCACACGTTGAAGACCCGTAACCTTGTTTCATAATAGGTTAAAGTCCTGCCAAGTTGGCGAATTGGCTGGACGCTCTTTTGAGCCCTTCGGGAAACCTTGAATGGAGAAAGGAATTGAGAAGTCTCTCTCTCTCTTTTTTTAACTGGGACTTGAGTTCTGTCTGCATTCGCCATTCAGAGGTGCATAAAATCAGCATATATAATTTTTTTTCCTTCTCCAGGAAGTTTGCGCCAGCTCCAAGTGAACACTTCTTTTGAGTCTGTTTTCCTATTTTGACGTTGCCAAAAGGGCTGCAGGAAATTCAAAGGAAGCGAAGCAAAGCTTCAACCGAGTGGGATGCTAAAAGAGAACGGATTTGCTCCTTACCCTTCACTATACAGGTAGTCCTCAACTTACAAATGTTCTAAGTCACAGAATAAAATAAATAAAATAAAATAAAATAAAATAAAATAAAATACCAGGGGATCAGGTCAAATTAAATAAGCCGCTGGGTCCTTCCAGAAGAAAATTGTCACCGTCAAATTAACGCCTTCCATCTCAAAATTGATTGTCCTCTTTGAGTGCTTCTCCATACATCTGGTTAGCCAGACGTTAAAAACAGCACCCATGTGCCAAAAATGGATTCTTTTCCAAACAGAAGGATTCCTTTGAAAAGAGAAGGAAATTGTTAAAAAGGCCTAGCTGGGCTTCAGAAAAAGGGGCAGCCATTTTGTAAGTGTATTACCCACGGAACAGCCAGCACCAAAACTACAGTTGTCAACTTATGACAGCTGACCCAAAATTGACGTTGCTAAGCAAGTGAGTTGTACCCCATTTTATGATCTTTTTTAGCCACTGCTGTTAAGTGAATCCGCAGCTGAGCCCAAAATGTACATTGCCTAAGCAAGGCAGTTGTGTCAGTGAGTCGCGCCCCATTTTACAACCTTTTTTTTTTAAAAAAAAACCCCACAGTTTAAAAAACTGACTCAGGAATTCTGGGAGTCGAAGTCCATGAGTCATAAAAGAGCCGAGGTTGCCTACCCCTGGGATAAGTGAATCCCTACAGTCGGTAAGTGAATAACCACGGTCATTAAGTGAATCTGGCTTCCCTCATTGACCCCGGGATGCTGCAAACGTTATAATCACCGTCGTAAGTGGGACCAGGTTATCTGAGGGACCGTCTCTCACTAGAGCGGGGGTGAGGGTCCCATCAGTGTTGGATTAAAATAATTCAGCAACCGGTTCTCTGCCCTAACGACTGTTTTAAGTATTTAAAAAAACGACATACCGAAAGGTAGTCTATTATTCCAGTATCTCAGGGGCTGCCCCAAAGAAGAGGGAGTCAAGCTATTCTCCAAAGCACCTGAAAGCCGGACAAGAAGCAACAGATGGAAACTAGTCAAGGAGAGAAGCAACCTAGAACTAAGGAGAAACTTCCTGACAGTGAGAACAATTAGCCAGTGGAACAACCTGCCTCCAGAAGCTGTGAATGCTCCAACACTGGAGGTTTTTAAGAAGAGACTGGACAGACATTTGCCTGAAAGGAAAAAAGAGATGAAGTACAGGTAGTCTTCGACTTACAACAGTTCGCTTAGTGACTGTTCGAACTTACAACGGCACTGAAAAAATCCGAGTACCACCTGGCCTGCCCGCCCGGTGGTGCTCTTTCTCCTGTACGAGGTTTTCACTGTTGTGAGCATTTCTGTTGAGGATTGGCAACGGGGGTGGGATGGGGGGTGTTTGGTTTTTATTCCCCCCCCTCTGCTGGGTGTTTGCAGCAGGTTTTGGTTACTTCACATGACCCCGGGACACTGTGACCGTCATAAATATGAATCAGTTGCCAAGCGTCTGAATGTAAATCACAAGGCCCTGGAGATGCTGCAACATTCCAGCTGATCGGCGCTTCTTCTGGGCTCAGCAAAAGCGCCAGGATTAGTGCAGAGCTCTGGCTGGAGCCTGGCGCTGATCCTGGTGCTTCTGCTGAGCCCTGACAGCCCTGCAACTCCAGCTGTCTCTCGCTCAGGCTTGTGCGGTGCTGCCACCAGTTCAGCTCATTCCCCTCCCCCACTACCACTTCTCTAGGATGGCCGCGTACCACCTGCCAGGTGCCAATGTACCACAAGTGGTACCCGTACCACTGGTTGAAAAGCCCTGCCTTAAAGAATCTTTATTCGAGTAGCGTAGCATCAGCACTAACATAGTCGAAGCCAAAAAGTGAGTTCCCTTCCCCTGAGCACATAGTATCAAAGCACAATTCCCTCCTCCAATTAACAGTCATAAATCACATTCTCCAATTAGTTTGAAATGCAGGCTTCCCCTCCAGTTCTCCAGCCCACCAATTCTTAGCATCTCTTATTTCAGTAACCTTGGTTCTCACGGTAGGTTCAGCATTGTTATGTCTAGCTAGGCTCTCGTGCACCTTCCTCCCCCCAGCATCATCTAACTCGTAACTCTAAAAGTAAAGCATAAGAAGAAAATGCTTGCATCTCCATCTGTTGTCAAAGAAAAAACATCCGCTGAAAACAGTAGAGTCCGTGTGCGCACTTGCTATGCACTCGCCCCGTGTCCGCCATGCTCTCCACGTCTCATATCGGCTGCAGCATGCTGTAGAGAGAATGGTGGACACGGGCCGAGTGCGAGGCAGGCCCGCCCACGGACTCTGTTTTTTTCAAGTGCCATTTTAACAACTGGTTCGCCGAACTCAAGAGAGAGTAGGTAACAGTCCTGCCGAACTGGTGCAAACTGCCTGAATCCCACCACTGGATCCTGTCCTCTAGTAGTCTAAGGAAATACATCTGATGGGACCTAGAAGGAGGGCCTTCTCCGTGATGGCTCCCTCCCTTTGAAACATCATCCCTGCAGAAATTAGACTCCCACCACCACTCTGACACTCTTTCGTAAGGCCCTGAAACCCTGATTTTGCCAGCAGGCCTGGGGACCCCACAGCGGGATGGAGTCCATTAAACAGTTGATTTGAGCATGTGTTGTCACTGAGGGAGGGTGGGGGAAGGGTGTTATTATTTTATTTTTATTTTTTCCACATTGTGTTTTTATTATCTGTAAGCTGCCTAGTGTCACTGTGAGCGAGGAGGCATCAATATAAATTTTTCTAAATAAAAGAAAAGAAAAGAAAAAAAAAGAAAAAAAGAAGGAAGGAAGGAAGGAAGGAAGGAAGGAAGGAAGGAAGGAAGGAAGGAAGGAAGGAAGGAAGGAAGGAAGGAAGGAAGAAGGAAGGAAGACATGTCAGTTGCCAAGTGTCCAAATTCTGATCACGTGATCACGGGGATGCGGCAATGGTCATAAGTATGAAAACCGGTAATAAATCACACCAAAAATAGGTTTTCAGTGCTGTTGTAACGCTGAAGGATCACTAAATCTATGGCTGTAAGTCGAGGACTACCTGTATTCCCTTGATAGGACTCCCATATTTTCTGAAAGTCAGCAGGGGTTTGGTTTTGCAAGCCTTTATATAAAACCAATTCCTGCCAGAGTTATAACATGGTCATAAGTGTGAAAACTAGTATAGGTACTCCTTGTCTTACAACAGTTTGCTTAATAACCCTTCAAAGTTACAATGGCACTTAAAAAAAAGTGACTGATGACCATTTTTCCACACTTACGACTGTGGCATTTTTTTGTTGCAAGATGGCGGACGTGCAGGCGGATCTGTTAGGGTGAGCTCTGCAAGTCTCAGAAAATAGGCGTCCTAGGAGCCCCCCAGGGGTGTTTATACCCTCTGGGTTGGGGGGATAGTGAGGGCAATTGATTTGGCAGCTGAAGGATGAAGGTTTTGGACTGCTGTTTTGCTGCCGGCCCTGCTGCTTTCTCGGACTGGATGTTTGCGGCGCCGACCCGCTCCCTTGGGCGTTTTCTGGGCCGTTTTCGCGGTACCTGGTGGTTTCGGCGGCCGGCGGTTTCGGCAGCGGCGTCCTCGGCGGTGGCGGACCCGGCGTCTTCGGAGGGTCCCTCGCTGCTGGCGGTCTTGGCGGAGGCGTTTCGGGCCATTCCGGGCCGCTTCTGTGGTCGGCTTGGTCTCCCTCGGCTGTGGCGGCGGCGGCGTTCTTGGCTCGTTCCGAGGGCGACGGGGACGGCGGCGGCGGCGGCGTTGCTCCAGGGCCGCTCTAGGCCTTCCTTTCCATCGACAGCTTGCTGGGCGTCCTCGGCGGTAGCGGAGCCGGCCCTCGGATGGTCCCTCGCTGCTGGCGGTCTCGGTGGAGGCGCTTCGGGCCATTTCGGGCCGCTTCTGTGGTCGGCTTGCTCTCCCGCGGCTGTGGCGGCGACGGCGTTCTTGGCTCGCTCCGTTGGCGACGGGGATGGCGGTGGCGGCGGCGTTGCTCCAGGGCCGCTCTAGGCCTTCCTTTCCATCGACAGCTTGCTGGGCGTCCTCGGCGGTAGCGGAGCCGGCCCTCGGATGGTCCCTCGCTGCTGGCGGTCTCGGTGGAGGCGCTTCGGGCCATTTCGGGCCGCTTCTGTGGTCGGCTTGCTCTCCCGCGGCTGTGGCGGCGACGGCGTTCTTGGCTCGCTCCGTTGGCGACGGGGATGGCGGTGGCGGCGGCGTTGCTCCAGGGCCGCTCTAGGCCTTTCTTTCCATCGACTGCTTGCTGGGCTGTCTGTCTGACCGTTTGCCCGTTCCCGCCTGAGCCTTGTTGGCCCGTTTTCGATCGGTGGCGGGAAGGGCTGGATTATTCTTGGTTCCATCAGCGTCCTGGCGGCGGCAGCAATGGCGGCGGCGTCTGCAGCAACGCTCCGGTGGTGGCAGCGGCCCTGGCGACTCAGCGGCGATGCTGCACTCAACTTATCGCTTCCTCTGCTTACTTTACTCTTTCTAGATGGCCTGGTACTCTCACTGCTGTTGGTGGCCTCGAAGGTTCCTGGGCTAGCCGGTTAATTCCGGTGGATCCCAGTGGAGCCCAGTGGTCCCTTGAAAGATCTATGCTTCCCGTGGCACCAGTTGTGACTTTGGTTGGTGCCATTGGATTTGTGGACCTAAAAGAATTAGATAATTTGGAAGACCCCAATGACTGCAGAACTGGCCATGATCAATCTTCTCGAAGGACAGAGCAACGGAGGATTTGGCCATCTAGTAGTGCAGACTTTGATGATGTAATACACTGTCTCATCCCTGCCTTCGGACTGTTCGTTATTGCCATTCACATATCGTCCCCAAAGGATTCAGAGTTCCCTGGGTACTGGCCACAGTGAGAGGGTGGCCTGAACTTACATCTGCTGCCCCTAGAGGTGAGAGCTCTAGGGGACATGCGGTACCCAGGATGGATGTTTCGGACCATTCCCCCTGGTATAGGCTCTCCAACTGTCGTGAGAGGGCGGTGGTTGGCCTGTCCTGGGGTGGCACCCAGCTGAGTGGCAGTGGCTGGGTGGAGGCTCGGGACACCTATTTGCTCTCTGTTTGGTTCCTCCTTAAATCAATTGACCATGGACTGCCTATATCTGGACTGCTCTTATGCCTTGTTTTAGGTACTCCTCTACGGACTTGCTCGCCCTCAGGGGTGCTCCCCCTTCCTGGAGGCGGCCCGCCTTTCCAGCCGAGTACAATCTCGAGGAAGGTCCCATTTATTGGGATCCTGAGAGATGGCCGGGCACGGCTATGGGCCTCCGACGTAAACCTAATAGGAGGTCCTTGGTTTGCTTTTTGTCAAAATTTTTTTGGGGGTTAGGGAGGAGGGAGGGTTCTTTTCTTGGTTGTTTGGATGAGGGGGGCAGTCCAACTACCTCTGTTCAGGCTAGTGCTGAGGCTGATCGCGGAGGGGGGGAGCGGGGGTCGGCTGCTTCTGGGGCTCCAGGGCCAGTCGTGGGACTACCCATCCCCACGACGATAGGGAATGGCAGCAGGTGTAGGAACAGAGGGCCGTATCGGTCTCAGGGAAGGCCTCTCCGCTGCTTACAAGCGGTGAGGCACTCCGACCTTCTGGTTCCGCCCCGAGGTCCCGGGAGTGAGGATGTGCAGCCTCCTGAGCTCCGGCTGGTGTACTTGAATGCCAGGTCGGTCGCTAACAAGGCTCCTCTCGTCCGAGACTTGGTCGAGGGTGAGCAGGCTGACCTGGCTTGCATCACGGAAACTTGGTTGGGCCCAGAGGGCGGCATTCCTCTGGTTGATCTTTGCCCACCAGGTTTCCGGGTGCTGCACCGGCCTCGGGCTCAGGGTAGGGGTGGGGGAGTGGCTGTTGTTATGAGGGAGACCTTGTGTCCGCGGGAGGCCACCGTTCCCCAGATAGTCGGGTGTGAGTCTCTCTTTTTGAGATGCGGCCCTGGCGCGCAGTTGGGCTTGCTGCTGGTGTACCTTTCGCCTAGTCACGCAGCAGCAGCCCTGCCTGAGCTGCTCGATGCCCTCTCTGGGCTGGTGGCTGAGTTCCCGAAACTTATAGTTTTGGGGGACTTCAACCTACCATCGCTGGGAGGGTCATCTGAGTTGGCTCGGGAGTTCATGGCTTCCATGACGGCCATGGACCTGACGCAAGTAATTTCGGGACCGACTCATGAAGGAGGCCACACCCTTGACCTAGTTTTTTTGTCTGGACGGTGGTTAGATGATCTTGGTGGGGGCTCTCCAATTATTATGCCCCTGTCATGGACCGATCATCATCTCCTGCGGCTGGTCTTCCGTTTTGCCACCCCCCGCCGTGGGTGTTTGGAACCACTTAAATGGTACCGCCCCAGACGCTTAATGGATCCCCAGAGGTTCCAGGCGGCGCTGGGGTCCCCACCTGCCTTCCTTGCTCACAGCTCGGCTGATGCCTTAGTGGAAGCCTGGGAAAGGACGGCCACTGAGGCTCTTGACCGAGTTGTACCCCTGCGGCCCCTGACCCGGTGCAGATCCCGTCGAGCTCCATGGTTCTCTGTGGAGCTCCAGGAGATGAAGCGTCGGAGACGGGTCCTAGAGAGCGGTTGGAGGTCCAGCCGATCCGAATCCGACCGATTGCGACTAAGAACCTACATTAGGTCTTATCTCGCTGCAATAAGGGAGGCGAGGTCTAACCACTTCGCCACCCTTATTGCGTCCGCAGATAATCGCCCGGCCGCCCTGTTTAGGGTGACTCGCTCCCTCCTAAATCAGGAGGTGAGGGAGGATCCCTTGCAGGGTCGTGCCGAGGAGTTTAATCAACATCTGTCGGACAAAATCGCTCGGATTCGGACCGGTCTGGACTCTGACTGGGCAGAGTCTGACGATCAGGACACGGGTGGTCTTGTCGATATCACCTGGGAGGAGTTTGATTCTGTGACTCCGGAGGAAGTGGACAGGATCATGGGGAGGCTGAGCACCACCACATGTTTATTGGACCCGTGCCCTTCCTGGCTGGTCTATGCAGCCCGGGAGAGGACACGCAGCTGGTTCCAGGCAGTTATATCGGCTTCTTTGAGTGAGGGTATCTTCCCCGCCGTCTTGAAGGAGGCGGTGGTGAGGCCTCTCCTCAAGAAACCTGCCCTGGACCCAGCTGTATTGAACAACTTTCGTCCTGTCTCCAACCTTCGCTTTCTTGCGAAGGTTGTTGAGAGTGTGGTGGCGCATCAGCTCCCTCTGGTCCTGGATGAAGCGGATTATCTAGACCCGTACCAATCGGGTTTCAGGCCCGGGCACAGCACGGAGACGGCATTGGTCGCGCTGGTGAATGATCTCTGGAGGGCTCGGGACAGAGGGCATTCCTCTGTTCTAGTCCTATTAGACCTCTCGGCGGCTTTCGATACCATCGACCATGGTATCTTGCTGCGGCGTCTCAGGGGACTGGGAGTGGGAGGCACGGTTTTACAGTGGTTCTCCTCCTATCTCTTGGGACGTTCGCAGTCGGTGTTGGCAGGGGGGCAGAGGTCGACCGCGAGGTCTCTCATTTGTGGAGTTCCTCAGGGGTCGGTCCTCTCGCCTCTCCTGTTCAACATCTACATGAAGCCGCTGGGTGAGATCATTCGTGGCTTTGGAGTTGGGTATCATCAGTACGCTGATGATACCCAACTTTTCTTTTCGACCCCAAACCACCCCAGTGATGCCCTCAACGTGATGTCCCGTTGCCTGGAGGCGGTTCGGGTCTGGATGGGGAGGAACAGACTTCAACTCAACCCCGACAAGACTGAGTGGCTTTGCATACCTTCATCCCGGGTTTATTCGGACATTCCACCTCTGGCTATGGGGGGTGAACTATTACCCCCCGTAGATAGGGCTCGCAACTTGGGAGTCCTCCTAGATTCACGGCTCACCTTAGAAGACCACATAGGAGCTGTGACTAGGGGGGCCTTCGCCCAGGTTCGCCTGGTGCGTCAGTTGCGGCCCTATCTTAGCCGGGATGATTTGTGCACGGTCACTCATGCGCTCGTGTCCTCTCGTCTGGACTACTGCAACGCTCTCTACATGGGGCTGCCCTTGAGGACCACCCGGAAGCTCCAACTGGTACAGAATGCAGCCGCGAGAGTGGTGTTGGGAGTTTCCCGATACTCCCACGTTACACCTCTGCTCCGTGAGCTGCATTGGTTGCCAGTTGTCTTCCGGGTGAGATTCAAGGTACTGGTAACGGTGTTTAAAGCCCTCCATGGCATGGGGCCGGAGTACCTCAGGGAACATCTGCTGCCGGCATCAAGCTCCCTGCGCCCTGTGCGTTCCCACAGAGAGGGCCTCCTCAGGGTGCCACCGATCAGAGAATGTCGATTGGTGGCCCCCAGGGGGAGATCCTTCTCTGTGGGCGCTCCGGAGCTGTGGAATCAGCTACCGGTAGAGCTCCGGATGGCGCCCGATCTTCGCTCCTTTCGTCGCGATCTCAAGACATTTTTGTTTGTACAAGCTGGCCTAGCCTGATGGGGATCGGTGGGGTTGTTTTATCTTTGGTCTTTTAATTTTATCTTGGGGTTTTTAGAATTGTACTTCTATTGTTTTTAACTAGGGCAACTGTTTAATCTCTTTTTAATGTTTGTATTTGCTATTTTATTCTGCCCTGTGAACCGCCCTGAGTCCTCAGGGAGAAGGGCGGTATATAAATGTTATTAAATTAAAATTAAATTAAAATGTGGTTTACATCCGGACTGCTTGACGACTGACTCGCATTTATGACGGTCGCAGCCTCCCGGGGTCACGTGATCCTGTTTTTGCGATCTCCTGACAAGCAAAGCCAGTGGGGAAACCGGGTTCGCTTAACCACCGCGTTACAAATTGAACAACTGCCGTGACTCACTTAACAACGGCAGCCAGAAAGGTCGTTAAAACAGGGCAAAACTCACTTCACAAATTTCTTGTTGAGCGACCTAAATCTGGGGCTCAGTTGCAGTTGTGATTCGAGGACGACCGGCAATAAGTCACTTTTTCAACGTGCCGTTGTAAATTCAAACGGTCACTGAACGAGCGTCTGTAAGTCGAGGACTACCTGTGTTCTCTTGATAGGATTTACATAATTTTCTGGACGCCGGCAGTTTTGTCCTGCAAGCCTTTATTTAAAACCCATTCCTGCCAGACTAATAACATGGAAAGCCTGCGAGGAGCTTAACACCGCCATTATATCTTGAGGAGGTCAAGAGAGATTGGATACCTCCTTAAGTAGCTCATTAACCCCCTGAACGGGATCAACAGATCACTCTCAGGCCTAGCCGTCTTCATTTTGCCTGCGGCCATTTAGACATTTATTTTTTTTTTGGTACGAAATGGGAAGGCTTTCTTTCCTTGCGAGAACAGTCTGAAACAAAATATGCAATGGGTACTTAAGTGCTTATTCTTGGAAATATTTCCACACGCCTTTATGTATATCTATGGATTTTGCCGGCATAAAGTGCTTCGGTGAAAACCGAACGGAAAAATTCCAGCCTCAGCTGAACTGTTTGCTTGAATTATCTACTATCCCTAGCAGCCTCCAAATGACGCAGGGGTTTCAAATAAGGTTCCCAGCTAATATCTTATTTTATTTACTAGAGTTTTACCCTGCCTTTATGACTTCGTGGCTAACTCAAGGGGGCGAACGTACATAATACTCCTTCCACCTCCTGTTTACCTCACAACAACAAACCTGTCAGGTGGGTTGGGCTGAGAGAGAGGGACTGGCTCAAAGCCACCTAGCCGACTCTAAGGCGAAACTAGAACTCGCCATTTCCTGGTGACTGGCCCCAAAGTCACTTAGCTGGCTTTCATGCCTTAGGCAGGACTAGAACTCATAGTCTCCTGGTTGATTATCCCTAAAGTCACCCAGCTGGCTTTCATGCCTAAGGCAGGACTAGAATTCACAGTCTCCTGGTTGATTATCCCTAAAGTCACCCAGCTGGCGTTCATGCCTAAGGCAGGACTAGAATTCACAGTCTCCTGGTTGATTATCCTTAAAGTCACCCAGCTGGCTTTCATGCCTAAGGCAGGACTAGAATTCACAGTCTCCTGGTTGATTGGCCTCAAAGTCAACCAGCTAGCTCTCATGCCTAAGGCGAAACTAGAACTCACCATTTCCTGGTGAATGGCCCCAAAGTCACCCAGCTGGCTTTCATGCCTAAGGTAGGACTAGAATTCACAGTCTCCTGGTTGATTAGCCCCGAAGTTACCCAGCTGGCTTGCACGCCTAAGGTAGGACTAGAACTCACGGTCTCCTGGTTGATTGTCCCCAAAGAAACCTATTCTGCTTTCATGCCTAAGGAAGACTAGAACTCACAACTCCTAGCTTATCGGTGAAGGTGTCGTTCCCCTGGGACAATTGTTCACTCAATCTTCCCTCCCTAAAAAACTGATGCAGAGCTTCAGAAGACATTCAATACCCAGCTCTATGCATGTCATACATTCTCCTTTTTTTACAAATTAAAAAAACAACAACAATAATCCTTGTAACTTCTGAAAGACTAGAAAGAGTGCAGAGAAGAGCAACAAAGATGATCAGGAGACTGGAGGTTAAAACATACAAAGAACAGTTGCAGGAATTTGGCATGTCTAGTTTAATGAAAGGAAGGACCGGGGTGGGTGGGTGGGTGACACGTTAGCAGTCTTCCAATATTTCCGGGGCTGCCAGGAAGAAGTGTGTGTGGGGGGTCAGCCTATTCTCCAAAGCACCCCAAGGCAAAATAAGAAGAAAAAGGATGACGGTAACTAATCAAGGAGAGAAGCAACCTAGAACTGAGGAGAAATTTCCCGTCAGTGAGAACAATCCGTCAGTGGAACAACCTGCCTCCGGAAGTTTTGGATGGCTTCTTCATTGGAAGTTTTTAAAAAGTGACTGGACAGCCGTTCGTCTGAAATGTTACGGGATTTTCTGCCTGAACAGGGGGCTGGACTAGAACAGAGTTCCCCAATCTTTCCGAGCTGGAGGTCCAGAGAGGGCGGGGGGGGGGGGAAAGGGAGAAAGAGGGGACAGTTTTGTGGGAGGGGCAGGGGCACGCATGAGCACACGCATGAGCACCCATTGCTCGCACGAGTGGGACCATGAGCTTCCACGATGCTCACGCAAGTGGGGCTGTGCGCACGCACGCACGCCCGTGTCCCAGCCATCCACTCATGAGGCCCGGTTGCAAATAGGCCACGGACTGGTAGTGGGTCGGGACCCACAGGTTGGGGACCCCTGGATTAGAAAACCTCCAAGGTCCCCCTTCCAACTCTGTTATTCTGTTACTAACCAAATATACTATCAACAAAACTCTCCTGGCTAATTCCATCGTTATGGGATGCCGTGCCTGAATCAGTGCAATAATTTTGGCACTAGGCTTCCGATCAGTTCTGCACAGGATGAAACCTTGTGTCGTTGCTTTTGTTTTGCAACTATTAAACACTAGAGGGAGTGGTTAATGAAACCACCTAACCCACAAATCCTTCCCCCGACACCCCCCCCCCCCGCTCTGGTTTGTGATTGCCGGAGCGCCAAATTCGCCGTTGGGTTTCATTCAGGATTGTCAATCCATTGGCAGGAGAGAAAAAGGCGGCAAGGGCAGCGCTGTTCTTCCTCTCCTTGAAAAAAAAAGGAAGATCAAGAATCAGCTTTAATTTTGGAGCGTTGGCACTGATAATTAAGGCAACGTTTGCAAACTGATTTCAAGGTTGGCTTAGTCTGGCCTATTCATGAAATATGGACCAGATTTAAAGAACAGCAGGGCCCTCATAGCACTGAATGACCACATTGTTCCCTCTTTTTTTTTTTTTTGATTCAAGAAGATCCGTCAGAAAAGGGGCTTTGACCGCTTTAAAAAAACAACAACAACGAAAAGAAACTTTAGCACCTGATTCTCGTTTGGGAAGGGGTAATAATCGAACGAGAAAGACCTACTGCCATCCTGAGCCCATTTTATTCCACAGAGTCTTTTCGCCATAATTGGCAATGTATATTTATTATTTATTTATTAGGTTTTTCTTTATTTTATTTTTATTTATTTTTTATTTATTAAATTTGTATACCGCCCTTCTCCCGAGGGACTCAGGGCGGTGAACAGGGCACATAGAAATAGAGAATACAAAAATTAAAAAGAATTAAATAATTGCCCAGATAAAACAATAACAATATAAAACCCCATTAAAAACCCTCCCCCATCAGGCCAGGCCAGCTTGTTCAAATAAATGGGTCTTCAGACCGCGTCGGAAGGAGCGGAGATCGGGCGCCATCCGGAGCTCAACCGGCAACCGAATCCATAAAGCCGGAGCGCCCACAGAGAAGGCCCTCCCCCTGGGGGCCACCAGTCGACATTCTCTGACCGGAGGCACCCTGAGGAGGCCCTCTCTGTGGGAGCGCACTGGACGGAGGGAAGTTGATGCCGGCAGCAGGTGGTCCCTGAGGTACTTACTAGATTCTTATCCACCTTTATTACTTTAATCAATAATTCAAGTGGGGGATGTCCCTAATACTCCTCCCTCCCTCCTGTTTTTCTCCAGAAAAAAACAACCCTGTGATGGGGGGTGGGCGGGTTGGGCGGAGAGAGAGAGAATGGCCCAAAGCCACCTGGATAACTTTCATGCCTAAGCTAGGACTAGAATCCACAGTCTCCTGGTGATTGGCCCAAAGTCACCCAGCTGGCTTTCACGCCTAAGGTGGGACTAGAACTCATAGCCTCCTGGGGATTGGCCCAAAGTCACACAGCCAACTTTCATGCCGAAACAGGACTAGAACTCACCATCTCCTGGTGATTGGCCCAAAGTCACCAGCTGTCTTTCATACCTAAATAGAACTAGAACTCGCCATCTCCTGGTGATTGATCCAATGTCACCAGTTGTCTTCCAGGTCTAAACAGAACTAGAACTCCCCATCTCCTGGTGATTGATCCAAAGTCACCAGATGGCTTTTATGCCTAAACAGGACTAGAATTCACCATCTCCTTGTGATTGGCCCAAAGTCACCCAGTTGGCTTTCACGCCTAAGGTGGGACTAGAACTCATAGCCTTCTGGGGATTGGTCCAAAGTCACACAGCCAACTTTCATGCCTAAACAGGACTAGAACTCAACATCTCCTAGTGATTGGCCCAAAGTCACCAGCTGTCTTTCATACCTAAATAGAACTAGAACTCGCCATCTCCTGGTGATTGATCCAATGTCACCAGTTGCCTTCCAGGTCTAAACAGAACTAGATCTCCTGGTGATTGATCCAAAGTCACCAGGTGGCTTTTATGCCTAAACAGGACTAGAATTCACCATCTCCTGGTGATTGGCCCAAAGTCACCATTTCTCTTTCATGCCTAAGATGAGACATGAGGTCTGTTTGCAACCTTGAGTTACTCACGAAGTCATAAAGGCAGGGGTAAAGATCTACTAAATACATACCTAAATAAGTTTATAAATACGATTTCTACGTAGGTTGCTATGCGCTCCTGAAGGAAACGCTGGGTATAAACATAACAAATAAAATAGGTAGAAATTATATAAGAACAGACAATAGAGTGCCGGCTTCAGAATTTTTCCAACTGAATTTTTCCAACTTCATTAAAAGTGGATTGCAGCCGGTGTGGGTCACCGCCACAATTTTTATTAGAGGTGGTCCTCAACTTATAACCATCCATGTAGTGATTGTTGGAAGTGACAACAACACTGGAAAAAATGACTTACTGTATGACCGTTTTTCACACTTACGACCGTTGCAGCATCCCTATGGTCACGTGATCAAAATTTGGAGGCTTGGCAACTGACTCACATTTATGACGGTTGCCGTGTCCCGGGGATGTGTGATAACCATTTGTGACCGTCCAACAAGCAAAGTCAATGGAGAAGCCAGATTCACTTAACAACCCTGTTACTTACTGGCAGTGATTCACTACACAACGGTGACAAGAAAGGTCACACAATGGGGCAAAACTCAGTGAACCACTGTCCCCCTTAGCCACAGAATTTGTGAGCTCCTCTGTGGTTGTAAAATGAGGACTACCTGGATTTAAAATGCCTAAATACCACCAGGAATGAAGATATTGGGAGGAAAGGAGTTGTGTTGTTTTTTTTTAGTACAGCAATTTTACACAGTACTTAAAGGGCCTGATGTGATTTTCATTGCTTTGAGGAGGGGGGGGAAGGGAGGAAAGGGGGAAAAAAACAGGGTGTCATTTGTCTTTAACTCTTATCTAAGATGGAAAAGAAAGGGGGGGGGAAAGACTTGGAGAGCTGGGGTTTTTTTGCTGGCTCAGCCAGCCGAAAGGCTATTTTACAGATTGCAAAGCGTGGAGCCATTGGCAAGAGGCCAAATCTCCTCCACTTTGGTTAGAAAAAATTATGACCACTGTCCAAGCCTTGGCTTCAGGTGGAAAAAATGCATGTCCCCCCCCCCTTTTTTTAGGAGAAAGATCTCAAAGCCTCAAGAAGGGCCAAGCAGTTAGGTGATAAATGTACAACATCTGCTGAATTCATTGAGATCTGATGCAGATGTTCTTTCAAGAAGAGTAAATGCTACTTTGGGTGACGTTCAGGGTGATCCAGGGGTACCTCACCGAGTTAGTTGGAGACTATAAATCAGGAACACAGACCCCATGGTGCTATTTCTGTCCTACTCCAATGATACAGGCAGTCCTCGACTTACGACGGAGCCTGAGATTTCTGTGGCTAAGCAAGACACTTGTTGAGGGAATTTCTGCCAGGCTTTCCTTGCCACAATTGCTAAGTCACTAACTGCAGTTGTTAAGAAAGTCTTTTTCTCAGCTCTCAGCCTATGTTCCCCTGATTATGCAGATTGAGGGAGGGGAAAGGATCACTAAAGGCAACCATTTACCACAGGGGTCTTCAAACTTGGCCCTTTTATGACTTGTGGACTTCAACTCCCAGAATTCCTCAGCCAGGCACGCTGTCTGAGGAATTCTGGGATTTGAAGTGCACAAGTCATAAAAGGGCCAAGTTTAAAGACCCCTGATTTAGCACATCAGTTAATTAAAGAGATCCACTTTTGAAGCCTTGGTTATTACAACAATTGCATACATTAGTAGTGTTAAAAAAAGATTGATTCCCAGCTGAGAAAAGAGAAAGAGAACGAGAAAGAGAAAAAGAGAGTGAGAGTGTGTGAGAGAGAGACTTCTGAAAGGAAGGGAAAGTGCTAATTAGCTAGGAAAAAAATTCATTACAATTACTTTATTGACTTATGACTTCAATGCCATGCTCCTGATAGTAGTGGCTGCATGAACTCCTATTATTCCGAATCAGTGGGGACAAGCAACATTTTAAAAGTGGAAAAATCTTCTTGGCCAAGAAGGAATTTAAATTAACAGCATGCCAAAAATTTACCTTGCGGTGTCTCTAACGCCTGTGAAGAAAGACTTCCATTTTTTTACATATAGTCCTTGACTTACCACCATTCATTTGGTGACCATTCAAGTTACAATGGCACGGAAAAAAGTGACTTACGGCTGTGTTTCATACTTATGACCATTGTAGCATCCCTGTGGCAATGTAATCAAAATTCAGGCGCTTGGCAACTGACTCGCACTTACGATGGTTGCAGTGTCCCGGGGTCATGCGATCCCCTTTTGCAACCTTCTGACAAGCAACGGTGAAGCCAGATTCAATTAACAACCATGTTATTAACTTAACAACTGCAGTGATACACCTCACAACTGTGGCAAGAAAAAATGAGGTAAATTTCACTTAACACCTGTCTTGCTTGGCAACAGAAATTTTGGGCTCAGTTGTGGCCGTAAGTCCAAGGACTACTTGTAAGATAAAATACCACAATAAAATAAAATTTGATTCAAAGTCTCAAAGCCTTTGAAGCTGGCGAGGAAAATTATGAATAAATATAACTCAAGTGTCATACTGCAGTCAGTCAGTCACTCACTCAAAGCTGCAATGTGGTAGAGAACATGGGATTCAAACTGTGACTCAATGAATAGCAATAATAATGGTAATAGTAAATGCCCTAACAAGTTACTATTCCATGAGTGACAGTTCTGTTGCTCAAGTATCACTACTCCTAGCAAAGCTTCCTCCTTCTATTATGTATTCAAGATGATCAGTGATTAATATTTATATGTTACTTATATGTAAGGGTGTAGGTCAGGGGTATATGTAAGGGTGCCGGCCAGACGCGTCATCAGTAAACCGCACTCACCCCATTGCCGACAATGGGGAAAAAGCTCCAATACGTCACACGATGTCACGTGACGTCATGAGTTTAACATGTCTGGTGTAGGTCTATACCAGGGATAAGCAACCTTGGCTGTTTTATGACTCGTGGACTTCAACTCTCAGAATTCCTGAGCCAGCCATGCCACCTCAGGAATTCTAGGAATTTGAAGTCCACAAGTCATGAAGGGGCCAAAGTTTCCCCCATGCTAGCTCAGGAATTCTGGGAGTTGAAGTCCACAAGTCATGAAGGGGCCAAAGTTTCCCCCATGCTAGCCCAGGAATTCTGGGAGTTGAAGTCCACAAGTCATGAAGGGGCCATAGTTCCCCCATGCTGGCTCAGGAATTCTGGGAGTTGAAGTCCACAAGTCATGAAGGGGCCATAGTTCCCCCATGCTGGCTCAGGAATTCTGGGAGTTGAAGTCCACAAGTCATGAAGGGGCCATGGTTCCCCCATGCTGGCTCAGGAATTCTGGGAGTTGAAGTCCACAAGTCATGAAGGGGCCAAAGTTTTCCCCATGCTGGCTCAGGAATTCTGGGAGTTGAAGTCCACAAGTCATGAAGGGGCCAAAGTTTTCCCCATGTTGGCTGAGGAATTCTGGGAGTTGAAGTCCACAAGTCATGAAGGGGCCATAGTTCCCCCATGCTGGCTGAGGAATTCTGGGAGTTGAAGTCCACAAGTCATGAAGGGGCCATAGTTCCCCCATGCTGACTGAGGAATTCTGGGACTTGAAGCCCATGAGTCATAAAAGAGCCAAGGTCTATACATATGTTGTATATAGTATGTTTGAAATGTGTTATTTATGTGTACCCTTTGAGAGCAAGCAACTAAATTTCATTTTTAATGTGTGCCGTTGTGCCCACAGGAAAAAATGACAAGGTTATCTAATTTAATCTAGTATTGTTTGAAAGAATATTAACAGTGAACTTGGTTGTGCGGGCAACAGAATGTGTTTACCCTCCATCTGGGATACGTTTGCTTCCTTGCTGACCATAACTCTAAATGCAGGAGATATTTTTAAGCAACTAACTAAGTTCAAGGAACTTAGGCCATCTATTTTCATTCATAATGTCGCTGAAATAATAGTTACCAAAATAATGGATTCGGGGGAATTTCACAATGCTGTACAGAGATTCATAATATAACCGAATGCACTTTGGATGTTATGCTCAACAATACAGGTAGTCCTCAGCTTACAACGATTTGTTTAGTGACCATTCAAAGTTACAACGGCACTGAAAAATGTGATTTATGACTGTTTTTCACAGTCACGACCTTTGCAGCCTCCCCATGAACATGTGATCAAAATTCAGACGCTTGGCCACTGGTTCATACTTATGACCGCTGCAGTGTCCCCAGGTCACATGATCCCCTTTTGCAACCTTCTGACAATTAAAGTCAAGGGGGAAGCCAGGTTCACTTAACGACCGGGTTACTAACTTAACGACTGCAGGGATTCCCTTATCAACTCATGGCAAGAAAGACCGTAACGTGGTGCAAAACTCACTGAACCAATGTCTCACTTAACGACAGAAATGTTGGGCTCAATTGTGGTCATAACTCAAGGACCACCTGTAGTAGTTCCAAAATAACTGATTTGGGACATTTGCACAACAGAGTTTGATAAAAGAACCAGAATGCATTTCTGACATTATGCTCAACAGCTAAAGAAAAGTAACCAGGCCTAACGAAAAGCATTAATGCAGTTTCAACAGTTCCAAGAAGGCTTCACACCCATTTGCACCACTCAGGTGACCCTGAGGACACAGGTAAACCTCCAGGTGGCCTCAATGACTCTCTAAAAGAAGGCAATTGACCAGCTGTCTGCAAGGAGTATAAATCCTTCCCTTCCCCACCATCCAGTCACAACTGAAGAAGCTTCTTGGATGAGAAGCATAAAGTCTTCAAGAAAAACAAGAAATTCCAGTTGCCTCCTGAAAAAAGTATGTTTGAATTTCCTGTTGTATTGGTGCATCCGTTCCAGATGTACAGGTGGTCCTTGACTTACAATGAGCCCTTTATGATAGTTTGAACTTATAAAGGACCTCTCAAGAGTTACTTACTCTGGGTTACTTACAACCCAGAAGTTACTTTGGCTGCTGCCCCTATGGTCATATTGCATTTAGGATCCTTGACAATCGGCCCGCATTTTTGACCATTTGCAATGGCCTGGGGTCACACAACCACAATTTACAACATATTTTTTTTGCCAGAAATCAACATTTACTTTCAGCGTCCAGCAAAAAAGGGCCATTGCGGACAACTCAGATTCATTCATGAACATTGTAAAATAGAACACAGTCACATGGCGACTCGTTTAACAATTGGAATGACTTACGACCCTAATTCCAGTCGTAAGCCGAGGACTACCTATGCTGGTGTAACACAGGGGTCTTCAAACTTGGCCCTTTTATGACTTGTGGACGTCAACTCCCAGAATTATTATTATTATTATTAATTCCTCAGCCAGGCATGCTGGCTGAGGAATTCTGGGAGTTGAAGTCCACAAGTCATGAAGGGGCCAAAGTTTCCCTCATGCTGCCTCAGGAATTCTGGGAGTTGAAGTCCACAAGTCATGAAGGGGCCATAGTTCCCCCATGCTGGCTGAGGAATTCCGGGAGTTGAAGTGAACGGGCCTTAGTTCCCCCCACGCTGGCTGAGGAATTCTGGGAGTTGAAGTCCACAAGTCATGAAGGGGCTTTAGTTCCTCCATGCTGCCTCAGGAATTCTGGGAGTTGAAGTCCACAAGTCATGAAGGGGCCTTAGTTCCTCCATGCTCGCTGAGGAATTCTGGGAGTTGAAGTCCACAAGTCACGAAGGGGCCAAAGTTTCCCTCATGCTGCCTCAGGAATTCTGGGAGTTGAAGTCCACAAGTCATGAAGGGGCCTTAGTTCCTCCATGCTGGCTGAGGAATTCTGGGAGCTGAAGTCCACGTCATAAAAAGGCCAAGTTTGAAGACCCATGATGTAACACATTAACATGGAAAGAGACCAACCACATTCTGCTTTGTAAGGCTGTTGCAAATCCCTTTCAGGCTTTATGATTCAATGGGTTGTAAAAACCAGCGGTCCCCAATCCCTGGGCTGCAGACCAGTCCCGGTCCATAGCCTGTTTGAAACCGGGCCGCGGAAGCAGCGGGTGAGCGTGTGAAGCTTCATTTGCGCATGCACGGCATCTAGGCTGCGCATGCAACACCATCTCCTCCTCCCCTTACCAACACTGCCTATCTGTGTAGCCGGAAAGTTGGGGGCTGCTGTTCTATACCAAGAAATCAGGCTAAGTAAATCCTGGTTCAGTTAGCCACGAACAAGCAGGTTGTGTGTCAGAGCAAGCACAACTGAGCTAAAATCTCCATTAAAGCATGTCCGGTTTGCATAAACTGTGCTGAATATATTGTGATCTACGCCAGGGCTTTTCAACCTTTTCACCCATTGTACCACTTTTAGGATATGGCAACATCCGAGTAACACCAGTCGCCTAGCAAGGTGTCAAAAACTTGATGACCCCCCCCCCCAAAAGGAAAAATTGATGAAATACAGGTAGTCCTCGACTTACAACAGTTCACTTAGTGACTGTTCGAGGTTACAATGGCACTGAAAAAAGTGCCCCCCAAGCCACAGTCAAGCAAGACGCCTGTTCTGAACCAGCCTGCTACCGGCCTTGCAATAAGGCAAACCCCTGTTCAAACAGTAGAGACTGGAGAGCGTCTAAGGCTGGAAAGCGTCTGCCAAGATTTATTACTCAAACCACAGAACAAGAAACAAAAACACTGGAACTTGAATCCTCAAACGGAAGGGTTGCTTTCAGCAACCAGCCCTTCCCCAAACACTCCTTTTATTTAGAGATCAGGGCGTGGCCTCCCTGTGCCTCCTCCCGAGGAGTCCCACAGCCTTTCTTTGTTTGGTCCTGCTCGACTGCCTCCTGCGTCGGGCGTCCTTGAACAGGGCCAGCTGTGGGTCATCATCCTCCGCACTATCGGGCTCACGCAGCTGAGAAGAGGGCCCCGGCTGGGGGCTCTGCGAAGCCTCCAAACCATCATCAGCCGGTTCGTCTTCCACACACTCCTCCTCCCCCTCATCTGAGTCATCCGAGACATCTGAGCCGGCTGCCGGACCCACAGGCTGGCCCTGAGTCACAACAACGCCTGCCTGCCCGCCCGGCGGCGCTCTTCTTCCTGTCCGAGGTTTTCATCGTTGTGAGCATTTCTGTTGAGGATTGGCAGTGGGGGTGGGGTGGGGTGGGGGGTGTTTTGTGTTTATTCCCCCCCTCCTCTGCTGGGTGGTTGCAGCAGGTTTTGGTCACTTCACATGACCCTGGGACACTGTGACCGTCATAAATATGAATCAGTTGCCGAGCATCTGAAGGTAAATCACAAGACCCTGGAGACGCTGCAACATTCCAGCTGATCGGCGCTTCTTCCAGCTGGAGCCTGGCACTAATCCTGGCACTTCCACTGAGCCCTGACAGCCCCGAAGAAGCGCTGATCCTGGCGCTTCCGCTGAGCCCCGACAGCCCTGCAGCTCCAGCCGTCTCTCGCTCAGGCTTGTGCGGTGCTGCCACCGGTTCAGCTCATTCCCCTCCCCCGCTACCACTTTTCTAGGATGGTCGCGTACCACCTGCCAGGTGCCCATGTACCACAGGTGGTACCCGTACCACTGGTTGAAAAGCCCTGATCTACGCCACAGAAGCAATTCTTCCTTAATTCGTGCATCCAGTCAATCCAGAATGTGTGTCTTGCTTAGTTTGTTTGTAAACACATTCCCACTTTCACTGAGTTAAAAAAAATATATGGATGACTCAAAGCCTTGTTTCACCAGATTTTCTGACCAAAAACAAAAAAACAAAAAAAAAAACACCAGCCCTCACCATCTTCAGATGTTAGGTTTGCAACTGATGCTGAAAACCGACAGAAATTTGCTCAAAAGACGTGATGCTTTGGTTCACAGCCTCGTGTCAGGATGAGAAGGGAAGTGTTGTGCTAGTTCCACATTGCATGACACTCTTTTGCACTATAGGTGTCTACTGCTGATAAGTGTGCTATTTTTTTCCCCCAACACTTTGCCTATTTTTAAGTGAACCCTTATGTTTCTTTGTTAGTTTTTAGCAGTGACCACTGCCCTTTTATATGACGGATGTTATTCTTACAGAACATCCTAATGTCTTATTGCTCATATTAATTTAGTTTTCTCCCGGACAATTAACTAGAAATAGTGACTATGCTCCTATATTTTGTATTTTTTCCCCCTTCTGGAAGCAGAAGGGCATCAGTGTTGTAAACATGAACACAATGTCCACGATGTAATACCTGATTTGCAGTGTCCCACTTCAATCACGTATTGTTGTTAAGTGAATCTGGCTTGCATATTGTCTTGTCTTGTCAGAAAGTCACAAAAGGGGATCACATATGATCCTGGGAGACTATGGACCCTTTATGACCCGTGGACTTCAACTCCCAGAATCCCTAGAACCAGGGGGAACTATGGGCCCTTCATGACTCGTGGACTTCAACTCCCAGAATTCCTGAGGCAGCATGGCTGCCTCAGGAATTCTGGGAGTTGAAGTCCACAGGTCATAAAGGACCCATAGTTCTCTACCCCTACTGTAAACAAAAAAAGGCACTTCATCTGCCTGTTGGCAAATACAATATATAAAACAGATTTTATTCTTTTACCATAAACCTTGTACCACAGCATTCTTTGTGTATGCCAAACTCCACAAAACCTGCACTAACCCTTTGCGGGGAATTTTATTTCAGATGTTTTGGCCCTAATAGTCTTTTATCTCTTCCTGCATCCATCCTATCCCCTTCAAACACACACACACACACACACACACACACACACACACACACACACACACACCTCTCTTCTGTAAATGATTATTTGGCAGGGTTTCTGTTTTATCTCAGCTTTTCAGCTGGCATTCATTCCTTTGCAAGTTACATGCTGTGTAGTGTTGAATAAATTTCATAGAATCATAGACTTGCAAGGGACCTTGGAGGTCTTCTAGTCCAACCCTCTGCTCGAGCAAGAGACCCTATACCATTTCAGACAAATAGCTGTCCAGTCTCTTCTTGAAAGCCTCCAGTGATGGGGCTCCCAGAACTTCTGAAGGCTGGTTCTATTGATTGATTGTTCTGTCAGGAAGTTTCTCCTTCGTTCTGGGTTGCTTTTCTCCTTGATGAGTTTCCATCCGTTGCTTCTTGTCCTGCCTTCAAGGTGCTTTGGAGAATAGCTTGACTCCCTCTTCTTTGGGGCAGCCCCTGAGATATTGGAAGACTGCTACCATGTCACCCCTCATCCTTCTCTTCATTAAACTAGAGACATACCCAATTCCAGCAACCGTTCCTTATACATTTCAGCCTCCAGTCCCCCAATCATCTTTGTTGTTCTTCTCTGCACTCTTTCTAGAGTCTCAACATCTTTTTCACATCGTGTTGAACCAAAACTGGATGCCGTATTCCAAGCGTTTCCTTACCAAGGCATTGCAAAGTGGTATTAACACTTCACCTGATCTTGATTCTATCCCTTTATTAACGCAGCCTAGGACTGCGTTGGCAAGATTAGGGCTGTGAAAAACAAAGGCATCACTTCTGTCCATGTGTTCTTGGCCTTCTCTCAATGGGAGTCATCCCTGCATCCATTCTAACATTTGCTGGACCAGTACAGGCAGTCTCGAATTACAATCATTCATTTAGTGACTTTTGGAAGTTAAAACAGCTCTGAAAAAAAATGGCTTATGTCTGACTTTCACATTCCCATGGTCGTGTGATTAAAGTTCAGGCGCTTGGCAACTGGCATGCATTTGTGAGGTTGGGCGTCATGGGATCACCAAGTGCAACCTTCCCAGCTAGCTTCTAAGAAGCAACTGTGATTGATTAAAGAGATCCCGGTTAAAGAAAATAGTCTAGTATACTGCCTGTGTTGATGAAGAAGGACAATATTAATATTAATATCCATTTTGGAGAATACATCTCCACTGCCTTCAGTGGATGAGAAATAATATGCTGCATTTTGAGAATTTCACTTAGAACTCAGTGGTTAATGTTCTTAAAATGGAGGAAGTGATCTCACTTAAAGCTGAGCAACGGACCTCTGTCGTAATTTCCTACATCTGACAAACTTAGCAAGCATTTTGTGGAAGGTCCTTAAAATGCGAGTATTTTACAATCTTGTCCTAAAATGGTACAGAAGAGATCAAAAGCGTATAGGAAGAAATATGAGAAGCTTATGCACTCAGTAAGCGTAGGTTGACAAGCGTTTTTTTCCTTTTTTTACCTCCTCAAGCCTAATTGCAAATTCAGCTTGGTGTGACAGTGTGCACAAAGCAGGGAGACAATGTTTTGAATTTCTGCAGCATACGTTATCTCAGAACAAGGGAGCCTTCAGATATCCGATGCAGATGAAGTGAAACAGAACTGCAGAAATTCAGAGCGTGATCCTCGAAGTTAATATCAAATTACTTTCCAAATAGAAGTACTGCTATCGAAACAGTTCATTGCACCCAAGGAACAGACAGTTATCAGCCAGTAGCTTCTACGTTACAACTGTCGGACAGGAAATCACATTTGTCTTTTCAAGAATTCTTTTTCTCTCTTAGCCATTACAAGACAGAGCTGTGCCTGACTTATGATAACAATTAGAACATAGAATAACAGAGTTGGAAGGGATCTTGGAGGTCTTCTAGTCCAACCCTCTGCTTGAGGGGGAGACCTTGTTCCATTTCAGGCAAATGGCGGTCCAGTCTCTTCTTGAAAGCCTCCAGTGATGGGGCTCCCACAACTTCTGGAAGCAGGTTGTTCCACTGATTAATTGTTCTCACTGTCAGGAAATTTCTCCTTAGTTCTAAGTTGCTTCTCTCCTTGATTAGTTTCCATCCGTTGCTTCTTGTCCTGCATTCAGGTACTTCGGAAAATAGCTTGACTCCCTTTTCTTTGTAGGAGACTCCCAAATATTGAAAGACTATCATGTCACCCCTAGTCCTTCTTTTCATTAAACCAGACATACCCAATTCCTGCAGCTGTTCTTCACGTTTGAGCCTACACCCCCCTAATATCTTTGTTGCTCTTCTCTGCACTCTTTCCAAAGTCTCGACATTTTTTTTTATATTGTGGTGACCAAAGCTGGATGCAGTATTCCAAGTGTGGCCTTACTAAGGCTTTGCAAAGTGGTACTAATACTTCACATGATCTTGATTCTATCCCTCTATTAATGCAACTTAGAATTGCATTAAAATATAGAATAAAAGAATTGGAAGGGACCTTGGAGGTCTTCTAGTCCAACCCCCTGCTTAGGCAGGAAACTCTGTACCATTTCAGACAGATAGTTGTCCAATCTCTTCTTAAAAACTTTCAGTGTTGGAGCATTCACAACTTCTGGAGTTGGCTTTTTTTGTTGCTGCTGCTGCTGCACACTGTTGGTTCATATTTAGGTGATTGTCCACTCGGACTCCAAGATCCTATTCACAGTTACTGACATAAAGCCAAGTTTCACCTAGTCTATACCAGGGGTAGGCAACCTTGGCTCTTTTATGACTCGTGGACTTCATAGCCAGCTATGCTGTCTCAGGAATTCTGGGAGTTGAAGTCCACAAGTCATGAAAGGGCCATAGTTCCCCCATGCTGGCTGAGGAATTCTGGGAGTTGAAGTCCACAAGTCATGAAGGGGCCATAGTTCCTCCATGCTGGCTCAGGAATTCTGGGAGTTGAAGTCCACGAGTCATAAAAGAACCAAGGTTGCCTATGCCTGACCTATACCATTAGGTATAGACCAGAATTTCCATAACTTCCCTACTGTCATGGTTGTTAAGTGAATCGCTGCAGCTGTTATACAATCGTTGAGTGAATCCGGCTTCCCCCCACTGACTTTGCTTGTTAGAAGACAGCTGGGAAGGTTGCAAGTGGAGATCCCAAGACACAGCAACCGTCAAACGTGCCACTTGCCAAATATGTGAATTTTGATCACATGATCTTAGGGATGCTGTGATGGTCGTAAGTATGAGAACTGGTCGTAGGTCACTTTTTTTCAGTGCCGTTTGAACAGTCACTAAACAAGGACTACCTGTACTTACAATCCAGATTCAAAGTTCCAGTGACCCCACGGTCACGTGATCACATTTTGGTTGCTCAGCAACCAGTTCCCATTTGCAGCCATTTGCAGCACCCCACAGTCATGTGACTGTCAATTTTGACATTTTTGACAAAATGGAGTTTGTTTCTAGTTTCCAGCAAACAACAACAACAACACTGCATAAGGAACAATGAGTTAGCTTAACCCAGGGAATCTTCCAAACTTGGCCTTTTACGACTTATGGACTTCAACTCCCAGAATTCCTCAGCCAGCGAGCCTGGCTGAGGAATTCTGGGAGTTGAAGTCAACAAGTCCTAAAAGGGCTAAGTTTGAAGACCCCTGGCTTAACCCTTTGTGGCATTCACTTAACAACTGCTTCATTTTTTTTACCTCATCAAAGTCATAAAACTGACGACCTGCTTAATCACCATCAGAACTTAGGACCGAAGTTGCCAGATCAATTACAGTCACAAGTCAAAAACTACCTCTGTGGAAAAAGTAGGAGCAAACTCGTATCAGTCCCTGTGAAGTTCTGATTTTATTGCAGAAAAGAACGGGTGCATGTGAGGAGCAGGTAGGTCCAAAAATTCAAGATGGCTGCAATCAAGGCCTCATTTTTTTCCCCCACATGCATTGCAACAGATGGAAAAAGGAGGTGCGACTTTGCTTGCACAGTTAAGGTCCCCATCTTGACTTTTTGGACCTGTTCCTGCAGGTTGGAAGAGGAGCAAACAATAAATAAGAAGAACTAGGGAAAAATAAATAAAAACCCACTCCCCAAGGCAAAGATAACCTCCTTTTCTCAGGGATTTTCAAAACCTTGGAATGGATTAGGCCAAGAACGATGGAAGTAGATACCTAGTGAGGCAATTTTATCTCAAATGGTCCTCACCCTTATCATCTGCTGCAAATTTAGACTCTGGCTAGCCCACAACATTTGGCAAAGCACCTTGTCTAAAATAGGGAGTACATAAAATCAGAGGTTTAATTACATTTAGTAACCGCTTCTGCCAAAGAGGCATGAGGTAATCCCCAATTATCTTATTCATCCATCAAATGTCGGAGGAACACTCAAGGGCAAACAGCAAGAACACCAGGGAAGGGGACAAAGAAGGGAGCCGAGAAACCCCTTCTCCCATTATATTTTTATTTTTCTTAAAATACAGGTAGTCCTCAACTTACAACAGCTTAGCAATGAAAATTTAGGGCTCTGTTGTGGTTGTAAGTTGACTATCTGTACAGTCCCATTGCAACGATTAAAAAGAAACGCTTAGAAACACATAAAAGAAAGACAGTAATATGAGACACTTAAATAGGAGCCAGCCGTGTGCTGCAGCTGCCGAAAAAGCCAGCACAGTGCTAGGCTGCATTAACAGAGGGATAGAATCAAGATCGGTTGAAGTGTTAATACCACTTTACAATGCTTTGGTAAGGCCACACCTGGAATACTGCATCCAGTTTTGGTCACCATGATGTAAAAAAGATGTCGAGACTCTAGAAAGGGTACAGAGAAGAGCAACCAAGATGATTAGGGGGCTGGAGGCTAAAACATATAGGGAACGGTTGCTGGAATTGGGTGTGTCTAGTTTAATGAAGAGAAGGACGAGGGGGGACATGATAGCAGTGTTCCAATATCTCCGGGGCTGCCCCAAAGAAGAAGGAGTCAAGCTATTCTCCAAAGTACCTGAAGGCAGGACAAGAAGCAACGGATGGAAACTAATCAAGGAGAGAAGCAACCTAGAACTAAGGAGAAGCTTCCTGACTGTTAGAACAATTAAACAGTGGAACAACCTGCCTCCAGAAGTGGTGAATGTTCCAACACTGGAAGTTTTTAAGAAGAGACTGGACAGCCATTTGTCTGAAATGGTATAGGGTTTCCTGCCTGAGCAGGGGGTTGGACTAGATGACCTCCAAGGTACCTCCCAAATCTATTCTATTCTATTCCTTCTTCTATCTGTTCCTTTCTTCCGCCATCCCTTCCTTCCTCTCTCCCTCTCTCCCTCCCTCCCACTCCTTTCCTTCCTTCCCTCCCTCCCTCTGTTATTTTCCTGTTCCTTCTGTCTGTTGCCCTTCACACTGAGGCAACAGATAGATGGCAGAATCTGCCACCAGAGCCTTGGCTTCTGTCCCCTTGAGCAATTTTCCAAGTAAATTCCCCTCCAATCTCCTCCTGGCCTCTCTGCCCTCCTTTCCTCCTCCTATCAATCTCTCCTTCCTTTGCTCCCTCCCTCATTTCCTTCTTTCCTTCATTCTAGCCATCTGCTCCTTCCCTCCTGTCTCCTTTCCCCTCCTTCTATCTGTTCCTTTCTCCATCCCTTCCATCCTCTCTCCCTCCTTCCTTCCCTCCCTCTCCCCCTCTCCTTTCCTTCCTTCCCTCCCTCCCTCTGTTATTTTCCTGTTCCTTCTGTCTGTTGCCCTTCACACTGAGGCAACTGAAAGATGGCAGAGACAAGAGCCTTGGCTTCTGTCCCTTGAGCAATTTTCCAAGCAAATTCCCTTCCAATCTCCTCTTGGCCTCCCTCCCTCCCTCCTCCTATCCCTCCCGCCTTCCTTTGCTCCATCCCTCATTTCCTTCCTTCCTCCTTCCTTCCTTCTATCCATCCACTTCTTCCCTCCTCCCTCATTTCCTCCTTCCCTCCTTCTATCTGTTCCTTCCTCCATCCCTTCCGTCCTCTCTCCCGCCTTCCTTCCCTCCCTCTCCCCCTCTCCTTCCCTTCCTTCCTTCCTTCCCTCCCTCTGTTATTTTCCTGATCCTTCTGTCTGTTACCCTTCACACTGAGGCAAGTGAAAGATGGCAGAGACAAGAGCCTTGGCTTCTGTCCCCTTGAGCAATTTTCCAAGCAAATTCCCTTCCAATCTCCTCTTGGCCTCTCTTCCTTCCCCGCCTCCCTTTCAGTGTCACAAAACAGCTTCTCCTCTGAAGGCGCCTTGATGGTAGAACAGCCCGGCGGCTTTTGCCACCACTGCCCCACTCCCTTCCATGGGCCCAGACCACCCAGACCGGGTCGAGAGGCTTCCTGGCCTCAGGCTGGCAGGACTGCAGCCGGGCTCTCCGCCCCAGGAGCTGCCTGGCAGAGGCTCCTCTTACACGGCCTCCCCACCGGGATCAGCAGCACGTAGCCGAATCCCTTTGCACCAAGCAGGGAAACTACGTCCTTGGTGCAGCCGCCCTCGGATTCAGCAGCGCTCCCCACGGTGGCTTTCCGTGGCCTGGTTTAAGTGGAGGGAGGGCACGACCAGTGCCGGATTTAGGCAGACGCTAAACAAGGCCTCACCACCCCCCCATTGCAGGGCCCAAGCGAAATCCAGAACGATCAGTTTTGCCATTTTGGCAAAACAGCGTCCTAAACGATGCAGAGAATCTCTGGAAACTCTACTTTAAATCTCCCTTGGATGGACCTGGGACGCTTGGCCTGCGTGCAAATCCTCGCCGTGCTCTCTGGGAGAACAGGCAGAAGGATGCGAAATGAAGTTAACAAGCGGCTGGTCTCTTTCTGACGTTGTTTGTGGCAGGGTTACCCCGTTGCTTGAAGAAGAAGTTGAAATGAGCCCAATCCAAACAATAGTGTTACCGTGTTACTAATTTAACAACCGCAATGATTCCCTTAGCAACCGTAGCAAGAAAGGCCGTAAAATGGCGCAAAACTGACCTAACCACTGTCTCGCTTAGCAAAATAAATTTTGGGTTGAATTGTATTGGTCCATGGTGGCGAACCTATGGCACCCGTGCCACAGGTGGCATGCAGAGCCTTCTCTGTGGGCACACGCGCCGTCACCCCAGTCCTAGGCCTTTATAAAACCTTTTCACTTTAGGCCTCCGCCGCCGTGTGTGGGAAAAAAAAGGCCCAATCAATCAATCAATTTCAACTTCTCGCGGGGATAAAAAGATCTCACAAAGTTGGAATTGATTGATTGAACTTTTTAGTCCCACCCAATCTGCCGTTACCACCACAGCCACGCCCACCCAATGGGCCACGTCCACCCAGCACCCAATGATACATAAGTGGGTTTTGGGTTGCAGTTTGGGTACTCGGTCTCTAAAAGGTTCGCCATCACTGGTATAGGTCGTAAGTCAAGGACTATCCGTATACTGCTAAGCTTGTAAGCCGCCCTGAGTCTTCGGAGAAGGGCGGGATATAAATGGAATTAAAATAAATAAAATAAATATTGCCGGGTTCAAACAGAAGGACAAAGAAAATAATTCCAAGGGGAAAGAAATACAATATTATTGTATTGCCCGTTTGCATATTGTGGCACTGGATCATGGAGCAGACACCAAGCCAACAGAGAAAGCAACCGCTCAACACAAAGTGTAAACTAAATGAGGCCATACCACAGTCATTCAATATCCCAACTGTTGCATGGCTTCATCTGGTGCCCTGGCACGATGCCCAGGGGCAAAGCCAGATCTTCAAAGGCCCACGGGAAGCCAGCAGGATCAGATCCAAACAAATCTCAGGAGGTGACAATATTCCAAAGGGTACACACGCGGAGGCGGAGAAGACATATCTCCTAGATCAGAGGTCCCCAACTCGTGGGCCGCAGCCTGTTCGAAAGCAGGCCGTGGGAGAGAGAGGCGAGCATGCATGTGTCCATCTCCACTCATGTGAGCGGCGGGCAAGCACGCACGCACGCGAAGCTCCATTTGCACGAGCAGAAGGAGGGTGCTTGTGCTTGTGCATATAGGCCCACTCGCATGAGTGGAGGGCGTGCACACTCACCACTCTCACAAATAGGGCTGTGCATGACTGTGTGCGCCTGCCCCTCCCTCCCTCCCTCTCTCTCTCTCAAACACTCACTCTCACACACACACACACACACAGACAGACAGACAGAGTGGCCAGGCTGCCAAGCTGGAAAGGTTGGCGAACGCTGTCCTAGGTAATAGGTTGAGGACTAAGGTGACTGGATAGCAGTCTTCCAATATCTCAGGGGCTGCCCCAAAGAAGAGAGAGTCAAGCTGTTCTCCAAAGCACCAGAAGGCAGGACAAGAAGTAACGGATGGAAACTAGTCAAGGAGAGAAGCAACCTGGAACTAAGGAGAAACTTCCTGACAGTGAGGACAATTAAACAGTGGAACAACCTGCCTACAGAAGTTGTGGATGTTCCAACACTGGAAGTTTTTAAGAAGGGACTGGACAGCTATTTGTCTGAAATGGTATAGGGTTTCCTGCCTGAGCAGGGGGTTGGACTAGAAGACCTCCAAGGTCCCTTCCAACTCTGTTATTCTATTCTATTCTATTCTATTCTATTCTATTCTATTCTGTTCTGTTCTGTTCTGTTCTGTTCTGTTCTGTTCTGTTCTGTTCTGTTCTGTTCTGTTCTGTTCCTGTTCTTGTTCTTGTTATTATTATTATCTGTGATAGACTCAAGTCTGAAAGGACATCTCTCCTTCCTCACCTCTATAGACCAAGAAACACAGAAGAGTCTGTCTGAGTCATTGGCCACACCCCTATTGTGTCTGAGGGCCCGGCTGCCTCTTATCCGTCCTTTATCTGATTGCTGTCTAACCTGTGGCTCTTCGTTCTGTCTCTCAAGACAGTCCCGCAAGCCATTAAAATATATGAACATTTTCTGACTCATGCAATTACTCAGTGTGTGCAGTTACATCAACCCAAACTCGGGGCTTGAAAGATAAAAGTGAACATGCCCTTAAGTGGTGCTCAGTTTCCTGCAACGGTGGGCTTACTGTTTTCTTTGCAGACTTACACATTTGATTTGCAGTCGCCTTATTCCAAGATTTATTTTCTATGGACAAAAATAATAATAATCCAGAAAGACAGGAAGAAAATTGACTTGTTTGAGTTGTGGTGCTGGAGGAAGGCTCCTGCGTATTCCTTGGAGAGCAAGTGTGACCAAGAAGCAAGTACTGGCAGGCATCACACCAGATATGTCCCTGAAAAAAAAATCGCAAAAGTATGTCTCACTTACTTTGGCCATATCATGTGGGGGAATTTACTGGATAAAGCAATTATGTTTGGAAGAGCTGGTGGTAAAAGGAAACCAGGCCGCTCAATAGTAGCAACTGTGAGAGGGATCTTGGAGTCCTAGTGGACCATCACTTAAATAGGAGCCAGCCGTGTGCTGCAGCTGCCAAAAAAGCCAACACAGTGCTAGGCTGCATTAACAGAGGGATAGAATCAAGATCACGTGAAGTGTTAATACCACTTTACAATGCCTTGGAAAGGCCACACTTGGAATACGGCATCCAGTTTTGGTCACCATGATGTAAAAAAGATGTTGAGACTCTAGAAAGAGTGCAGAGAAGAACAACAAAGATGATTAGAGGACTGGAGGCTAAAACATAAAGAATGGTTGTTGGAATTGGGTATGTCCAGTTTAATGAAAACAAGGACTAGAAGTGACATGATAGCAGTCTTCCAGTATCTCAGGGGCTGCCCCAAAGAAGAGGGAGTCAAACTATTATCCAAAGCGCCCGAAGGCAGGACAAGAAGCAACGGATGGAAACTAAACAAGGACAGAAGCAACCTAGAACTAAGGAGAAATTTCCTGACAGTGAGAACAATTAATCAGTGGGACAAGCTGCCTCCGGAAGTTGTGAATGCTCCAACACTGGAAGTTTTTAAGAAGAGACTGGACAGCCATTTGCCTGAAATGGTATAGGGTTTCCTGCCTGAGCAGGGGGTTGGACTAGATGACCTCCAAGGTCCCTTCCATTATTATTATTATTATTATTATTATTATTATTATTATTATTATTATTATTATTATTATTATTATTATTATTATTATCTTTTATTCATTAAACATGAACTTCAGTCAACTGAACATTCAAATTGACTGGCGCTGATGGTTGACACGGGTTGCTGCCAGCATCCTAGGTATCAACCAGGTATCTCCTTAAAATGTAAGATGTTCCGAGTAGCGCAGTTTTTTGTAGCTTTGCTGGAGTGATTGCAGGAAGTTGCAATTTCTTGATGTATTTTGCAAAGTTTTTGGACATAGTTCCCAGTGCCCCGATGACAATGGCTATCACTGTTACACGTTCCATCCATAATCGCGCCGTTTCGATGGCCAGGTTGCGATATTTTGCAATTTTTTCCAGTTCTTTTTCTTTGACTCTGGCATCTCCTGGTACAGCGATATCAATCAGCTGTACGCTTCGGTTCTCTACAATTATTATTATTATTGTTGTTATTATTATTAAAGATCCACCAGAAAGAAGAATTTCCTACCTCACACGATCCGAACCTCATTCTTCTTCCTTCCTTCATTGAACCTTCCCATCTTTTCTTGGTTCACAGAGAAAAGAGAGGGGCCTAAGCGGAGCATTTGCTAGTAATCCTATAACAGATTTTAGCGTGTGGTTTCTGGCACAAAACACTTCCCACTCATCCTTCCTATTTCAAGTCCCAAATACTATTTTAAAAAGGCATTTGACTTTGGCGGAGTTGTTTACAAACCAAATGACGTAAGGATGGGTCTCATTTTCACCCTGCCAACCAACTTCTGCCTGGTTCACACACGCCTCTCAAACGCGGCTAGGAAATCTGCAGCCCTCTTAAAAAGAAGACAAACCAGCCTGGCCCATGACAAAGAGATTCTGGCAGTTGTACATCAGCAATAAAATGAGAATTATGGCTTGCCGGAATCCGGACATCCCAAATTGCTGAGTGGGCTAACCAAGCCAATGGAAGGAGAGATCTCTCAATGTTCATTTTATTTTATGTTGGGTTTTCTAGAATCGCATAATCATAGAATTGTAGGTAACAGAAGCCAATCCTGGCATTCACACTGGTGTGTAGATAGAGGCCTAACCTCTGCTTAAATGCATCCAAATTAGCTAAAAAGAGCCAACCATCTCTCTGAGTAATTGACTCCTTTGCTGAATTGCTCCATCAGGGTTTCCCCCCCCCCCCAACACTCAACTGCAATCTGCTTTCCTATAATCCAAATCCATTATTTCTTGTCCTGCACTCCGGAGTGACACAAAAAGAGGTCTCCACTTTCTTCCCTGTGGCATTTTTCACTTCTTTCACGTGGCACTATTTGCATTCTGAGTCGGTGTTAGTGCACAACTTCTATCTACTAGTCCAGGGGTAGGCAACCTTGGTTCTTTTATGACTCGTGGACTTCAACTCCCAGAATTCCTCAGCCAGCATGGCTGGTTGAAGAATTCTGGGAGTTGAAGTCCACAAGTCATGAAGGGGCCATACTTCCCCCATGCTGGCTGTGGAATTCTGGGAGTTGAAGTCCACAAGTCATGAAGGGACCATAGTCTCCACATGCTGGCTCAGGAATTCTGGGAATTGAAGTCCACAAGTCATGAAGGGGCCAAAGTTTCCCCCATGCTGGCTGAGGAATTCTGGGAGTTGAAGTCCACGAGTCATGAAGGGGCCATAGTTCCCCCATGCTGGCTGAGGAATTCTGGGAGTTGAAGTCCACAAGTCATGAAGGGGCCAAAATTTCCCCCATGCTGGCTGAGGAATTCTGGGAGTTGAAGTCCACGAGTCATAAAAGAGCCAAGGTTGCCTACCCCTGGACTAGTCCCTGGGATGTGGGTTATGATGTGGCTTGCAAGGTAGTTTCTAGGTTAGAGATTCTAGTATGTAGAGAATCGTAAAAGGCTGCATGAAATCAAACTGGGCTGAAGTTACATTTGTGGCCTTCCAGCCCAAATGTGCCAAAGTGGATAGAATAGAGTGCTTACCTTTAGCAGGGAAGGTTATATGAGGCACAGGTCCAACTGAGACTCAGAATAAATCTCTTCTGTGTTACTAAAAATCTGGGAGAGATGATTGACCACAGTCATGGCGGATAACAGAGGTCAATCTCTATGGGTCCATTTGGTGATGACTATGGCAGATGGACGGTTGAGATATATAAAATGGGGTCATGGGAAATAGGAGAAGAGGAGGAGAGGGGAAGGGAAGGGAGAGGCAGTTTGAAGGAGTGGAGGAAAAGAGGAGAGGGAGGCGAGAAGGGAGGGGAAAGGAAAGGAGAGGAAGGAAGGAGAGAGGAGGGGGAAGGGGGAAGGGGAAGAGGAAGAGGAAGGGGAAGAGGGGAGGGAGGGAGGGAGGAAGGAGAGAGAAACAGAAGGAGATGGGGAGGGAGAAGAGGAAGGGGAGAGGGAGAGAGAGGGAGGAAGGGAGGAAGGAAGGAAAGGAGCAGAGGAAAGGAGGGGAGGGGGAGAGGAGGAAGGGGAAGAGAGGATAGAGGGAGGGAGGAAAAGAGAAACGAGGGGAGGGGACAGGTTCAAAGAAGCCTCTTCTCTCTTCCTTGCTCTCTTCTTCCCTCCCTCTCTCTCCCTCTCTCACACCAGTCAAGCCCAAAAGACTTGCCACCATTGACTTATGGAGCGGTTAAGAGACTTATGTGGGTGCATAAAATTCCTCCGTGCTCGACGCTTGGAAACAGGTAGCCGGAGTCAATGCCAAAACTACCAGCTAATTGCCTCTGGGAAGTCTGAGTTTGGCAGACTCCTGATTGCAAAGGTACAAGAGACGGCCGTGAGTGAAATTTCAGAAGTACAGTCTGGATTTCTGCTGGGCACGAGAAACGCAGAACAGATTTTTGCCCTTCAGCAGGTAATTGAGAAATGTGTGAACAAGAGAAAAATTTAGCATACATCTGTTTTCTTGGAGAAAAGGCAGAATAGAGGGAACAGGCTGGAATTAAGGAGCGCTTTGAGAATGTGGAGGGTTTTTTTTTAAAATAATATCATTTTTTTTAAAGATTTAAGGTTGAATACAAACTAATATGAAGTAAAGAAGAAAAGAGAAAGAGGATGCAAAAAGTGTAAGAAAAGAAAAAAAGTTTAACAAAAGGGAGAAAAGGGAGAAACCAGTAGTTTCGATACGCTTCAGAGCAATTATAAATAAAATTATACAGGCAGGCCTTAACTTAAAACAGTGTGATTAGTGACTGTTCAAAGTTAGAACGGCACTGGAAAAAGTGATGGATGACCGTTGTTCTCACTTAATAACCACTGCAGCATCCCCACTGTCACATGATCAAAATTCAGACGCTTGGCAACTGACTCATATTTATGATGTTTGCAGTGTCCCAAGGACGCGTGATCGCCTTTTTCGACATTCTGACAAGCTGTTCTGTACCAGCCTGCTACCGGCCCTGCAGAAAAGGCAGGGACAACCCCTTTTACAAGAAGGCAAGAGGCTGGAATTACGCCTGCCAAATTTATTACCACAAAAACAAACGGAACAAGACAAACCAAGAAACAGGAGCTTTAAGAAACATGAACTATCCAAGCGGTTGCCTTCAGCAAACCAGCCCTCCCACACATTCCCCTTATATAGAGTTCAGGGCATGGCTTCTCTGTGCCTCCTTCTGAGGAGCCCCATTGCCTTCCTCTGTTTACTCCTAATTGACTGCCTCCTGCGTCGGGCGTCCTTGAACAGGGCCAGCTGTGGGTCATCTTCATCCACACTGTCAGGCTCACACAGCTGGGTCTCTGTGGTGACCAAGTGGGAGGGGCCTGGCTGAGGGCTCTCATCAGCAAGATCTTCAACCCCCTCAGCAAGCTCTTCAACACCCCCCTCCTCCTCTGAGTCGTCCGACCCAACTGCCGAACCCACAGGCTGACCCTGAATCACAACACAAGCAAAGTCAATAAGGAAGCCAGATTCACTTAACAACCGTGTTGCTAATTTAACCGCTGCACTGATTCACTTAACAACTGTGGCAAGAAAGATCTCAAAATGGGGCGAGACTCACTTAATAAGTGTCTCACTTAGCAACAGAAACTTTGGGCTCAATTGTGGTCATAAACCGAGGACTACCTGTACAATTATATTTTAACCTCTTGCTCTGAGTTATAGCAAAATATTCTTCTTTCTATCCTATCTCCCAATACTGTTCGTATCGTTCACTTCCACATGAACAGTCCGTAAGAGATTTCTTGTTGTTGTTAGCTGCGAAGTCGTGTCTGACCCATCGCGACCCCATGGACAATGTTCCTCCAGGCCTTCCTGTCCTCTACCAACTTCTGGAGTCCATTTAAACTCACGCCTACTGCTTCAGTGACTCCATCCAGCCATCTCATTCTCTGTCGTCCCCTTCTTCTCTTGCCCTCAATCTTTCCCAGCATTAGGCTCTTCTCCAGTGAGTCCTTCCTTCTCATGAGGTGGCCAAAGTATTTGAGTTTCAGCTTCAGGATCTGGCCTTCTAAAGAGCAGTCAGGGTTGATCTCCTCTAGGACTGACCGGTTTGATCACCTTGCAGTCCAAGGGACTCGCAGGAGTCTTCTCCAGCACCAGAGCTCAAAGGCCTCAATTCTTTGGCGCTCGGCCTTTCTTATGGTCCAGCTTTCACTGCCATACATTGCAAGATTTCTAGTTACTAATAAATGTAGATCCTGTCTTTTCTCTAATCAGAGAAGTCAGTTTATCCATCTCACTAAGAGCTGTCAGTTTGCTAAACCGTTACTCCATTGTGGACAGCACCAAATCCTTCCATCTTTGTGCATATAATAGTCTTGCTGCAGTCCTGTAATCCTATGCTAAAATAATCTTTTCCTAACAGTTTATCCATCAGTCTTAAAAGGCAAAGTTCTGGCATCAACTGAACATTAATCTTTGAAACCCTCTGTATCAAAGTACTTATTTGAATCCAAAATGTTTTAGCTTTTTTAGATGTCCACCAAGGGTGATAAAATGTCCCTTCATATTGTTCCTATTTTCAACATACACCTGGAATGCCTTTAAAAAGGTAAAGGTTCCCCCGCACATGCGTGCTAGTCGTTTCTGACTCTAGGGGCCGGTGCTCATCTCCGTTTCAAAGCCGAAGAGCCAGCGCTTGTCCGAGGACGTCTCCGTGGTCATGTGGCCGGCATGACTAGACGCCAAAGGTGCACGGAACGCTGTTACCTTCCCACCGTAGTGGTCCCTATTTTTCTACTTGCATTTTTACGTGCTTTAGAACTGCTAGGTTGGTAGAAGCTGGGACGAGTAACAGGCGCTCACTCTGTTACGCGGCACTCGGGATTCGACCCGCCAAACTGCTGACCTTCTGATTGACAAGCTCAGCGTCCTAACCCACTGAGCCACCGCTTTTTTTCTCATAGAACGCTCAGAACGGAGTTCCGGCACCTTTTTTGGATAGAACCTTGTAGGGTAGGCAAGGCGGGTTGTATGACATGTGTGAGTTCCGGCACCTTTTTCTTTTACAAAAAAAACACTGCCTTTACATATTCTAGATCAGGGGTCTTCAAACTTGGCCGTTTTATGACATACTCTGCCCTGGGCTTATATTTCTTTTATCTGACTGTTGTCTCACTGGCACTCTTCCTCCTTTTTCTCAATATTATTCCTATTTCTCATTACACTGAGACAGGAGTCTTCAGACTTGGTCCTTTTATGACTTGCGGACTTCAATTCCCAGAATTCCTCAGCCAGCGTGCCTGGCTGAGGAATTCTGGGAGTTAAAGTCCACAAGTCATAAAAGGGCCAACTTTGAAGACCCCTGTCCTAGATAATTTCTCTGGCATCATATACCAATGATACATTTATTTCATAGATATGCTCTTTAAGACTGTAACCCAATTTAAAGTTTAACCCTTTTAACTACATATTTCCCCACTGATCAGTCTGTACCTTATAGCCAAAATTCGTAGCCTACTTTATCATATACATTCTTTAACCTGTGTTTCATCTGTTTCAAATTTCAACCAAAGAAAGAGTCAGTCTATTTTCAGTAGTTAAGGCTGAAACCTTAACTAGAAACCAGGAGATGGTGAATTCTAGTTCTGTCTTAGGCATGAAAACAGGCTGGGTGACTTTAGGCCAATCACCAGGAGACTGTGAGTTCTAGTCCCGCTTTAGGCATGAAAACCAGCTGGGTGACGTGACTGTGAGTTTTAGTCCCGCCTTCAGTATGAAAGACACTTGAGTGACTTGGGCAATCACCAGGAGATGGTGAGTTCTAATCTAGTCCCTCCTTAGCCATAAAAGCCCGCTGGGTGACTTTGGGCCAGTCTCTCTCTTTCAGCCCAATCGGGTTGTTCTTATTGTGGATAAAATATGAGGAGGAAGATGGGTTGGATACGTTCACCGTTTTGGCTTGTTTATAAAAATAATAAAGGCAGGACACAAATAAATTAAATATTTCTCTTTGATGCACGTTAAACATGGAAATCTTCTGCCTTTTCTTTTAAAATTCACTTCTCTTCATTGGACAACCATTTGTCTGAAATGGTATAAAGTTTCCTGCCTGAGCAGGGGGTTGGACTAGAAGACCTCCAGGGTCTCGTCTCGTCTCTTCTCTTCTCTTCTCTTCTCTTCTCTTCTCTTCTCTTCTCTTCTCTTCTCTTCTCTTCTCTTCTCTTCTCTTCCAATTACATTCCATTTCTTTCTAATTTTATTCTATTCTGTTCTGTTCCAATTCCATTCCATTCCATTCCTATTCGTTCTATTCTATTCTGTTCCATTCCATTCCATATTTTCTATTCTATTCTATTCTATTCTATTCTATTCTATTCTATTCTATTCTATTCTATTCTATTCTATTCTATTCTATTCTATTCTATTCTATTCTATTCTATTCTATTCTATTCTATCCCTCTGAGACTCTATTTCAGCTTCCCCAAATCTTTAAGGAAGATACAGTGACCAGGGATGATTAAAATGGGACGATTGTTTCCCCTAACGATGACTCTTGTCCATGCCTAAAAACTGCCTGTCTGCAGCCACATCACCCAGCTGACTCATACCCAGCTTTCAGCTGATGCCTATGCCAAGATCTTTTCACAAGACCCCACATTCTTCATCCTACCAATGTAGGTTTGATGCCTTATAAGTGAAGCCCTTTGCATTTATCTCTGCTAAATGCCCATCCTATTGATTGATTTGCTATATTTTTAGCGTCCATTTTTCTGTTGCTGATTTAAATATTTCATTGTTTAAAGGGACAGTGAGGGCTTTTTTGCTGGCTGGGCTTATGGCAGCTGAGTTAAACCAGGCTGAGGACAATCACGTTGTAAGCACGTTCTGGATTTCAACCTACAGAACAGACAGTCCTCGACTTACAACAGTTCATTTAATGATCGTTTCAAACTTTACCGCTGCACTGAAAAAAGTGACTTAGGACCATTTTCCACACTTAAGACCGTTGTAGCATCCCCAAGGGTCGTGTGATCAATATTCAGACGCTTGGCAACTGACTCGTATTTATGACGGTTGCAGTGTCCCCGGGGGTCACGTGATCCCCTTTTGCGACCTTTTTGACCAGCAAAGTCAATGAGGAAGCCAGATTCACTGAACAACCGTGTCGCTAATTTAACAACTGCGGTGATTCACTTAACAGCGGTGGCAAGAAAGGCCGTGAAATGGGGCAAAAGCCACTTGAAAACTGTCTCGCTTAACAACAGAAAATTTGGGCACAATGGTGGTCGTAAGTGGAGGACTACCCGTATCATGGAGTATCTCAGCCAAGAACCTTCAGCCAATAACATCATCTGAAAGTCCAGGATGACAGTAGCAGACTTTTACCAGTCTGAACCTGCCTCTGTTCTCCTTCCTTTTATCAGCATGAGAACATGGGAGGGGCTCGTGGGAAACACTTACTCAGATTACACTTCTGCCCTGGGCTCATATTTCTCTTATCTGACTGTTGTCTCACTGGTACCCTTCCTCCTGTTTCTCAATATTATTCCTATTTCTCATTACACTAACACAGGGGTCTTCAGACTTGGCCCTTTTATGACTTGTGGACTTCAACTCCCAGAATTCCTCAGCCAGGAGTTGAAGTCCACAAGTCATAAAAGGGCCAAGTCTGAAGACCCCTGACGAACAGACAGTTAACCTGCAGATGTCTAGGACTATAATGTTAAGAGAGGCAGGGCCACAAAGTAGGGGCTAACCAACTTCAAAGTCATTGGTTGGAATAACAGAGCTGGAAGGGACCTTGGAGGTCATCTAGTCCAACCCCCTGCTCAGGCAGAAACCCTATACCATTTCAGACAAATGGCTGTCCATTCTCTTCTTAAAAACTTCCAGTGTTGGAGCATTCACCGCTTCTGGAGGCAGGTTGTTCCACTGGTTAATTGTTCTAACAGTCAGAAAGTTTCTCCTTAGTTCTAGGTTGCTTCTCTCCTTGATTAGTTTCCATCTGTTGCTTCTTCTCCTGCTTACAGGTGCTTTGGAGAATAGCTTGGCTCCCTCTTCTTTGTGGCAGCCCCTGAGAGATTGGATCACTGCTATCATGTCACCCCTAGTTCTTCTCTTCATTAAACTAGACATACCCAATTCCTGCAATCGTTCTTCGTATGTTTTAGCCTCCAGTCCCCCAATCATCTTTGTTGCTCTTCTCTGTACTCTTTCTAGAGTCTCAACATCTTTTTTACATCGTGGTGACCAAAACTGGATGCGGCATTCCAAGTGTGGCCTGACCAAGGCCTTGTAAAGTGGTATTAACACTTCACGTGATCTTGATTCTATCCCTCTGTTAATGCAGCCTAGAACTTTGTTGGCTTCAAAGTCCTTGGTATCCTTAAGCCTGGCAGATTTAATTGGAAGCTTTCTCCTATGTTGTAACTTTTATTGTTTTATCAATGTATAAAATACAAAGAAAATTAAAAATATGAAATTAAGGGAAGGAAAAAGAAAGGGGGAAAGAAAATAGGAGGTACAAGGGAAGAAAGAAAAAGGTTTTGACTTCCGCTTCTTTTTAGCACAGTACAAGATAAGAATATTACAAGCTCAACTTTTTACTTTTATACATTAGTATATAACTAGCCATTTCAAAAACAACAAATCTATCAATTTGCAAACATATCAATATGGCGGTTGCCAACATGCCACTGAAGCCATCCTTCTTTTAAAGAATTTGACTTTCCCTCAACAGACATCTATGGATAGGTTAAACATTTCTGTGTGTGTGTGTGTGTGTGTGTGTGTGTGTGTGTGTGTGCGCGTGTGTGTGTTTGTGTGTGTTGTACTAATATGGCTAAATGTGCAGGAAATTCTGGGACTTGAAGTCCCCACCTCTTAAACTTGCTGAGGTTAAGAAATGCTGTACTGTATGATACCATTGTGTGAGTAACCAACCAAATCTGGGTTGTGTTGCTTTTGTAGCAGAATATCCAAAGTAAGTTAGCCGGCTGTCTGTTCGAGAACATGTTTGCCAATATTTACAAATCCACTTTGCAAAGGCTATATACACATTAGTAAAACCTGCCATGTCACCCGAACGTGCCCCAATATTTAATGCGGCACTTTAAAAGGTCTCAGAAAAACCTCTCAAAACACATACCTGTATGCTTGCCGTTTATTCTTTAATTAATTATATGACTTCTAACCCACAGATTGCCTACGATTAAAAGGGGAAGCTGATTCCACCGTTGTGTCAGCGGACAAAAGATACACAGCGGTGTAACCTTCTACTAAATCCTCTGTGGGCAGTCTATGGCCTGGAAGATTATGCATTTGGGGGATTAAAGGTAGTCCTCAAACTTACGACCATGATTGAGCCCCGATTTTCTGTTGTTAAGTGAGACGTTTGTTGATTTGCCCCGTTTTGCGACTTTTCTTGCTCTGCGATTGATAAGTTAGTAACCCGGTTGTTAAATGAACTTGGTTTCCCCACTGACTTTGCTTGTTAGAAGGTCGCAAAAGGGGATCAAAATAATCTCGGGAAACAGCATCCATTATAAATATATTCCAGTTGCCGAATTTTGTCCAAATTTTGATTACACGATAAAAAGTCGTAACTTAAAAGAAATGGTCATAAGTGACATTTTTCAGGGCCATTGTAACTTTGAACGGTCACAAAATGAACTGTGGTAAATTAAGGACTATCTGAATTCACTTGTACAGGTAGTCCTCATTTAGTGACCGTTCCTAGTTATGACGGGGATGAAAAAGGAACTTTGTGACCAATCCTCACATGTAGGTCTGTAAAACGTAAAATTGTAAGCACACTGGCAGTTTCGCTCCTTCCGCCGTGACCTAAAAACATACTTATTTGAACAAGCCGGCCTGGTCTGATGGGTTTGGGGTATTTTAATATTATTGTATTAATTTTATTGTAATTGGGCTGCATTATTTAATTCTTTTTTAACTTTTGTACACTGTATTTTTATTGTATTTGCCCTGTACACCGCCCTGAGTCCTTCGGGAGAAGGGCGGTATAGAAATTAAATTATTATTATTATTATTATTATTATTATTATTATTATTATTATTATTATTATTATTATTATTATTATTATTATTATTTTGAAACATCTGCAAAAAACCCACCAAGCTCAGCGAGCACCAAGGACCCCTCATTTCATACCCCAGCTACAAATATTCTCCTTTACTGATTTGCTTAATGACTGAATGATTTCGCTACTAAACAAGGACCACATATATAACAATCTTGCATCCTGCACCAAGAATGATTTTCCATTCTTTAGCTAATGGGAAACCATGGACATTTCTTTCCCCAGGACTATTGTCGAAGAAAAAGGTCCTCTTCTTAAAGTTCCTTGTGTGTTGGTTCACACGTGGTACAAACCAAGATTCGTAGAAGCACCACATGAAATAAGCCACCATTGGCTGCTTCACACAACATGTTCTCCTGCAAATCACACTAAACAAATTGCACTGGGCAGGTTTGCACAAACACACGAAGCCAAAATCAAAATTAGCCTTAAAGTATGTTCAAAATGGCGGACATTGCTGAGGTGATCAAATCTCTGCCCAATTATGATGCACATACAAAAAAAAAAACAAAGCTTCAATCACACCGCCGGTAGTTGCCATCTTGACTTTTTCGACCGTGCCTTGAAGCTAACCCTACATAAAGGTAGTCCTTGAGTTACAACCATTTGTTTAGTGACCGTTCAAAGTTACAGTGGCATTGAAAAAAGTGACTTATGACTGGTTTCCGCATTTAAAGACAGTTGCAGCATCCCCAGGTCACGTGATCAAAATCTGGATGCTTGGCAACTGACTCATATTTATGACGGTTTGCAGTGTCCCGGGAACTTCTGGCGAACTTCTGACAAGCAAGGCCAATGAGGAAGCCAGGTTCACTTTTACAACTGGGTTACTAACTTAACAACTGCAATGATTCACGAAACAACGGTGACGAGAGAGGTGATAAAATGGGACCAAACTTACTTAATCATTGTCTTGCTTAGTAATTTTGTGCTCAGTTATGATCATCATTTGAGGACTCCCTGTATCAATATGAATGTGTCTCCATCTGGCCCATCAAATTCTGGAAGAATTTGGATGGATGAGCGATGCCCTCTGAGTTCCAAAATTCCTAACAACTATTGGCAGCAAAGACATACGAAAAGCCGTAACTCTGCTGCCATCTAATGGCCATTCAGATTTTTGTACCTTAGATACGCTACCTCTTGATTTGATCTATTCTACTTTTGGTTTTGAGAACCATCTAAGAGGCTCAGAGTAGACAAAATAACCTATTTTACTCTGTTACAATCTAGATCAGGGCTTTTCAAACCTGGCCCTTTTACGACTTGTGGACTTCAACTCCCAGAATTCCTCAGCCAGGCACGCTGGCTGAGGAATTCTGGGAGTTGAAGTCCACACCTCTTAAAACAGCCGAGGTTGAGAAATACCAGTTTAGCTCTTTCTGAGTTAGCATTATTTCCCCCTCACATTATGTCAGGGGTCTTCAAACATGGCCCTTTTATGACTTGTGGACTTCAACTCCCAGAATTCCTCATGCTGGCTGAGGAATTCTGGGAGTTGAAGTCCATAAGCCTTAAAGTTGCCAAGGTTGGAGACCACTGATCTAGACTAGAGCAGTGTTGCTCAAACTTAGCAATTTTAAGAGGTTTGGACTTCAATTCCCATAACTCTGGGAGTTGAAGTCCACACCTCTTAAAGTTGCCAATTTTGAGGAACACTTGCTATGGATCTATCCAAGTGAGGATGTTAAATAGACAAGACATTGGCACTTTAACCACTGAATAATTATGTGTCATTCAAAACAGATCAGCAAAAAACCTAATGCTTCTTTTCTTTTTTATGCTGGATCCTTCAGCAAATATTATTCAGCCAGAAAGCTAATTTAAAAGTACATCTGTTAAGAGGTATATATCTCCCCTTAAAAACTGTTCCAAGTTATCTTGTTACCTCCATTGGAAACACATTTCATTTTTGTTTAAAAAAAGCATGAGAGTTAAAATACCAGAATGGTTCACCGCTAAACAAAATTAATACTTATTTGTTCATGTGTTGCCTTCACTGTCTGATATATGAGGCAGAGCTTATAAATATTACTGAATTTTGCAGTCTCTGTGTTTATTCACCACATTTAATAGCAGGAGAGAATTCTAATCAGGTAATCCTCGGCTTACCACAGAACTGAGCCCCCAATTTCTCTTCTTTAAATCCATTTTGCCCCATTTTATGGCCTTCCTTGAAGCATTTGTTAAGTGAATCGCTGCAGTTGTTAAATTAGTGACCCGGTTGTTAAGGGAATCTGGCTTCCCCCATAGACTTTGCTTGTCAGAAGTTCCCAAAAGGGGAAATCACATGACCCGGGAACTTTGCAACCGTCATAAATATGACTCAGTCACCAAGCGTCTGAATTTTGATCGCGGGAATATAAGGACGCTGCATAGGTCGTAAGTGTGAAAAACGGTCGTAAGTCACTTTTTTTTCAGTGCCGAAAGGTCACCGAATGAACTGTTGTAAGTCGAGGACTACCTATAATAAAAGTAGCATTAGCGTTCCTGATTTTTGTGTCCTACTCTGGTCTATGATTTACCTTCTAACATCTGAAGTTCCCTGCTCTCTTGGTAAGACTGAGTTTGGGCGGTCTTGGGACAACCAGCTGCAGGGACCCCAGAATTTGGCCTTTTCAGGTGAAACCTTGTTCCATGATGCAAACTGTCCCTGGACATCACAGTGGCCTTTTTCCTTCTGTCCCTCAGAAAATCCATGAAAAAACACTGTAGGTTTCGCCAGGTCAAGAGGCCAAAATGCTACAACTGGCTTCCTCTGTTGAGGAACAGGGTTGTAACTGGAAGAATGGGAGGGATTCTGCTTGCTTTGCTGGGGCAACCAGATGTGCAAATAGCAGGTGAGCATCTTTAAGTGATTTTTAAAGTTCGGACACTTTTAGCACTTAATCAGAAATTAATTAGCACGATGCATGTGCACACACGTCTATTATCTATATACAGCAGCAGCAAAGTATTTATTTGTTTGGGTGTTAGTGAGTTGTTTTTTATTCATCTGCATGTTTTTGCAAATGTATTCCATGAATTCAATTAAGAATAGTAGTAAAAAAGGGGGGGGGGTGGACTAGAAGACCTCCAAGGTTCCTTCCAACTGTTATTCTATTCTATTCTATTCTATTCTATTCTATTCTATTCTATTCTATTCTATTCTATTCTATTCTATTCTATTCTATTCTATTCTATTCTATTCTATTCTATTCTATTCTATTCTATTCTATTCCATTCCATTCCATTCCATTCCATATTTTCTATTCTGTTCTGTTCTGTTCTGTTCCGTTCCATTCTATTCTATTCATTCTTATTTCTATTCTGTTCTGTTCTGTTCTGTTCCGTTCCGTTCCTTTCTGTTCCGTTCCATTCATTAAAGAATACAATGGGATTTGTTAAACTTGGGGCCATTAATTTGTTCCACTCCAATTTTTACATACAGGTAATTCTCAAGTACAACCGTTCGTTTAATGACCATTCCAAATTACAACAGCGCTGGAAAAAAAAGTGAGATGGCCATTTTTCACCCTTTAAGACCGTTGCTGCATCCCCATGGTCACGTGATCAAAATTCAGAGGCTTGGCAACCGGCACATCTTTATGACGGTTGCAGTGTCCCGCGGTCACGGGATCCCCTTCTGCGACTTCCTGACAATCAATGGAAAAGCCAGATTTGCTTGACAACCGTGTCGCTAACTCAACAGCTGCGGTGATTCGCTTAACAACGGTAGCAAGGAAGGTTGTAAAATGGGGCAAAACCCATTTAACAACTGCCTCGCTTAGCAACAGAGGTTTGGGGCTCAACTGCGGTCGTACCTCGAGGACTATCTGTACTTCACTACCAGTTGTGCATTTCCCTCTGACCCTGGCCCAGTCAGCTCCCAATGCTCAAGCAAAAGGAATTTTCATAAAGTCACACAGCAAGTTTCCTTCCCCGTCACAATTAGGGATCTCTTTATCCTGTGACCTCGCTCAGCATCATGGCCATTTTGAGAGGTGGGAACAACCTGCTTGGGGCCACCTATCTCACAGATGTTTCGCCTCCGGACTCGGCAACTAGGAGGAAGGAAAGAGTAGGCAATAACCTGGAGAGAGTCAAATATGACCCCAGGGCACCACTTGCTGAGTCTGGCTTATAATAAGAGTCTTGTTCTACACGGCTGACAAATGAATCTCTCTCCAGCTGAAACCCAACACAGTCTTGATGGAACCAGACCGACTCAGAAACCCCTTCATGAAATATTCAGGAGAGGATGATGTCAGGGTGGCCGTTACAAAAGCGGTGCCAGTTCTGTAAAGCTTACTTAAGGTGTAGCGTTGACGTAAGACGAGGAGGGAAGAGAGAGAGAGAGAGAGAGAGAGAAACAAGGAGCAGCAAAATTGTGCAAACGGCTGTCTGTCTCCCGGAACATGACTTAGCCAAAACAACAAATCTATCAGTGGAGGTAAACAGAAAATAGATTTCGCTCCATCAGCTCCATTTGGAATCCTCCGAGGAAACTCTACTTCTCCGCTCTAAGTCAGCCATGAAACACAATCACCCTAAACAAAGGCCGTTTCCACCCGTAAATTCTCTTAACAGGGGCTATTCATTAGGCGTGAGACAGACGTCAAAACGGAAGGCCGATTCCACCCGCGGCGTGGAAGCAAAATGCATTTCCCGCAATAATTCTGCGCGATGCAACGAGGGTCACCGCGGGAAATGGGATCGGCGGGAAACGTAATTAAGCCATTTTCCTTGCCATCAATTCCTGGGCTGGAACGTAGTAACGACTGCAAAGGTAGTAGGACAGATAGTCCTCGACTTACGACGGTTCGTTTAGTGACTGCTCAAAGTGACGACGGCACGGGAAAAAGCGATTCGTGACCGTTTTTCACACTTACGACGGTCGCGGCATTCCCCACGGTCGCACGATCAAAATTCAGGTGCTTGGCGGCTGACTCGTATTTACGACCTTCTGCCAGGCAAAGTCAATGGAGAAGCCCGATTCACTTCACAACTGTGTGACCAACTTATCAGCTGCAGCAATTCACTTCGCAACGGTGGCAAAAAAAGTCGTAAAGTGGGACAAAACTCACTCCACAAATGTTTCACTTAGCCGAAGAAAATTTTGGACTCAGTTGCGGTCGCGAGTCGAGGGCTACCTGTAATAGTAGCTATAGGACTTAGTTGCATCCTGATGTACTCATTTGATTGATTACCAGCCAGGTAATTGTCTTTCCCCATATATATCCTTTGGATTTACATTTAATGGAAATAAGGAAGCTAATAAATAGGTTCAACTTGGCTAATTCAAATCTAAAGATTTTTTTTAAAAGGACATTCTGATCCACATGTCAAGCAGGCATTGAAGAATGCACCTGAAATTGATTTCACAGTGGGGAAAAAAATTCCCAAAAATTTGGGGTACATTTTTTGACCACACCCATTTTACGATCTTTCTTGCCACAGCTGTTAAATAAATCACTGAAGTCGTTAAGTTAGTCACACAGTTGTTAAGTGAATCTGGCTTCCCTCCCCCCATTGACTTGGCTTGGCAGAAGGTTGCAAAAGAGGATCGCCACTGAGACCGTCATAAATACGAGCCAGTTGCCAAGTGTCTGAATTTTGATCATGTGACCCCGGGGACGCTGCAACGGTTGCAAGTGTGAGAAACAATCATAAGTCACGTTTACAGTGCCATTGTAACTAAACAAACTGTTGTAAGTCAAGGACTACCGTGTTTCCCTGAAAATAAGACCGGGTCTTATATTAATTTTTGCTCCAAAAGATGCATTAGGGCTTATTTTCCAGTTAGGTCTTATATTTGGGAAAATACAGTACTAAATGCGTCTGTCTGGCTGACAATCTTAAGTGGGGCTTATTTTTGGGCTGGGGCTTATATTAACAAGTCTCTTGAAAAGTCATGCTAGGACTTATTCTCCGGCTGGATCTTATTTCCAGAGAAACACGGTGTTGCGTACTGGGTTCTTTGCAAGCAGGAGACGAGGCAAGAGAGTTCAGGCAGGAACATGCTTTATTGAATAACAGGAATTGAACTAGTAACCAAGGCTTCTACACAGCTATTTATACTGCTGGCCACTAGGCGGCGGCCAATAGGTTTGAAGGAGCCTATTGCCGCCCTAGAGCCAACCAATGGTCATCCTGGAGACTGCCTGTCTGAGAAGCCAGCGACCGTTACACAGACTCCCTGATTAAGCAATCTCAAACAGGATTCAAAGACACGTGGTACAGTTCAAGTAAAACAGGCCCAACACATTACACACGGTACCTGCATTCTCCATAAATTCATCCATTCCCCTTGGAAAGCCGTCTATATTAGTGGCCATCACCCACCACATTTTGTAAAAACCAATTCCACAGGTTAGCAATGCTTTCCCTTGTCTGTTTCTAAATCTCTTTCTAGTGTGGGAAGTCAGCCCCCCAGAGAAGGAAACATTAAATGGACAGAAAAATATATTTCCTCAAAGGATTTTAAAAAGAGGCAGAAAAGCATGCCCAGTTTTCCTTAATAGCCCCAAGTCTCCCTCCCCCAAGCAGAAACCAGCTCTGTAGAAATGCAGATGTGATCATCCATTCAGGAAGGTTGGAGGCCTCCAGCTAGAAGCTTAGGAAGACAAAGACACGTAAAATTTATATACCCCACCCAAACTCTAAGACGGGACATAATAGGACTAACCCACAGATGCCAAAGGGGCACACTCAGACTCAGGTTAAAGTACGTGACACAGGAAATACAAAGCCTGAAACAGGAACAGGAAACAACCTCAAGAGCCCCAGAGGGTATAAAACCCCACTCCCTACATGTGCTCACTCTCTTTTTCCCCCCAGACCCTTCTTTCTGTCTGGCTCTCCTCTTCAATAAATAGCAACCTTCTTTCTAAAGCAGTCGCCACGTTGTTTATTCCTGGCTTGGACTGAACCATGATGAAGACTTTTCCATCAACACTAGGTAGCTACACGGGATGACCGCCTAGTCCTAATATTTGAAGAGAAGGGGAAAAAAATTCTCCCCGTCTACTTTCTTCTCTCCATACTTATTATCCTTCAGCCTCTCAATTTTTTTTTCTGAACTAAAACAACTCCAAACACAGTACTTCCATCTGGTAAGAAAATGGTGTCCCTGATCATCTGAATTGACTTCTTCAGCCCTTTCTCCAGCATTGTGGGCACTCACTGAAGTCCACAAGTCATAAAAGGGCCAAGTTTGAAGACCCCTGAGCTAGTTGCTTCTCTCCTTGATTAGTTTCCACCCCTTGCTTCTCCTGCCTTCAGGTGCTTCGGAGAACAGGTTGATCGCCTCTTCTCTAGGGATGCTGCACCCAGAACTTCTTTTGGCAAGTTGTTCCACTGGTTAATTGTTTTAGCTGTCCGGAAATTTCTCCTCAGTTCTAGATTGCTTCTCTCCTTGATTAGTTTCCCTCCATGGTTTTGCCAGACCCCACGTTGGGCTACAAATGATTCTGTTGTTAAAACGTACCTCTGTCTGCAGCATGCTAGCTTCTAATGTTTTTATCTGGAAATTAAAACTCTATTTGGAACAAGGGAACTGAAAGACCCCATCAGAGGTGCATGGAAGCTCATTCGTGACCTTGAACAGGCCTTAGCCTACTTCCGCCTTAGTGAATCATAGCTGCCAAGAGACTATGCCATGTATCTAAAACATCTCCTTTCTAAATTTCCCTGCTGCTATAAATTCACTGGTGGCCTTAAGGCAAGTCAATCTCTCCAGCTTGAGTTCCCTAACAGCGGCACAGATGATAATAATACTGACTCATCTTACAGGGTTTTTCTAAACATTACACTTAGGTAATGCCGAAGAAGTGCTGCACACACTCCAAAGTGCTGTTATGGGTATTATGTGCTATTAATAAGACTTGGGCAGTTTTATGTCTCCATTACCGTGCAGTGATGCATTCGTGGTAAAAAAAACCCCCAAAAAACGGTCTAATTGTGGAGAGAAAGAAGATCTCTCTCTGATTAAAATTTAGCTGGTCTGCAGGTTCTCTCCGACACCAAACTACAGCTGTAAATCTGAACAAAGTCTCTTGGTTGCAACTGACTGAACACTGGGAGAAGATGGCTGGTGGCTGAACCAGGTTTCTCAATAGACCATCATCTGCAAGTGTGTTCTTGCTTTGTTCCCAGCAAAAATAAAGCCAGCCTTCTGAAGAGCCAAGCTTAAAAGAAGGACCAAGAGATTTAATTATGCCAAAATATATGATGCTTCCGATCGCTGTTTGAATTCGTTAACAACCAAGTAAATCTTTTGATTCATAAGGGCTGTGGAAGGATATACAGGTGGTCCTCAGCCTACGACCGCAACTGAGCCCAACATTTCTGTTGCGAAGCAAGACACTTTTGCCCCATTTTTACGACCTTTCTTGGCACAGTTGCTAAGTCAATTGCTGCAGTTGCTACGTTAGTAAATACGGGCAGGTTCCATTACAGCCGTAACTCAAGGCCTACTTGTAGGAAAATCTTGAGCCACGTGTTCATCATTAAGGAACATCTCCAGCTGAATTACCCAGTCTAACTTCTAGACCAGTGTTGAAAGAATACAGAATAACAGAATTGGAAGGGACCTCAAGAGGTCATCTAGTCTAACCCTCTGCTCAAGCAGGAAACCCTATACCAGGGGTGTCCAACTTTGGTAACCATTTCTTAAAATGTGGTCCCAGGAACCATCAGCATTTCTAAGGACTCTCAATTTGCCAGATATTAAAGAAATCTGCAAACCCTTAAAACAGCGTCCCTTTTTTGATTTTTGATTTTTATTTGTGTTTTTTTAAAAAGGCAGGGTTATTTCATGAAAACTATTTTGTTTATGGTCATATTGAATGGGTTTGATTCCATTTATTTATACATGGTTCCACCAATAAAAAATAAAAACGGGGCATTTTCTACTTTTAATATGGTAAATATAACCCGTACAAGCCTCCATAGTTTTTATCAGGGAGAAAGGCAAACAATTTCCAAAATACTGTTCTAGATCAGGAGTCCCTGACCTTGGGACTTTTAGACTCCAACTCCCGGAATTCCTCATCCTGCATGGCTGGCTGACGAATTCTGAGAATTGAAGTCTACAAATCTTAAAGTTGCCAGATTGGAGACTCCCATTCTAGATCAATATGTCTCAACCTCACAACTTTAAGAAGTGTTTACTTCAGCTGCCAGAACTGCCCAGCCAGTACTTCTGAAGATTTAGCTGGATTTTTCCATAGCTGTTGAAAAGATCCATCTGGCTAGCTCACCTTTCTTGAGATAAAATACTTTAAGCTACGCCAAGAAATAGCCTCTCATTCTTGGTCCCCCAAGCGTAGATGCTCCGAGTTATGCTGTCTCTCTCAAAAAAAAAAGCAAGAAAAACCAAATGCACAGGTATAGGAGCGAGGTGGTACCTGGCTGAATAGTAGCAATTGTGAGAGGGATCTTGGAGTCCTAATGGACAATCACTTAGATATGAGCCAGCCGTGTGCGGCAGCTGCCAAAAAAGCCAACACAGTGCTAGGCTGCATTAACAGAGGGATAGAATCAAGATCACGTGAAGTACTAATACCACTTTACAATGCCTTGGTAAGGCCACACCTGGAATACTGCATCCAGTTTTGGTCACCACGATGTAAAAAAGATGTTGAGACTCTAGAAAGAGTACAGAGAAGAGCAACAAAGATGATTGGGGGACTGGAGGCTAAAACATAGGGAACGGTTGCTGGAATTGGGTATGTGTAGTTTAATGAAGAGAAGGGTGAGGGGTGACATGATAGCAGTGTTCCAATATCTCAGGGGCTGCCACAAAGAAGAGGGAGCCAAGCTATTCTCCAAAGCACCTGAAGGCAGGACAAGAACTAATCAAGGAGAGAAGCAACCTAGAACTAAGGAGAAATTTCCTGACAGTTAGAACAATTAACCAGTGGAACAACCTGCCTCCGGAAGCTGTGAATGCTCCAACACTGGAAGTTTTTAAGAAGAGACTGGACCGCCATTTGTCTGAAATGGTATAGCGTTTCCTGCCTGAGCAGGGGGTTGGACTAGATGGCCTCCAAGGTCCCTTTCAACATTATATTATATTATTATTATTATTATTATTATTATTATTATTATTATTATTATTATTATTATTATTATTATTATTATTATTATTATTATACATGGACGTTCCATTTAGCTGACTTGGACAATAACCACTAGCAGACCTACCCTGCACAGATTTTGGTCTCAACCCTCCATCAAACCACCTTCAACCAAACTGAAGAAGCTCTTTGGATGAGAAGCAAAATGTTTTGTAAGAAGTTCAGTTGCCTTTTGGGGGAAAAAAGCACATTTGTTCAACTATGGCCTGGATGATGGAGAATCTCCGTAGACATTCAACCATCTTCCATGTTGCACAGCAGAAAACCCTGCAGACTTTGAGGTCAACTTGAAAGAAGCCCAGAATGGATGAGCTGTAGACATTTTCAGTTCTGTTGTCATGTTTATTATGTTTTAATGAGTAATATTATAGTGCATCAATTAGACTTTCCTTTTTAATTTTTTTTATATGGATCACATGGTTTGACGTGTGTAGCCGTATAAATGCATGTGTGGATGGATGTATGCAGAAATCATATAGATTGAAAAGCCCCCCCGGGGTGGAAGTCCTGTGGACAGATATGTTATAAAAAAGTCTATGATTAATTGCAACTTTTTGTAACTACAGATAGTCCTCTACTTATGACTGGCAGCTAGGCAACTATTCAAAGTTACGACGATTTGATATTTGATTTTACATGTGATAACGGCGAGAATCGTATTTGCACAACATTGGAAAAAGGAAGAATTACCATCCAAAGAAGAAATAATTAAAAAAATATATATTAGAATGTGGGGAAATGGACAGAGTTACTATGAGGTTGAAAGAAGAAACAGAATACAATCAGACTTGGGACTTGTTTTATCAATGGCTGGAGAAAAGAATAAAGGATTAGAAATTAAAATTTGTATCAGTGAAATGATAAACTCAGACAACACGTTGTTGAATAAGCACTATTGAATTGTATGGGAAAAATTAATAAAAGTTTTACAAAAAACAAACAAAAAGTTACGACAGACCTGCTCAGAGCTACAGATAGTCCTCAACTTACAGCTCCAACTGAGCCCCAAATTTCTGTCACGGTTGTTAAGCGAGCTTTGCCCCATTTTACAACCTTTCTTAGTCATATGATTGCATTTTGGTCATTTGGTTGACTTGGCAACCGACCCACTTATTTGGCTGTTTGCAGAGTTCTGCAGTCTTGTGATGACAATTTACAATTTTATTTTATTTTTCTGGAAACTGGCATTTACTTCTGGTTCTTAGCAAAAAAAAACACACCCAAAACAGCCCGTTGGATACAACAGGTTCACTTAATGACCACTGCGTTTGCTTAACGACTGAGACATTCCTTAACAACCACTGCAAAGAAGATCATAAAATTGGGCACAGTCACATGGTGACCTCCTTAATGACTGGCGCAGCTTAGAACTGTAATTCTGGAGTCAAGGATAATCGTAAGCTGGGGACTGCCTGTAAATCATATTTCCTATCATTGAATTTTAATGTTGCATTGGCTACTGCTGCTGCTCCAGAATGCTGCCTAGAGATTTAGCTGAAGCAGTCTAAAAATGCATAAGCAAGCCAATAAATGTTACCCAAAAAATAATAATAATCTCAGCTCATCACATTCTCTAGGCTGTCATGACTTAAATTATGCAGAGGAAAAGGCTGGCATGGATCTTGTGCCTGGCCGCCTCCATCCTGATTTTATCTAGGTATGTCTGATTATGTATCTCATAGATCTCACCCACATGCTGGAGAACAGGATATATATATATAATATAATTCAGTGCCTTGAAAAAAACTCAGCTTGGGTGAGAGGCTAACAATCCTCAATTCCTTAGAAACAGGGGTCTTCAAACTTGGCCGTTTTATGACTTGTGGACTTCAACTCCCAGAATTCCTCAGCCAGGCGTGCTGCCTGAGGAATTCTGGGTGTTGAAGTCCACAAGTCATAAAAGGGCCAGGTTTGAAGACCCCTGCAAAATTCCCAAGTTGCTTCTATGAGAAAAAGAGGCAAACATACTAGCTGTTTTTGCTTAAAGGGTCTCGTGCCCTCCCATTTGTTTTTGTTTTTTTACAAAATTAATTTATAATATAAAATATAAAAATACAAAAGCAGATAATAGGAAAAATAGGGGAGGGAAAAGGGAAGAGAAAAGTGTAGAGAAGAAGGGAAAAAAGAAAAAAAAAGGCACTGGCTTTGGACTGCTTTTGGTGCAGTAGGATAAAGTAGTAACATCAAACCGCAATTTTTTCCTTTTACATAATAGTATAAACTAGCCATTTCTATAACGATAGATCTATCTAATCGGTAAAACCCAAAATATCATCCCCTCTCATTTAGATTACTGCAATGTGCTCTACCTGGGGCTGCCCTTGGAGGCTACTCAAAAGCGGCAACTACAGTAGTCCTTGACTCAGGACCACAATGGAGACCAAGACTTTTCAGAACGTTATAACTATGAATGATCACTAAATGAATGGTTGTTAAGCAGTGGTGGATTTCAAATATGTGAACAACCGCTTCTCTGCCTGGACACCGCTTCCGGAAGTCTGTTCAGGGCCTGGGCCTCTGAGGCACAGAATGGACTTCCGGAAGTGGCGTCCACGGACTTCCGGCGCACCATTCTGGGCCTGGTAGGCCTCCTCCAGGCCTCCGAGGACTAGAACGGATTTCTGGAAGTGGAGTCCACGCACTTCCAGTGGGTTGTTCTGGGCCTGGGAGACCTCCTAGGCCCAGAACAGACTTCCGGAAGCGGCGTCCATGTACTTCTGGCGGGCCATTCTGGGCCTGGTAGGCCTTCTCCAGGCCTCCGAGGCCTAGAACGGATTTCTGGAAGCGGCATCCACGCACTTTCAGTCAGCCATTGTGGGCCTTGTGAAAAAGGGCTAGGGCAGGGGTCAGCAACCTGAAACAGTGAAAGAGCCACTCGGAACCGGTTCCCTCACAAAAGGAAAAACTGGGAGCCGCAAAAAAATGTGTGCGCATGCGCGTACATGCGCGCATGCGCAGAACAGGGTTTGACTGAAGAGTGGAGCCAAGGCGAGATATGCACCTACCCTGCATATTTGAATTGATTGGTTGAACTTTTTTAGTCCCGCTTTTTTTTTTTTTGACTGTACATGGCAGAGGACTGGGAGCCGCAGGAGATGGCTGAAAGAGCCACACGCGGCTCCGGAGCCACGGGTTGCAGACCTGTGGGCTAGGGCTTCAGTGGGCACCATCCAGTAGTAGGATTCAGCCGCTTTGCCGAAGTCAACCAAAAATTAGCTACCAGTTCTGCCGAACCGATGCGAACCAGCTGAATCCCACCACTGTGGGGTTGTAAGACAAGGGCTACCTGTAATCCAGAATGCGGGGTGCAAGCAGATTCGTCCTTCCTCACGCCACCTATGTAACCTCTCTCTTTGCAAGCTGCAGTGGCTTTTAGTAGGCTTTCAGGTACAACTCAAGGTGTTAGTCATCACCTATAAAGCCCTCCATAGTTTCGGGCCACACACCTGGGGAGCTGTGGTGGAATGTAGTCTGGATTCCAAGGTGGGAGGGGCTGCATTCCAGAGGGCAAAGAGGCAGCAGAGCTTGGATTCTGTCTGTAGTCCCAAAGGCGCTTTTCAAAAGGCAGCTGGACTTTCTTTTTTGTTTGTTTTTTTAAGTTTTTTACTTTGAAAATGATCTTCAGTTCTGAAGAAGTTTCATGGATGAGAAGCGAAACATTTTCAAGGGGGAAAAAAAACCACCCAAGAAAGTCCAGTTGCCTTTGGGGGACAACCATGACCTGGATGATTGAGCCTCTCCGTGGACATTCTGTCTGTAGGTGAACAACAATAAAGAAGCTACTCTGAAGGAATTCCATGTGTTGTTGTCGGTTCATGGGGCTTCAGAGGCACCACCTTTCTCCTATTATTTCAGCTCACTCCATCAGATCTAGCAGAGAGGACATATTTCTCTATTCAAACAATGGGATCATGTTGGAGCCCTGACCCACAGCGCCCCCTAGAGCTGTGTTTCTCAACCTTGGCAAGTTGAAGACGTGTGGACTTCAACTCCCAGAATTCCCTAGACAGCCAGGCTGGGGAATTCTGGGAGTTGAAGTCCACACGTCATTAACTTGCCATCGTTGAGAAACACAGCTCTAGGGGGCGCTGTTCCACAGGGCAAAGCCCCAAGCATGGCTGGCTGGGGAATTCTGGGAGTTGAAGTCCACATGCCTTCAACTTGCCAAGGTTGAGAAACACAGCTCTAGGGGGCGCTGTTCCACAGGGCAAAGCCCCAAGCATGGCTGGATGCGGAATTCTGGGAGTTGAAGTCCACACGCCTTCAACTTGCCATTGGTTGTGAAACACAGCTCTAGGGGGCGCTGTTCCATAGGGCAAAGCCCCAAGCATGGCTGGCTGGGGAATTCTGGGAGTTGAAGTCCACACGCCTTCAACTTGCCAAGGTTGTGAAACACTGCTCCAGAGATTTTCATGCCTCAATCTGGTTAGCTTTTCACAGTGCTGGCTGTTTGCCCAGGCTTTTGGGGTCAGGGTGTATGTAGGGTGAGCTTTGTTGTTAGTGATGTGCTTTTCCTGCGAATTTGATTATTGTTGAATCCTTGGCCATTCAGAGTTACCTGTTGTGACTTTTTCTGTGTTTTAATCCTCGTAAGTCGCCCAGAATCACCTGTGTGAGATGGTCGGCTGTATGCATCATATAAATAACTCAACAATTCAATTTTTTTTCCCAGCAGTACCGGATCGTAGGCAAGTGATGCCAACTAGCTTTATTTTCTCCCCCCAAAGAACCTACATCCTTTCCAAAGCCCTGTTAATGCGCCCATTCCACCCATCGCATGTCCATCCTACTTATGATATTGGATTTCTGGTTTTCGTTCCACTGCTGAAAACAGTCAGGGATGACATGCGGTCCCTGGAAAGCATCTTTTGAGATAAAGAATTCCACGGAGCAGACCGGAAGTTTTAGAACAGGACACCCCCCCCCACATATACAAAGTGCCACGTGGGCTGTCTTCTTAAAAAAAAAGTGCTTTCTTGTGTAAAAATACTAGCAAGGTAGCACTGAGCAAGTGACTGCTTGCACTAAGGAGATTACAGACAGATCCAATTTCATTCTGTTTCTTTCATCGTGGCAATGCCAACATTGTGGTCTTTGACATCACTGAAGATCCACGTTATCATTTTAAAAGCGTTTGTCAAAGCTTCAGGATTTCCCAGCGGCTTAGACCTGTGGCGCTCCCAATTCTCTCCTGGAACCCCCAAAATACCACGCTATCGGCTGAAACTGGAAAGGAGAGTTACCTTGCTTTTGAGTGACTAAGCAGCTATCAATCAAGCTTGAAAAACAAATTGACACTGATTGGAGCATTTTGTTGTTGGTGGTTTTTTTTTTAATTTCGTAGAGGGTGAAGTGGAAAAAGGCAATTTCGGGTGGATCTTTTCTGTCTGAGATACCCTAAATTTCAACACCTACAAGACTTCTTTGCGTACGGCTGGAGCTGTCTAATCTGTTTTCCTGCAAGTGATAAGAACTAAGAATGACATCAGGGCGGTTTCAGAGATATTATAGGATAGAAAGCGTTGTGGCAGTACCGATAAAAGAGAATATTTGTAGCTCAGGGCTTGTTCTGTACCAGCCTGCTACCGGCCCTGCAGAAAAGGCAGGGACAACCCCTTTACAAACGGCAAGAGGCTGGAATTACGCCTGCCAAATTTATAGCTACAAAAACAAACAAGACACGAACCAAGAAACAGGAGCTTTAAGAAACACGAACTATCCAAGCGGTTGCCTTCAGCAAACCAGCCCTCCCCACACATTCCCCTTATATAGAGTTCAGGGCATGGCTTCTCTCTGCCTCCTTCTGAGAAGCCCCATTGCCTTCCTCTGTTTACTCCTGATTGACTGCCTCCTGCGTCGGGCGTCCTTGAACAGGGCCAGCTGTGGGTCATCTTCATCCACGCTGTCAGGCTCACACAGCTGGGTCTCCGTGGTGACCAAGTGGGAGGGGCCTGGCTGAGGGCTCTCATCAGCAAGATCTTCAACCCCCTCAGCAAGGTCTTCAACACCCCCCTCCTCCTCCTCTGAGTCGTCCGACCCAACTGCCGAACCCACAGGCTGACCCTGAATCACAACAGGGCTGAACTTCTTTGGTGTACTCTGAAATGGGTGGTTTTCTTACAGACATCTTATTACCCAACTAGGTAATATCATCAGTGCAAGAAGGGAGTGGGGTGTGATCTCTGTTTACAGGTAGTCCTCAGTTTACAAGCTTTCGTTTAGGGACTGATCCAAGTTACAACAGCACTGGCAAAAAAGAATTTATGACTTTTTTCACACTGATGATCACTGTAGCGTCCCTGTGGTCACGTGATCAAAATTTGGATGCTTGGCAACTGGCAGGTACTTACGACGGTTGCGGCGTCCCAGGGTCATCTGATCAGCTTTTGGCAAGCAAAGTCAGTGAGGAAGCCGGATTCCCTTAACAACTGGGTTACTAACTTAACAACTGCAGTGATTCATTTAACAACTGTGTCAAGGAAGGTTGTAAATGGGGCAAAACCCACTTAACAGCTGCCTTGCTTAGCAATGAAAATGTTGAGCTCAATTGTGGCTGCAAGTTGAGAACTATCCATCAGCGTTGATAGGAGTGTTCCTGGTGGTCCACTGATTAGGCTGTTGCTTACTGTTCGATTGTTTGTCTGAGTTGAGTAAGCAGTAAATAATAGCCCAAATCATGAGCTACACATTACCAAGGGGGACTGTGAGCACCCTAGACCAACCCAAGTCCAAAAAAGCTAGAGAATTTCTGGAAGCCTGGAATTCAGACAAATCAGCCATCAACAGGCACATCAAGGTAAACAACCTCTACATACCATTCAAAAGACCCAGTCAACAAGCCAAAGAGAAGATTAAAAAGACCAAAATACCTCCTCACCTGCAATCCACATCCAGATGAACAGGGATTAACGCGAAGAACACTAGATCAACAACCCAGAAGTAAACAATACCCCAGTCAAGGGAGCACTGACTCAGACAAACATTCAAACAGTAAACAACTTAATCAAGGAACCGTCAAGAATGCTCCCACCAACACTGATAAGGCAAGCCATTAGTATAGAAACAGAAAGCAAACCCCACTCCCTTCTAGTGCTGATGATGTTACCTAGTTTGGTAATGAAACGCCTGCAAGAAAACAACCAAGCTCAGAGAGCACCAAGGACTCCACAGTCCTCCTCCTCCACCACCACCTCCTCCTCCTCCTCCTCCTCCACAAACCCCACTCCCTTCTAGCACTGATGATGTTACCTAGTTTGGTCATGAAACATCTGCAAGAAAACAACCAAGCTCAGAGAGCGCCAAGGATCCCACCGTCCTTCTTCCTTCTCCTCCTTCCCTTCCTCCTCTTCAAATCCCACTCCCTTCTAGCACTGATGATGTTACCTAGTTTGGTAATGAAACGCCTGCAAGAAAACAACCAAGCTCAGAGAGCACCAGGGACCCACATTCCTCCTCCTCCTCCTTCCTCCACTCCACAAACCCCACTCCCTTCTAGCACTGATGATGTTATCTAGTTTGGTAATGAAACCTCTGCAAGAAAACAACCAAGCTCAGAGAGCACCAGGGACCCACATTCCTCCTCCTCCTCCTTCCTCCACTCCACAAACCCTACTCCCTTCTAGGATTGATGATGTTATCTAGTTTGGTAATGAAACCTCTGCAAGAAAACAACCAAGTTCAGAGAGCACCCAGGAATCCACTCTTTGGGTAATGCTGAGTAATGAGTCCACTTGCAGACCTGGCGAAGTAAGGCCCTATAACAATGACGGCGAACCTTTGAGAGACCGAGTGCCCAAACTGCAACCCAAAACCCCCTTACGTATCATCGGGTGCTGGGTGGGTGTGGCCCATTGGGTGGGCATGGCCCATTGGGTGGGCGTGGCTGCAGTGGTAACAGCAGATTGGGTGGGATTAAAAAGTTCAATCAATCAGTTCCAACTTTGCGAGATCTTTTTTTCCCCGTAAGAAGTTGAAATGGATTGATTGATTGAACCTTTTTTTTCCCCAACACGGCGGTGGAGGCCTAAAGCAAAAAGGTTTTATAAAACCAAGCTGAAGGCCTAGGACTGGCGTGACAGCACACGTGCCCACAGAGAGGGTTCTGCGTGCCACCTGTGGCACGCGTGCCATAGGTTCGCCACCACGGCCCTATAATGTTCTCTTAAACCTCTGAGTAGGACTGCCGTGTCTAAAGCATCTCGATAATTTGGCCACGTGCACTGGGAGGCATGCAAGATTAAATCCAACACAACAAAAGGACGCCAATCTCGGGGAAATCTGCCTGCCCTGATGCATTGCAACACTATTTGGAAACAGGAATCTCAGCCCGCAATGCCTCCCAATCTATTTATAAGGTGGATAATCCTGGAAGACAAGTGTTAAATTCCAGAGCACTTCTGGGACCCAATTTCCACCTTAAGCTCCAGAAGGCTTCTATAAAGCCATCCGGAAAATGTTCACGATGCTGAAGTTCATGTCGCCTAACCTAGATAAGCCGCAAAAGCAACAAGGTCCGACATCTATGATGGTTTTTAGGTAAAAGGGAAGGGATGCTGATCTCCACTGATTGACTTAATCTTTTTTTTTCTCCCTCTTGTTCATTTATTTATTGAGAAAAATGATCCCAAAGCACATATTTGTGTGTGTGTGTGTGTCAAAAGCATGTGAATTTTTTTGCTTTCAATCTTGGTACGTCCCGTGGGCAGCTACAACGGCTGCTAAACGTTTCCAATAACTGCTGATCAGTCCTATAGTAGTTGAGCTTGGAAGAATTTTACCTCATTCCTCCCGTACAGAACAGCTTCAGTCCAGGAATTCGGTGGGCTTCCTTGCGCGAACTTCAAGTCCTTCCCCAACATTTCTTTTCTTTTCTTTATAAATATTTTATTAATTTTTCCTAGTTTTACAATCAAATACTTAGTAAACAAGGTGGTGCCTGGGTCCATTAGTAATTCAGCGGTATATATTAACTTCAAAGCAGAGACATCACCCTGTCAACAAAAGTGCGTATAGTCAAGGCTATGGTCTTCCCAGTTGCAATGTATGGTAGTGAAAGTTGGACCATAAGAAAGGCTGAGCGCCAAAGAATTGAGGCCTTTGAACTCTGGTGCTGGAGAAGACTCCTGCGAGTCCCTTGGACTGCAAGGCGATCAAACCGGTCAGTCCTAGAGGAGATCAACCCTGACTGCTCTTTAGAAGGCCAGATCCTGAAGTTGAAACTCAAATACTTTGGCCACGTAATGAGAAGGAAGGACTCACTGGAGAAGAGGCTAATGCTGGGAAAGGTTGAGGGCAAGAGAAGAAGGGGACGACAGAGAAGGAGGTGGCTGGATGGAGTCACTGAAGCAGTAAGTGTGAGCTTAAATGGACTCCAGAAGATGGTAGAGGACAGGAAGGCCTGGAGAAACGTTGTCCATAGGGTCGCGATGGGTCGGACACGACTTTGCAGCTAACAACAACAACAAATATTAACTTCTTCAGTCTAGATCCAATAATTACACCATCCGATGTTTCCTCTCTTCTTCTGGTGATAACTGTTTTCCCACACTAGGCAAATACAATCCTTATTATTAATAGATACCCAATTGAATTTCAACCGGTTGACTTAGTCTTGAACTTCCTGCCAACTGGCAAGGAGCCGTGGACTGTAGGCAATCCTCGACTTATAACCAGTTGTTTAGCGTCCATACAAAGTTACAACAGCATTGAAAAAAGTGACTTGTGAGCAGATCGTGCGTTAATGACCGTTGCAAAATCCTCATGGTCAAGTGATCAAAATTTAACCCAGTTGGCAACGGGCGTTTTTTTGTGTGTGTGTTTTTTTTACAGCCGTTGCAGCTTCCTGGGGATTGCCACTATTTGCCAGTTTTCCCAGCCAGCTTTCCAAAAGCAAAGTCAAAGGGGGAATAGAATAGAGCTGGAAGGGACCTTGGAGGTCTTCTAGTCCAGCCCGCTGATCAAGCAGGAGAACCTATACCATCCCAGACAAGTAACTGTCTAGTGTCTCTTCTTAAAAACCTCCAGTGATGGAGCGCCCACAATTTCTGGGGTCAAGCTGTTCCACTGGTTGATTGTCTTCACTGTCAGGAAGTTCCTCCTTAATTCCAGGTTGCTTCTCTCTTTGATCAGTTTCCAACCGTTGTTTCTCATCCTGCCCTCTGGTGCTTTGGTGAACAACCTGGCCCTTCTGCCTTACGGCAGCCCCTCAAATACTGGAACACTGCTATCATGTCTTCCCTATTCCTTCTTTTCTTTAGACTAGCCAATCCCAGTTCCTGCAACCGTTCTACATATGTTTTAGTCTCCAGGCCTTTGATCCTCCTAGTTGCTCTTCTCTGAATTTTTCCCAGACTCTCAACATCTTTTTTGTGATATGGTGACCAAAATTGGATGCTGTTATTCTCTTAATAACTGATGTGATGTGCTTAACAACTGTGGCAAGCATATCATAAAATCGGGTGCAACAACTGTCTTGTTTAACAGTGGAAAGTCTGCCCCCAAATTTGGTTATAAGTTGAGGACTATCTGCATAGCTCAAAACCTTGGCAGGACATCGTAGGTGACCAACCTTGGCGCTTTATTTTATTTTCTGTTTTAAACTGTCACTGACCCAGAGTCACCGAGATCCTGACTAGCAACAGCTCCCTAATATAGACCGCAGTGCAGGCAGGCAGTCCTCAACGTACGACCACGAGCCCAAAATCTCCGCTGCTAAACGGGAAAGTAGAATTTTGCTCCATTTTATGACCTTCCTGGCCACCATTGTTAAGTGAGTCACCGCTGTTGTTAAATTAGTAATATGATTGCTATGGATGTGCTTGTTGGAAGGTTGCAAAAGGGGATCATGTGACCCCCGGCACACTGCAACCATCATAAATGTGAGTCACTTGCCAATTGGCCAAATTTTGATCACGTGACCATTCGGATGCTGCAAGGGTCGGTAAGTGTGAAAAATGGACGGAGGTCGCTTTTAAAGTGCCGCTGCAACAGTGGTCACTAAATGAACCGTTGTAAGTTGAGGACTACCTGCAGTCAGCTAGAAAAATATTATGTTCCTAGAAGAAAACTCATATCATCATCATCACATCAAGTTGGAAGGGACCTTGGAGGTCATCTAGTCCAACCCCCTGCTCAGGCAGGAAACCCTGGCCTATACCATTTCAGACAAATGGCTGTCCAGTCTTTTCTTAAAAACTTCCAGTGTTGGAGCATTCAACGCTTCTGGAGGCAGGTTGTTCCACTGGTTAATTGTTCTCACTGTCAGGAAGTTTCTCCTTAGTTCTAGGTTGCTTCACTCTTTGGTTAGTTTCCACCCATTGCTTCTTGTCCTGCCTTCAGGGGCTTTGGAGAATAGCTTGACTCCCTTTTCTTTGGGGCAGCCCCTGAGATATTGGAACACTAATAATGGAACATGGCAGCCATGAAGCTGGCAGGTTCCAAATTTACATAAAATTACCTTTTACCGTAATGTAAAATACACAGAATTTTCAAAAGCTGGTTACAAAGGCGTAGGGTCCATTACTGACAAGAGTGCTTAGAAAACAACAGCCACAATCTCCTAGGAACGGAGATCAAAGAGCGTAAAAAATACTGGATTAAGATCGGAGGTTAATAGTGGGTTAATACTGGGTCAGACCAGTGGCCTGATTCCCTGGCTAAAATTCTGCAACGCCCGGCGGACTTGGTTTAACATGCTTAACTTGCAAACTAGGTCTTAAAGCTGGTTAAGCTGGTTACGCAATGCATCTGTCAGTCAATAATATTCTCCAGTCTTCCTGATTCTGTACATAACTGGCACAAAATCAGCTAGAAAAGGTTAGGCAGGAAGCAGTTATGTAAAAAAAAACATTTCAACAGGAGTGATTCATTTTTCTTTTCTTTATTTTTTATTTTTTTATTTTTATTTTTTATTTTAAAAAAAGCCAGAATAACAAAATTCATTATCAGGAGCACTTGGGTTCATTTTGTCTTGATTTCTTTAATTTATGCTAATATAAATTCAGGACAGCTGCCTAGAAATGCTTCCTAAGAAGAGGCAAGTGGTGGTGCCAGACAGATGAACAGATAAGAGTATCTCAAAAGCTGTGTAAAAATACTTGATGGGAAGACTGTCTTCTAATGAATATCCATTTGCATGGATCAGAAGAAGAAGGTCAGAAGGTCAGAATAGAGCTGGAAGGGACCTTGGAGGTCTTCTAGTCCATCCCCCCGCTCAAGCAGGAGAATCTATATTATTTCAGACAAGTGACTGTCTAGTAGTCCAGGGGTCTTCAAATGTGGCCCTTTTATGACTTGTGGACTTCAACTCCTAGAATTCCTGAGCCAGCATGGGGGAACTATGGCCCCTTCATGACTTGTGGACTTCAACTCCCAGAATTCCTGAGCCAGCATGGGGGAACTATGGCCCCTTCATGACTTGTGGACTTCAACTCCCAGAATTCCTGAGCCAGCATGGGGGAACTATGGCCCCTTCATGACTTGTGGACTTCAACTCCCAGAATTCCTGAGCCAGTATGGGGGAACTATGGCCCCTTCATGATTTCTGGACTTCAACTCCCAGAATTCCTGAGCTAGCGTGCATGGCTGAGGAATTCTGGGAATTGAAGTCCTCAAGTCATAAAAGGGCCAAGTTTCAAGACCTCTGGTCTAGTCTCTTCTTGAAAACCTCCAATGATGGAGCACCCACAACTTCTGGAGGCAAGCTGTTCCACTGGTTAATTGTCCTCACTGTTAGGAAGTTTCTCCTTAATTCCAGGTTGCTTCTCTCCTATCAAAGAATATGTCAGTTCCATTTGCAGGTAGTCCTCGACTTACAACCATTTTGTTAAGTGACCGTTTGAAGTTACCACAGCACTGAAAAAAGGCCAGTTTTCACATACTACTGTTGTAGCATCCCCATGGTCACATCGTCAATGTTGGGATGCTTGGCAAAAGGCTCGCATTTATGACAACGGTTCTTGTGACCCCCATTTGTCGCCTTCCTGCCAGCTTCCGATGAGGAAAGCCAGATTCATTTAATGTCCACATGATTGACTTAAAAACATCAGGGTTTCACTTACGAACCGTGACCCAAAAGGTTGTAAAATGGGGCAAAAACTCACTGAATGGCCTCAGCCACAGAAATTTTGAGCTCAGCTGTGGTCGTAAGTTGAGAACTATCCTGTATTTACTACTCCTAGAGCAGGGGTAGGCAACCTTGGCCCCTTCATGACTAGTGGACTTCAACTCCCAGAATTCCTGAGCCAGCGTGGCTCAGCTTGGAAACGTCTCCCTTTTCCCTCAGCATGGCTGGCTCAGGAATTCTGGGAGTTGAGGTCCATGAGTCATAAAAGAGCCAAGGTTGCCCACTCCTGTCCTAGAGAGTCAGAACTGACCATAAGGTCACAAAACAATTAAAAACCAACAATTTCAAGAGATGCATCCCAATTTCTTGCTTCCCGCTATACAGGTAGTTCTCAACTTACGACCACAATTGAGCCCAACATTTCTGTGGCTAAGTGAGACATTTGTTCAGTGAGTTGTATCCCATTTTACAGCCTTTCTTGCCCCAGGGGTTAAGTTAGTAACCTGGTTGTTACGTGAACCTGGCTTCCCCCCGTTTGTCTTTGCTTGACAGAAGATCACAAAAGATGATCCCATGAACCCGGGACACTGCGACCGTCATAAATACGAGTCAGTTGCCAAGTGTCTCAATGGTGATCATGGGGAGGTGGCCACAGTTGTGTGAAAAACGGTCATAAGTCGCTTTTTCCAGTGCCGTTGTAACTTTGAACGGTCGTTAAGCGAACTATTCTAAGTCAAGGACTACTGGTATAGTTGCCAGAGTAATGATGATTTTACCTTAAACCAAAGTCACAAAATAAGAGTAACAACAACAACAACAACAACAACAATAATAAACTTGGAAGGGACCTTGGAGGTCATCTAGTCCAACCCCCTGCTCAGGCAGGAAAGCCTATCTCATTTCAGACAAATGGCTGTCCAGTCTCTCCTCAAAAACTTCCAGTGTTGGAGCATTCGCAGCTCCATTTATCACATTTATCAAGATTTTTAGTTTTGTATTTCTGGAATATCTGTAATGTTTCGCTAGCTGGACGAGAAATTGAAGAAACAAAATGCATCAACAAAGTGTACAGTTCGTTTGACCAGTAAAGAATACGTAGGTGGTTATATTCCAAATATTTATTCCAAGTCTGGAAAAGCCAAAGAATGTCTACAGTCTCTTGGACCGAGAGTCTATATTCCATTTGGCTCGAAGGATGAAAAATCAAAGCTGGTTTATACTGAGGCTGCCAGAGGCTCACTGTCTAGTAAAGAGCTATCTTTCAGATGTTTCAAGAGTACACGTCCTATCTTTCAGATGTTTCAAGAGTACACGTCCTTCTGTTTAATATATATTGCCAGTTCTATGAGCCAGTGTCATCCATAACATCTGGATAGTATTAGATGGCCGGTTCCTATCCTGTCATCCTGACAGCAAGCGCTTCACACATTCAAGTGAACTCTTATCATCTGCTACTTTACCTTCAACAGGTGGCACCATCTGCCTGATTGTGATCAAGATCGGAAGCAAAACAAAACCAGGTCTGGCAAGGAGCTGGAGGGGAAGACCGCTAGGGAATGAATCCCTGGGACATAATCTAGACCAGGGGAGTCTTCAAACCTGGCCCTTTTATGACTTGTGGACTTCAACTCCCAGAATTCCTCAGCCAGCGTGCATGCTGGCTGAGGAATTCTGGGACCTGAAGTCCACAAGACATTAAAAGAGCCAAGTGTGAAGACCCCCCCTGGTCTAAAGTTAAAATAAATGAAATGAAATGAAATGAAATCCTGGCTGAAGACAAAAGTCAAACCACCTACGTATCAAGGGCAGGAAATTTGGTTGCTTGTGTCCAACGAAATGACCAGGAATCAAGGATGTCTCAAGAGCGTTTTTTTACTTTCTCAAGACTGAACCTCAGATCTTTGCGGCTGAGTATAGTCAATCCAGATAAACACAATTTCTAGGGAACTTTAGAACAGGGCTTCCCCAATCCCTGGGCTGTGACCCGTCTGGAACCGGGCCGCAGAAGTGGTGGGTGAGCATGCATGTCCACGCCCGCACATGCAAAGCTACATTTGTGAAATCAGCACGCCTCCCCCCACCACCGCCACCTTGGCCAGTCCACCAAGCTGCTCTATCGTGACTCACAGTTCAGACATGCCAGTGACCTACAGCTGTGTGGACTTCCTGCTGTACCCACGCACAACTTCAGCAGGAATGTGACAATCACACGGCACTTTAAATATGATGCACGGATCTGGTCTATGTCCTAGCTGCATACAGGTAGTCCTTGATTTACAACCATTTGAAGTTACAACAGTACTAAAAAACAACAACAACCAAAACCCTCACATAAGACCGATCCTTGCGTTTACGAGCAACGCAGCATCCCCATGTTCATGTGATAAAAATGTGGGTGCTTGACCACCAGAATATATTCACAATGGCTGCACCATCCAACTGTCACTTGCGATCTTCCCAGCTGGCTAATGATCAATGGGAGAAACTGAATTCATTTAACAACCGCATGATTCACTTAAGAACTGTGGTGATTGGCTCCACAGGGGTGGCAAACAGGTTATAAAATTGTCTGCAACTCAGTTAACCGCTGCTTTGCTTAGCAACTAAAATTCTGGTTCCAATTGTGGGTGTAAGTCGAGGACTATTGGGTTCCAATTGCGTAGATTAGAACATCCACAGAAAAAATTCTTCCAGCTGCCAAGACTACAATGACACCAATGAATATTATTGGATGCTTATGGGCTTGGATGAACCTAGGGAAAAGTTTAGGATAGAATTGGAAGGGACCTTGGAGGCCTACTAGTCCAACCCCTTGCGCAAGCAGGAGACTGTGGCTGTCCAATCTCTTCTTAAAAGCCTCCAATGTTGGAGCACCCACAACTTCTGGAGGCAAGTGGTTCCACTGGTTAATTGTGCTCACTGTCGGGAAATTCCTCCTTAGTTCTAGGTTGGTTCTCGCATTGATAAGTTTCCATCCATTGCTTCTTGTCCCACCTTCAGCTGCTTTGGGGAAGAGGTGACCCCCCCCTTCTTCTTTGTGGCAGCCCCTTAGATATTCTTACTCTGCCCTCGGGTGCTTTAGAGCAGAGATCCCCAACCTTTTTGGCACCAGGGACCAGTTTTGTGGAAGATAATTTTTCCCACAGACCGGGGGAAGGGAGCGTGCAACCTAGATCCCACGACGTAGGCACAGTTTCGCTTGCCTGCTGCTCACCTCCAGCTTGGGGCCTGGTTCCTAACAGACTGTGGACCGCTACTGGTCCACAGCCCAGGGGTTGGGGACCCCTACGGTAGAGAATAGGTTGTCCCCCTCTTTTCTGTAACAACCCCTCAAATATTGGAAGACTGCTACCCTATCATGGAAGGCAAACCATTTCCTCCGACTCTGCCTTCCATTCAAACACGTGGGGTTTAAACATTTCAAGCACCCCCCTGAGGTAATAGGAGACCACTATTTATCATTTACCCCCTACCACCAGCTTCTGCATTTATTTTATTTTTGGGGGGACACTTCTAGTTACAGCCGATGTTAATCCTTTTACTCTTATTGTTTCGGAAAGTGAACAGATATCTGAGCAAACCTGGATCTCACGTTTCCTCATGCGGAGAGCAAGGGGAGGAGAGAAAAAGAAAGGAGATGGCATTTATTTCAGTTTAAAAGTAGGAGGGGTGTGTGTGTGTGTGTGTGTGTGTGTGTGTGTGTGAGTTCCTGGACAAAGGAATGCATATTTGTGCCGGCTTGAAAGGAAACAGAAAAGCAGTAGCTTTTTAACTAAAATCCGTGCACATGGAAGGTGGGGTGGTTTTCTTAGTCACTGCTCCACAGGGGAGAAAAAGAAAAAAAAAACTCAGATCCCAATTATTTTCTCGGAACCAGAGGGGGGAAAAAATACAGCTCTGCTCCTTTCCTTCCAGCTCTCCCGTCTCAAACCTCAACCCCCTTGAAGAAGAGAAAGAGAGAAACCGTGATTCTAAAGCCTGCCATTAAAATACCTCCGCCTGAGTCCACCACACTTATAACCAACCTGTTGTTTTACACAGGGTGTGTTTCCTGCAGTTGTTGCCTTGACTCTGCTTATGGCTTTCTTGCAGGATTACCATTAGCGCTGTTGCAGTTATTCCCTTCATCCTTGCTTTGAACAGCACCCCCCACCCCCAGAACAATGATGAAAATCAGTTCTAAATAAATATATCTTTTAAATTAAAAAAAAAGCTTCCCAAGAAGGGATTGCTCACAGATTCCACAGAACCCCCCTTATCTATTTATTTATTTATTTATTTATTTATTTATTTATTTATTTACTTATTCTCTCTCTCTCTCTCTCATCTCTTCCCAAAATGCTAAAACAGGTTTTTATCCTTCCTAGGGGGGGAAGTACACGGATTTTGGAGGATCAACGCGAACCTCTATTTTTGTCCACTTGTGCAGCAGAGAGACTTTCTAGCCCAGATTTCAAAGGAGGCAAAACCTGATCAATTCTTTTTCTTCGCTGTGATTTTCCTATTGCAGCCATACCTACACGGAAGGGGGAAAAAAACAACCACCCACAGCCTTGTGCATTTCAATACAGGGAGACCTACACCCAGCCACCCAGCGATGCATTGACTGTTCCTCAATAAAAGATTCAACATTCAACTACTAGAGACTCCTCTCATCGTGAGCTTTCTCGACCAGAAAGCCTCGTGCTATGTCCAGCAGATTGCTTGCTTTCTGATGTAACAGGATTTGCAGCAGCAGCAGCAACAATAATAATAATCTCAAGTCTTCAGATGTACAGAAATTATCTTGAAAACGTGCCAAGAGACAGGCATCTAAAACCCAACCTGGAAGACCCAAGAATGCCAAACCATCTAAAAAGAGTGAGAAAACGCAGAAAAGAAATAAGGTCGTTTTGCTTGCATATGATATAAGAATAATAACAAAGAAATATCTTTAGCTTCGTTATAGGTCTGGGCTGCAAAAATCCTGACCTTCACTAGGTGGTAGCAAAGATGGGAGGGAGGAAAGAGAGAGAGAGAGAGAGAGAGAGAGAGAGAGAGAGAGAGAGAGAGAGAGAGAGAGAGAGAGAGAGAGAGAGAGATGGATTATTATTATTATTATTTATTGGATTTATATACTGCCCTTCTCCCGAAGGACTCAGGGCGGTGTACAGGGCAATTAAAACACAATATACAATATACACCATACAAAGTTAAAATAAAATAAATTAAATTAGCCCTAATAAGTAAAACACATTCTAAAAGTTTAAAAATTAAAAAATTTAAAATCCCAAACCCTCAGTCCAGGCCGGCAAGCTCAAATAACCAAGTTTATGGTTATGGATTATGTCTCTTTGCTGCCATCTAAAGGTCATCAAGAGTTTTGCAGCCCCAATGTCACAGCTCCCCAAGCCCCAACTTTGCTCATCTTTCATATTTTAAACAGAGCAACAGTTCTTCCCTGTTCCTTTTTTTCTTTAAGTTCCGTTTAGCATGCAGAAGAAAGTCTATTTTCTACAACTGCCTGATTTTTCTTTTTTATTATGAAAAATTGCAAAACAGCTCTAGGCTACGAAGAAGAAAAACACCTCTCAAGAAAGGTGTTTTGTTCCAGTATAGCTACCCAAACCAATTCAGAGGAGGCAAATGTCTTAATATAGCTTCAGGAGGCAATATATAGTCACCTATGGATGGTGCTGCTTCCTAGATTTGTGGACAGGCTTAATGCAAGCCATGTATCCCGGCTTCATTTGCCATGTATGTTTGCATTTAAGATAGGAAGAACCGTTTGGCCCAACTGCACGGAGACCACCCACCCACTTTCTTGGAAGGCAGTTACATTTAAAGGCTTGGCAAGTCAACTTGCATTTTATTTGATTGTGTATATATAGTTTTGCCTTTTGTGAGTGTACGTGTGTTCCTCTTCAGCTGTGTCCAGGCTAGCAAGGAAAGTGTATTCTTTCAGTCTCCACGAACTGAACTAGACTGGTTCAAAAATCAGTTTTTCTAGAAATCCAAGACAATATTTCACAACATTCCTGGAATTATTATTTTTTTTAAAGAAATCTACTTTGCAGTTAAGAAGAATTCAGTCCCATTCAGTGCCTCCAGCCAGAGTGAAGTATAGCGAATTCTTTCACAAAATGTTATTCCCCTGATCTGAAACACAAAAGGACCTCTCGGCAAAAAGGCCATGATAGCAACCTAACAATCGACCTTCCTAAATCAGAGATCTAACCACAATTCTCTTTTTTAACCCTTTCACTCTCTCCTTGGTTAAAAGCACCAGGCAAACTTTTCCAAGTTTGAGCTGGCAGACCCCCCTGGGCAGAATTCAAAAAAATAAAGAACAACTTCAGCGAGGTGATATAAACCCCAGCTTGGATCAATTACATTTGAATCTCAGCATGCACAACTTTTTTTTTTGGTAAGAACAACCAGCCGATCGATCCTCTCTGTAAAAAATAAGGCAGGGGAAAAAGAAAAAAAAAAGTTCCAGGTAAGATTAGCCCAGCTTCACTCCAATTTACACTTTCGGTGGCAATGAAAGGTTGGGCCAAAAAACCCAACCTTAAAACAAAGACAGGCCGTTCCTTACAGATCGAGTCCCAAGGCTTGGCCACTAAAGGTGATCCACCAGATCTCAGCGCCAGCAGCCTGGAATTTCACCACCCTTGATCCAGAAGTCAACAGTCACCAAAGAAGATCACAGACAGCAAAGACAGGCAGAAGCTTTCAGGGCCGGAGTGAGAGGGGAACAAAAGGGAGGGGGGAAGGGGGGGAGCTTAAGGTCCCTAAGGGAAGATCTGAAAAAACTTGGGGATCTGTTACTTCGGGATAGATCTGGGAACACTCCACCCTGGCCCTTTCTTGCAATTGATTCCTCCACTGCCAGAAAATATCTATCTATCTGTCTAGGAATCGACTCTCCTTCAAACCCAGCCTCTCTGCCTTAGAAAGAGAGGGAGAGAGGGAGAGAGGGAGAGAGGGAGAGAGAGAGAGAGAGAGAGAGAGAGAGAGAGAGAGAGAGAGAGAGAGAGAGAGAGAGAGAGAGAGAGAGAGAGAGAGAGAGAGAGATGCTGTAAGCGAGCCGGGTCCCTACGTTACAAGGGATCCCGCAGGTTGCCTCGCCCGCCTCCCGCAACCAGCCAGCCAGCCCCCCTGCGTCTGAATCCTCCGGAAAGCTGCACGGATGGTGCCCGTTCAAAGAGGAGGAGGAGGAGGAGGAGGAGGAGACGGCCCATCTCTCTCCAACACACACACACACACACACTACACTCATGTATGAATGGAGGGAGGGGTCGCGAAGGAGCGATCCAAGCCATTGCAGAAGGTCGGCAAGGATCGGATCCCACCCCAAAGGCGCCGACGCCGCCCCCCCTCTCCCTCCCCCTCCCCCCCACCCCGCCTAGGCAGAAACCCAAGGATGGGTAACGGCGTGTACTGCGGGTCCAAGGAGAACGGGATTTAGATTTTTTTTTCTCCCTCCGAAACTCCCCCCCAAACCCTCCCCCCACTGTATTGCAGTATAAAACGATCGCGCGGCGGCGGGGGGGAGGAGGGGGAGGAGGAGGAGGAGGAGGAGGAGGAGGAGCGGGAGATCGCGAGAGATCTGGGCTGATCTCTTTAAATCAGGCGAAAGGGGGGGAAGGGAGGCAGGAGGGAAACGGCGGTGGAAGAGAGCTTTAGAGGTGGAGGACCAGGCGATGGGGGGGGGGGGGAGGTTTCGAGGATGGAGAACGCGTTGCAAACCCCCCCCCCCACACACACACACAAACCCACATCAACCCCACCGAAAGACACCCCCCCACCCCCGGCCAGGCTTACCAGCTTACTGCGGCGATCGCGATCCTCCTCCTCCTCCTGCCAGGGCGGCGGGTGGGATGGGCGACGCGGCGGGTGGGGGGGGGGGCTCGCCAGCTGCCCCAGCGCTCCGTTCCTTCCCCCAAAGTAGCCGTGGGAAAAGGTGGGGAAGGAGAAGGGGGCGTCCAAAAAACAAAAAAAAGACCCCCTAAATTGAGTGCCAGGAAGAAGGGCAGCGCTTCATCCTAAGGGGGAAAAAAAAGCAGGCGAGGAGGATCCAGCGCCGTCTCCCTCCCCCATCCCGATTCCTTGCCCCCCCAAAAAAAACACAAAAAAAAATGTAAAAAAAGAAAGAGAGAGAGAGAAAGAGAGAAAAGAAGAAGAAGAAAAAAAAATTCAAAAGAATCGCCCTTTTCCCGGGTCGGGATTTCTTCTCCCAAGGCTGATTTTTATTTTTCCTTCCTCCCCCAGGTCGTCGGCACCAGCTCCAATCGCGAGTCGCTTTCAGCCGCTGCTCTGACGATCGCCGCTTCTCTTATACACATACACACACGCAGGAGGGAGAGAGAGCGAGCGAGCGAGCGAGCGAGCCAGGCAGCCAGCCCGGTGCGCGTTCCCACGCGCGTCCCCGCCCACGCGCGCTCCTGCAGACATTCACTCTCTCTCTCTCTTTCTCTCTCTCTCTCTCTGTCACACACACACACATACACGCACGCTCACTCTCCACTCTCGCGGGCACGTACGCAGGTCCCGGCAGGTTCACGTGAATGAGAAGCCGAGCGCCGATCCCACCCTGGGTGGACACGCCTTTCCTTTTTCTCCCCCCCACCCCCACCCCTACCCACCCACCCACCCACCCCCGCATCCTGCACGCGTGCTAAAGCCGGCCTGCACCATTCACACGACCACAAAGGGGACACACACACACACACACACAAAAGAAAAGAAAGAAACGCAGGGGGAAATCGTCGCGCTCGCTGCTTAGTTCGCAGAGGGTGGGACGCAAGAGGTTGGAGCAGGGGGAAGGGGGGGTCTTCCCCCCCCTTTAAGTTTCCTTCCCCCTCCTTTCCGTTTCTCCATGTACCCCCCCTTCCCTTCTCCCCCCCCCCCGTCCCACTGCAAACTGGGCAACTCTGGGGTGCTTTCACTGCCATGGATGTGCTGGGAAACGCAGGATCGGAACCTGGAGCCCATCTTCACAGCCTCTGAGCGAGTTTAAAGGGTGGTCAAATTCGTCCTGGAAACCCCCAGGGTCAAAAATTGTTTGTGTGTGTGTGTGTGTGGAGGGGGGCCCCCCCTGCATCAGCCCCAGCACCTATTTGGGTAGAATGCAGGTAGTCCTCGACTTACGACTGCAATTGAGCCCGAAATTTCCGTTGCTGAGCGAGGCAGTTCAGGGAGCCTTGCCCCATTTTATGACTCGCTTGTTAAAAGTGAATTGCTGTTGTAGTCGTGAAGTTTGTCGCCCGGCTGTTCAGTGAATCTGGCTTCCCTGTTGGCGTTGCTTGTCAGAAGGTGGCAAAAGGGGGATCACGTGATTCCCCCCGGGGGGGGAACACTGCAACCGTCATAAATACGAGTCGGTTGCCATGGGTCGAAATTTTGATCACGTGACCGCGGAGATGCTGCAAAGGCCGTAAGGGTGAAAAATGGTCATAAAGTCCCCCTTTTCAGCGCCTTTGTACCTTGGGGCGGTAGTGAAATGAATTGTCAGGGACTATCTGTATCAGAGTTGGAAGGGACCCTGGAGGTCTTCTAGTCCAACCCAGGCAAGACACCCTCAGAGAAAGGACAGAGAAGATCCTCAGCAGGAGACCCTCAAAAAAGGGAACCTTGATTGACAGTTCAAAGAAGAGGTCTCTGTCCCTGGGAGGAGAGATGAAAGTGCTCCAAAGTGAGTTTGAGAGGCTCTGGGTGCTCTCGGAGCTGGGTTGTTTCATGACCCAACTAGGTAACGTCATCAGTGCTAGAAGGGGATGGGGTTTGTGGAAGAGGAGGAGGAGGAGGACTGTGGGGTCCTTGGTGCTCTCTGAGCTGGGTGGTTTCCTTGCAGACGTTTCATGACCCAACTAGGGAACATCATCAGTGTTAGAAGGGGATGGGGGAGGAGGAGGAGGAGGAGGACTGTGGGGTCCTGCGTGCTCTCTGAGCTTGGGTGTTTCCTTGCAGACGTTTCATGACCCAACTAGGGAACATCATTAGTGTTAGAAGGGAATGGTGGTGGTGGTGGTGGTGGAGGAGGAGGAGAAGGAGGAAGAGGAGGAGGACTGTGGGGTCCTTCGTGCTGTCTGTGCTTGGTTGTTTTCTTGCAGACGTTTCATGACCCAACTAGGGAACATCATCAGTGTTAGAAGGGAATGGTGGAGGAGGAGGAGGGGGAGGAGGAAGAGGAGGACTGTGGGGTCCTTCGTGCTATCTGAGCTTGGGTTGCAGACGTTTCATGACCCAGCTAGGGAACAACATCAGCGCTAGAAGGGAATGGGGTTTGCTGTACGTTACCTAGTCAGGCAATGAAACGTCTGCAAGAAAACAACCAAGCTCAGACAGCACTAAGGGCCCCTGGTGTCAACCCTGAGCTACAAATATTCTCCTTTATTGGTTAGAAAGGGAATTTTGAAGAGGTGGCTTGCTTGGATGAATTTTCCCACATCTTGGAAAAATTCACATTCCACATTTATTCTGGAACGATGGATGCAGTGGGCTGATACGGGGTTGATCTGTTGCTGGAAGAGGCTTTCCCCCGCTGAATGTGAGAAACGGATGCCTCTTCCAGCAGGGATGGCTGCCACCTGCTGTTTCTAGGAGTAAAAATTTCCACACTTCCACTGCTCTCCTTAGGGACTACAGGCAGTCCTCGACGTACGACCACAACCGAGCCCAAAATTTCCGTTGCTAACTGAGACGTGTGTTGAGTGAGATTTGCCCCATTTTACGACCTTCCTTGCCACGGTTGTTAAGTGAATCTCTGCAGTTGTTAAGTTAGTAACACGGTTGTCGGGCTGAGTCTGGCTTCTCCATGAACGTTGTCAGGAGGCCCTGAAAGTGGATCACATGACTGTCATAAATATGAGTCAGTTGCCAAGGGTCTGAATTTTGATCACATGACCACGGTGATGCTGCAACGGTCGTAAGTGTGAAAAACGGTCATAAGTCACTTTTTCCAGTGCCGTTGTAACTTCAAACATTCACTAAATGAACTGTTGTAAGCTGAGAACTACCTGTAGTTTTTGACACATCTGTACACTTGTTATTCTTCGGAGGTTTTTTTTTAAGCTTCTCACAAAGTGATTTCCTGGTGGTCTCCTCTCCCAGGTTTAACTAAGGGTGACGCTGCTTAGCCTGGGGATGCTAGTTGTGGCCGTGTCTCCTTTTTTTGCTGAGTTGTGCTTGCCAATATGGTTTTGCACTCCCACACAGTGACACTCGCTGGCTTCAAAATGGATGGACACCACTGGGGGATCTGTTTAGTGTGAATGCAATGCACACTCCAAAGGGGCAAGGCTTTGATCCGCCAGTCACGCCTACTTTTTGAAAACTACAGGTAGTTCTGGACTTATGACCACAATTGAGCCCAAAATTTCTGTTGATAAGGTAGATAGTTGTTAAGTGAGTTTTGCCAAGAATAATAATAATAATAATAATAATAATAATAATAATAATAATAATAATTATTATTATTATTATTATTATTTATTATTATTATTATTATTATTATTATTATTATTATTATTATTATTATTATTATTATTATTATTATTATTATTATTATTATTATTATTATTATTATTATTATTGCTGGCAGCAGCCCGTGTCAACCAGTCAATTTGAGTGTTTAGTTGAGTGAGTTTCATGTTTAATGAATAAAAGTTTAATAATAATAATAATAATAATAATTATTATTATTATTATTATTATTTATTATTATTATTATTATTAATTATTATTATTCTGGATAGTGCACGTGGCAGTGCCTGGAGACAGCAGAATAGACGAGAAAGAACTGGAGAAGATAACAATATACAAAGACCTACAAATAGAAATAGAACGACTGTGGCAAAGGCAAGCAAGGGTAGTACAAATAGTAATAGGCGCCTTGGGTGCAACCCCAAAACAACTGGAGCACCACTTGGACACTGTTGGCATTGACAAAATTGACATCAGTCAGTTGCAAAAGGCGGACTTACTAGGAACTGCTTCCATCCTGCGACGATATCTGTAATACCAGGATAGTTAGACAAAAATGCCAAATCCAGTATGGCTGACTGTGTGATGAATAATAATAATAATAATAACAATAACAATAATAATAATAATAATAATAATAATAATAATAATAATAATAATAATAATAATAATAATAATAATTAATAATAATAATAATAATAATAATAATAATAATAATAATAATAATAATAATAATAATAAAAGTTGGAAGGGTCCTTGGAGGTCATCTAGTCCAACCCCCTGCTCAGGCAGGAAACCCTGTTCCATTTCAGACAAATGGCTGTCCAGTCTCTTCTCAAAAACTTCCAGTGTTGGAGCATTCACAGCTTCTGGAGGCAGGTTGCCCTTGAATTATATTATATTATAGCCCTTGAATCTCCTGGTGGTCTCTCATCCAGAATGAACTTGTTCAAACCCAATTAAGGGAGTTTTAAGAGAAACTGAATTTTTTTAAAAAAAAATAAATAAATCAGCTTTTGAGAAATGAATAACCAGCAGTGGTGCATTTCAGGCAGAAAAAACAGAAACCAGATCTTCAACTCCGAAGCGAACGGAGAAATATCGCCATATAAACAGCTCAGAAGCAAAAGGTCATTATATCCCATGTCTTAAGAATCGTTTTAATGGCAAGCATTGCTAATTGGGGCTGGTTAGGGGAATTGTGTGTCTTTCTCATTGATGAAAATGGTTTAAATGGATTAATCTGAGCAATTAATCTATTAAGGTTTGCTTAAATCGAAAACCGAGGGGAGAAAACACAGGGTAGGGCGAGAACGAAAGGAAAGGAAGCAAAGCTTTAGGCAAATATTTTGTAATTAGCGGGCCATTCTTAACATTTTTGTAAACGACCTGTTGTACAGCGAGTCCTCAATTCACAACCACTCATTTAACGACCGTTCAAAATTACGGCGGCCCCGGAAAAGTGACTTATGACCGATCCTCAGGCTTAGGACCACCACAGTGCCCCTCATGGTCATGTGACCGAAATTTGGGCGCTTGGCCACTGGCTCTGGGGGTCACGTGGATCACCCTTTGGTAGCCAGTTTCTGACAAGCAAAATCAGTAGGATTCACTGAACGACCGCACGACGCAGTGAACAACTGCGGCGATTCCTTTAACGACCAGATCGAAAGGGTTGGAAAAATTGGCTACGGCTCCTTTTAATGAGCTTGGCAGTGGAAATTCTGGTCCCAACGGAGTCGCACGTTTCACAAATCAACCAACCAACCAACCAATAAATAATAAAAGTTGTGAAGCTGGAGTTGCCATCCAATCTGTAAAGGAGTGAATTTGTGCTGTTGGGGTCTGTGTGTCTGTGTGTGTGTGTGAGTGTGTAAGGGGCTGCTTGGGTAGATAAGGGGGTTTGGGGAGATCTTTTTTTTCCAATATTTGTCTCAAATATTGCTACTGCTTAGCTTGTAAGCCGCCCTGAGTCTTCGGAGAAGGGCGGGATATAAATGGAATTAAAATAAATAAATAAATAAATAAATAAATAAATAAATAAATAAATAAATAAATAATCAGAAGAGAGCTGGAAGGGACCTTGGAGGTCTTCTAGTCCAGCCCTCTGCTCAAGCAGGAGCCCCTATACCAGGGGTAGGCAACCTCGGCTCTTTTATGACTCACGGACTTCAACTCCCAGAATTCCTGAGTCAGCTGACTCAGGAATTGTGGGAGTTGAAGTCCATGAGTCATAAAAGAGTCGAGGTTGCCTACCCCTGCCCTATACCATTTCAGACAAGCGACTGTCCAATCTCTTCTTAAAAACCTCCAGTGATGGAGCGCCCACAACATCTGAAGTCCAGCTGTTCCACTGGTTAATTATCCCCACTGTTATTCTTTTATTCTCTCCGGTGCTGCCGCCGCCACCACCAGGAAAACTACACAGACCAGGAGTGTTGCTCAGCTCCAAGGCAAATTCTGCGAAGAATAGTAGCAGCCGGGTGGTTTATAGGTGTAATGAACAATCCTATGAATGAATTGGAGAAGGGCGGCTCAATTTTCTATCCGTCTCCTGTCCGGGAGACAGAGTACATTTTGATCTCATTAAAATGTATATGCGTGTATCCACACACCTCTAAAGAATCCAATTTATTTTAGTATTGTGCAATTATTGAATGGAAATGAAGATTTATGTGTATGCACAGAGGGATGAATTTTATCTACGCATGGAATACGCATATGATTGGAATTGCTGCCGGACTCTGACCTTTTGCAATTTGGGACGCTCGCTCAAGAGAGAAGAGGTTTTGCCTCTGACTGGATAAAAGTTTGATAGAGGCAGTCCTCAGTTTATGACCACAGCTGAGCCCAAAACTGACGCTGCTAAGTGAGACATGTGTTAAGTGAGTTTTGCCCCCCTTTTTCTGACTTTCCTCGCCACCGTTGTTAAGGGAATCCCCGCAGTTTTTAAGTTAGCAAAACGGTTGTTAAATGAATCTGGCTTCCCCCCTTTGACTTCCGGTTGCAAAAGGGGATCACGTGACCCGGGGGCACTGTGACCGTCATAAATATGAACCAGTTGCCACACATCTGCATGTGGGTCATGTGACCATTCGAGATGTTGCCACGGTCGTAAGTGGCTGTCCAGGCTCTTCTTGGTTGTTGCTTGATAAAAGGCCGGGCCTGACTCAGTCTCCAGGCCCTAAGTTCTCACAGCCTTTGCCCTTTGAAGGTAGGAAATGTGTGAATGGGGTAATGTGGGATCTCCACGAGGCAGATGGCTGAAAAGGAAAGCAAACCCGGCCAGAACATAACCCCATTCACACGCAGGGTACGGCTACATTATTTTATTTTTTTTATTTTATTTTAATTCCATTTATATCCCGCCCTTCTCCGAAGACTCAGGGCGGCTTACAAGCTTAGCAGCATATATATATATATGCCTTTTGCAGCCATCAGCGCCCAGTGATTGGTGTAGCTCTTTGGAAACTTGATTGACGGAGATAAAATATTTTTGGAGAAAATGAAATCCTCTCCAAAGGTGGGACAATTGGAGTGTATCTTCTTATAATGCCCAAGTTCCAGGAACAGATTTTCTGGGCTAAGAAATGAGTGCTGGGAACCAGAAGAATTGGGATGGATGGATGGATGGATGGATGGATGGATGGATGGGAGGGAGGGAGGGAAAGAAGAAAGGGAGGGAGAGAGGGAGGGAGGGAGGGAGGGAAGGGAAGAAAGAGGGAGGAAGGACGGAAGAGAAAGAAAGGGACAGGAAGGAAAGAAAGGAGGGAGGGAAGAAAGGAAGAAGGAAGGAGGAAGGAACAAAGGAAGGAAGGAAAAGAAAGGAAGGAGGAAGGAAGGGAAAGAAGGGAGAGAGAGGGAGGGAGGGAAGGGAAGAAAGAGGGAGGAAGGACGGAAGAGAAAGAAAGGGAGAGGAAGGAAAGAAAGGAGGGAGGGAAGAAAGGAAGAAGGAAGGAGGAAGGAACAAAGGAAGGAAGGAAAAGAAAGGAAGGAGGAAGGAAGGGAAAGAAGGGAGAGAGAGGGAGGGAGGGAAGGGAAGAAAGAGGGAGGAAGGACGGAAGAGAAAGAAAGGGAGAGGAAGGAAAGAAAGGAGGGAGGGAAGAAAGGAAGAAGGAAGGAGGAAGGAACAAAGGAAGGAAGGAAAAGAAAGGAAGGAGGAAGGAAGGGAAAGAAGGGAGAGAGAGGGAGGGAGGGAAGGGAAGAAAGAGGGAGGAAGGACGGAAGAGAAAGAAAGGGAGAGGAAGGAAAGAAAGGAGGGAGGGAAGAAAGGAAGAAGGAAGGAGGAAGGAACAAAGGAAGGAAGGAAAAGAAAGGAAGGAGGAAGGAAGGGAAAGAAGGGAGAGAGAGGGAGGGAGGGAAGGGAAGAAAGAGGGAGGGATGGAGGAAGGATGGAAGGAAGAGAAAGAAAGAGGGAGAGGAAGGAAAGGAGGGAGGGAAGAAAGAAAGGAAAGATGGAGGGAGGAAGGACGGAAGGCAGAGAAAGAAAGATGGAGAGAGGAAGGAAAGGGAGGAAGGAAAGAAGAGAGGGAGGGAAGGAAGGAAGGAAAGAAGGAGGGAGGAAGGAAGGAAGGAAAAGAAGGAGGGAGGGAAGAAGGAGAGAAGGAAGGAGAGAAGGGAAGCGAATGGGGAGGAAGGAAGGAAGGGAAAGAAAGGGAGGGAGGAAAGAAGGATGGAAGGAAGGAAAGGAAGAAGGAGGGAGGGAAAGAAAGAGGAAGGAAGGAAGGAAGGAAGGGGAATGATCTATTTGGAAAATTGGACTAGAGTCAGCTTAATGGGAAACTATTTTAGTAGCAAAAATCTTCCACTTCAGATCCCAGCAGATTGTGGCAAACAGCAGCTGAGGGATTTGGAATATTTCCCTGAAACTTCCGACATAAATGGCATTTATTAATTTTTTTTATCATTTGGCACATTGCCATGTCCGATGCATGCTTCATCAATCATTAATCAGTAATGTAGCACCAACACAGCTAAGAATACCTGGTCTTGTCACATTTTACCAAAAAGCCGCAATTCTGACAACAGAAGGAATTTATACCAGGGGTCTCCAAACTCGGCAACTTTAAGACTTGTGGACTTCAACTCCCAGAATTCCCTCGCCACCATACAAAGTCCACGTGGAATGGCTGGCTGGGGCATTCTGGAAGTTGAAGTTCCCAAGGCTTAAATTTGCTGAGTTTGGAGACTCCTGATTTAGATTAATGGATGAACAACACTCAATACTAACCATTTTAGTTAGCCTTCCATCCTTCCGAGGTAGGTAAAATGAGGACCCAGATTGTTGGGGGCAATAAGCTGACTTTGTAAAAAATGCCGCTTGCCCCCCCCCCCCCGAAAGCCCTAATAAGCAGGCATATACATAGAATGAAGGCTATTGCTAAGCACATTGGTTTGTGCTTAGATTGTAAGCCGCCCTGAGTCTTCGGAGAAGGGCGGGATATAAATGGGATTAAAATAAAATAATAATAAAAAATTTAAATAAGGATTTTCAAATCCCTAAAGCCCTTCCTTTTCATCCTCCATGTTTGTACAGCAATTCAGGTAGTCCTCAATTTACAGGCATTTTTTTCTGACCGTTCAAAGTCACGACACGGAAAAAGTAACTTATGGCCCTTGTTCACACTTACGACCATTGCAGCATCCCCATGGGTCACACGATCAAAATTCAGCCGCTTGGCAACAGACCCATATTTATGACGGTTGCAGCATCCCAGGATCGTCTAATTAATCCCCTTTTGCAACCTTCCGACAAGCAAAGTCAATGGGGAAGCCAGATTCACTTAACAACCGTGTTATTAACTTAACTGCAGTGATTTACTTAACAAAGGTGGCATGAAAGGTCATAAAATGGATGGGCCAAAACTCACTTAACAACTGTCTCACTTAACAATGTAAACTTTGGGCACAATTGTGGTCGTCAGTTAAGAACTGTCTGTACCCTTTTCCCCAATCTCAAATAATGCCATTACCCCACTCCATCCCAGAAACCATGGTTTGTTATTTTACGTCAGTCTGTTAGGCCCAAACTGGATGTTCTACTCACAAATTGCTCCGTTATCCCCAGGATACTCAAAGATGCCTTTTCAGGAGGCAACTTGGACTTTCTTGTTTTTTTCTTTGAAGACGTTTCGCTTCTCATCCAAGAAGCTTCTTCGGCTCTGACTGGATGGTGGGGAATGGAAGGATCATCCAGTCTGACCACCCAGTCATAGCTGAAGATGCTTCTTGGATGAGAAGCGAAACCACTTCAAAGGAAAAACAAGAAAGTCCAGTTACATCCGTGAAAAAGCATCTTTACGACAACTCTGACCTGGATGACTGAGAATCTCCATAGATACCCCCAGGATACATCCTAATTACCCCCCAGGGGTGATTACCACCAATTTAAGAATTACTGGACTAAAGGCGAGTGACAAGGGGGGGGGAGAGACAGGGATGGGAACAGCCATTGGATCATCATATTCTTCCTTTCATCAAGGAAAACACAGCATCTGCTGTGGTCAAAGGTGCTATTTCACTGCTGATGCTGAACAGCAAAGATGATTAGGTAAAGTGGCCTTAGCAAGCAGTGCCACACCAGGTGACAAGATGCCAGAGCACAGCATTTGAGAATGCAAAGCAAATACTACATGCATATTATCTCCGGAAGCCCTGAGTTGTCTCTCACAAATCTAATACTATTAGAATCGGCCTTTCTATGTTTTTATTTTTTTTATTTTTTTGCAAACCTAGTCTCCAAATTATATTTTGAAGGGCTTTGGAACAAAGAGAAATTGTTTAGTCTAACTGTTGCTTTCTTGCTTTTTGTAATCAGCTTTTGCACCAGAGAAATTTCACGTAAGCGTGGGAATTTCATGTACACGGATGGGATGTACTGAAGGAGGGAATATGGGAGCGTACACGAATGATTGATGTCTTCCTTATGATGTAATGGCTCTGTTGTCTGATTTTCTTTGGCTAACAAAGTTTATAAAGCAATGCTACCGATTTTCTAAGGCGTGGCATTCTGGATGTAACTCTGCCAGCGTTCCAGATTGTTGGCCACCCAGCTGCTGAATTTGATCAAATAAAGTGCTGCTTGATCAAGAAGTCTCCGCTTGGGTTATCTGATTAGATCGATAGGGTATCTCAAGTTTAAGTAAGGGACTGGGACCTTACATTTCCTTTACAAAGAATTTCCATTTTTAAAAAATTTCTTTCCATTCCAGATCAAACCTTAAACTGCCAAAATGAGGCCACTCTCTTTTAATTTCCATTTTACTCTTTGGCATAGAAATAACAACAACAACAACAACAACAACAACAACAACAACAACAACAACAATAATAATAATAATAATAATAATAATAATAATAATAATAATATCATCAGTGAAACTATAGGTAGTCCTTGTTCAGCGATGGCTTCGTTTAGTGACGATTTGCAGGCACGACTGTATGGAAAAGCACTTTGCAAGCAGTCCTCACTTTTATGACCTTGACAAGTGGTTAGAATGTGGTATTGCAGGTTAATTCTGCCCACTGCCAGGGTTTCAATTCTGACCAGCTCAAGGTTGACTCAGCCTTGCATCCTTGCGAGTTCGGTAAAATGAGGACCCGATTGTTGGGAGGGTCAGATGTGCTGACTGTTTAAACCACTTTGAGAGGGCTGTAAAGCACTATGGACGATATATAAGTCTACGTGTTATTGCTATTGCTATAAAGCAAAAGAAAACTGAAGTAAGTTGATAAGCATAGTCATGGTTTCACTTAGCAACCACTTCATTTGATGGTTGTTATTAGGTCCAGTAGAGTCACTAAATGAGGATTATCTGTGATTCAGATCAGTTGCTAAATCTTAGAATCTTACATAGTAGGATTTTTTTTAATCTGTTTAAACACTTTGCATAGCTTCCCATCTTAACAGGTGGCATTGGGTGGTGAACAATATTTAGAATTTCATAGAACCACAAAATCAGTTAAGCATATTTACAGAAAGTCCTTGACTTGTGACCACGATTGACCCCCAAATTTTTATGGCTAAGCAAGACAGTGAGTTTTGTCCCATTTCTTTCCACAGTTGTTAAATGAATCATTGCAGTTGTTAAGATAGGGACATGGTTGTTAAATGAATCTGGCTTCCCCCATTGACTTCTGCTTGTCAGAAGGTCACAAAAAGGGATCACATGACACCCCAGGACACTGCAACCATCATAAATGTGAGTCAGTTGCCAAACATCTGAATTCTGATCACATAACCATGAGGACGCTGCAGCAGTTATAAGTGTGGAATAGAGTCATAGGTGACTTTTTTCAATGCCATTATAACAAACTGTCACTAAAAAATGGCGGCTCGGTCTAGGGCAGGGGTAGGCAATCTTGGCTCTTTTATGATTTGTGGACTTCAACTCCCAGAATTCCTAAGCCAGCATGAGGGAAAATTTGGCCCCTTCATGACTTGTGGACTTCAACTCCCAGAATTCCTGAGCCAGCATGGCTCAGCTTGGAAACCTCTCCCTTTCCCCTCAGCATGGCTGGCTCAGGAATTCTGGGAGTTGAAGTCCACGAGTCATAAAAGAGCCAAGGTTGCCTACCCCTTCTCTAGGGGTATGATTTTCACTTAGGGTGCGAGAGGTCACAGGTTCAAATCCTGGACGAGCCCCCTTTTTGTGGAACAACCTGTCTCCAGAAGCTGTGAGTGCTCCAACAGTGGAGGTTTTTTAAGAAGAGACTGGACAGCCATTTGTCTGAAATGGTATAGGGCTTCCTGCCTGAGCAGGGGGTTGAACTAGATGACCTCCAAGCTCCCTTCCAATTATTATTATTATTATTATTATTATTATTATTATTATTATTATTATTATTATTATATCATTGCAAGTTGAGGATTACATCTATAAGAGACTAAGAGCAAGTCTAGGATAGAAGAAACAGCGATGGTGATTGGCTAGTAAGTTTACTATTCTTTTAAACAGTGCATGAGTTGTAAAATAATGTTGTTACATGTTGGGGTGTGCTTTATGTTTTTTAAGTAGGCTACCAAATGTAACATCTACACTGTGTCTGTATGTTATAATGTGTTGCTAAAACAATGAGCTTTCAGATTGTCAAACATAATTATGTTGCTCTGTCCACTGAGCTTGTCAGGCAGAATGTTAAATGTAAAAACTACCCACTGCGCGAACATAAGAGCTGGGATGAAGCCAATAACCGGAGAATTTTATTTATGCAATTGTGTTGTGCAAGGGCTGTTGTCAAAGTGAATTAATTTGCTGTTGCTGTTTTGCTTAGGCTTTTTTTTCTTATGACAGCTTCCATGGTTTGCTAATGGAATTTTAATTCTAATTTATCCGTGCATTAATATAGCTCCTTAAAATATAATTTTATATGCTACTCAAGGTAGTTTATAACAAACGAAAGGTTTTATTTATGCCTGCATTTAAAAACAACCCCCTTGGTGAATGTTTCTGCAGGCTAGGTGGTAAAAAGCATCCGGAGTGGACTACCATCTCAGTTACTTTTGCGGCACTAAGCTAAAAAAAACCCCCATTTTTAATAGTTCCCTATAATGGAACACCTGACTTGTTATGACGTTTTTTTCTGGTGGAACTTTAATGTTCAGGACATGCTGACAATCAAGCAATTACCGGCTCAGACAAACAAACTAACAGGAAACAACAGCCTAACTGAGGAACTATCAAGAGCATTCCTACCCACACTGACAGGGCCAGCAGTTAGTATAGATATAGAGAGCAGACCCCACTCTCTTCTAACACTGATGACGTTACCTAGTTGGGTAATGGAACGTCTGCAAGAAAACAACCCAGCTCAGAGAGCACCAAGGACCCCACAGTCCTCCTCCTCCTCCTACTCTCAAACTCCACTCCCTATTAGCACTGATGAGGTTGCCTAGTTTGGGTAATGAAACGCCTGCAAGAAAACAACCAACCTCAGAGAGTACCAAAGACCCCACAGTTCTCCTCCTCCTCCTCCTCCTCCTCCTCCTCCTCCTCCTCCTCCTCCTCCTCCTCCTCCTCCTCCTCCCCCTCGCAAACTCCACTGCCTACTAGCACTGATGATGTTACCTAGTTGGGTAATGGAACGTCTGCAAAAAAACAACCAACCTCAGAGAGCACCAAAGACCCCACAGTTCTTCTTCTCCTCCTCCTCCTCCTCCTCCTCCTCCTCCTCCTCTCAAACTCCACTCCCTATTAGCACTGATGAGGTTGCCTAGTTTGGGTAATGAAATGCCTGTAAGAAAACAACCAACCTCAGAGAGTACCAAAGACCCCACAGTTCTCCTCCTCCTCCTCCTCCTCCTCCTCCTCCTCCTCCTCCTCCTCCTCCTCCTCCTTCTCCTCCTCCTCCTCCTCCTCCTCCCAAACTCCACTGTCTACTAGCACTGATGAAGTTACCTAGTTTGGGCAAACCCTAGCTTGTATACAACGGAATGTCATTTTAATGTATGCCAATTAGTGTACATTCAAAGTGACAATAAAGTTATTATTCTATTAATAAAATGTCAGCCAGAAAACAACCCAGCTCAGGGAGCACACAGTAAGAAAAGCTTTGAAGTTCTCTAGGAAGATTCTTCTCCTTTATTCAGTAAACAAGAGTTAAAACACAAGCAGGTTACTGTAGCTCTGAGTAATTCTAGACTTGGCATTCTAGGAAGGCAAAATCAAAATATATCACTAAACTCCTGGAAATAAGAATGACCTTCCGCACTGCCACCACAGCATCTTCAGTAAGAATGTTTACAGGTGTATTCCATTTAGTTAAAGTGACTGCCAAGTTGGCAAGAACAGGATTTTACTGTGAATCGCTGCCATTGTGATGCCCACCGAAAAGGGCAATTCTTGCATTATACCTGTGTCAGTTCACTGCCCTCTTTGTCTCTTACAATGCCACTTCTCTGAATAGAGTACTTAAGGGGCTTAGCATGTTGTATGAATTCAACCATTCTTATTTGATATAATATACAAATCCAGCCAATTGTGGCTTATTCCAAAATGCATGGTTAAGTTGCTTTGTGCATTACCAAATCTCTTGTTATTTTCCCGCATGGTATTCCAGAGCTTCCATATAGGGAGGAAGATAGAAGAGAATAAATAAACCAATTAGCCACACCAGCTTGCCTCATTCATGTCAAGTATGAACAATGAGTGAGATTTCTGTTGTTACTGGGATAACGTGTAACTGGCTTGATCTGAGATATCTACAGACATGATGGAAACTCCTTAACTGCGTAACACATGGACAGATTTAACCAGCTGGGAAACTGTGAATATCCTAGGCCAGGGTTGGGCAATTAATTTTGCTAAGGGATGGTATGAGAAATTGGGAGTGTTGTGGAGGGCCGCAACAATTAATTTTTACAGTAACAATCTTTGGTGCTTAGCAAACAACGTGTTGCCTGGGTTCACATATTTAACAATAAAGGTAAAGGTAAAGGTTCCCCCGCACATGCGTGCTAGTCGTTTCCTACTCTAGGGGCTGGTGCTCATCTCCGTTTCAAAGCCGAAGAGCCAGCGCTTGTCCAAGGATGTCTCCGTGGTCATGTGGCCGGCATGACTAGACGCCAAAGGCGCACGGAACGCTGTTACCTTCCCACCGTAGTGGTCCCTATTTTTCTACTTGCATTTTTACGTGCTTTCGAACTGCTAGGTTGGCAGAAGCTGGGACGAGTAACAGGCGCTCACTCTGTTACGTGGCACTCGGGATTCGACCCACCAAACTACCGACCTTCTGATCGACAAGCTCAGCGTCCTAACCCACTGAGCCACCACGTCCCTTATTTAACAATAATTAATAGTAAATTAATTTCTATAATTCCATAGTTAACATGTTAATACAGTTCCTTGACCCTCGCTTCTTCCAATAAAGTTCTCACTTTACCACCATTAAGCAAATACAGCTCTTGGTACCATCGATACATATAAAATTAAATATAGGTGTTTCTGTAGTGTTTATACAAATAACAATAATATCAGTATACAGTGGTGGGATTCAGCTGGATCGCACTGGTTCGGCACAACTGGTAGCTAAATTTTGCTGAGTTCAGAGAACCGGCTGAATGGACACTGCTTCTGGAAGTCCAGTCTAGGCCTGGGAGGCCTGGAAGAGGCCTCCCAGGCCTAGAACAGCCCACTGGAAGTGCGTGGATGCCACTTCTGGAACTCCGTTCTAGGCCTGGGAGACCTGGAGCAGGCCTCCCAGGCCTAGAACAGCCCACCGGAAGTGCATGGATGCCACTTCCGGAACTCTGTTCTAAGCGTCAGAGACCTGGAGCAGGCCTCCCAGGCCTAGAACGGCCCACCGGAAGTGCATGGATGCCACTTCCGGAACTTCCGGGATTAGCCATATTGGATTTAATTCTCACAAACAGAGATGAAATGATAGAAGGTGTCGAAGCCACAGGAACCTTGGGGGGAAGTGATCATGCAATATTGGAATTCAACATTCTGGAGGCACAAGCAATAGAACACAGCCAAACTAGAGTCTTGGACTTTAAAAGAGCTAATTTCAATAAACTTAGAGAGACCATGGGAAGAATTCCATGGATGAGAATCCTAAAGGGGAAAACAACTCAAGAAGCTTGGGAAATTTTGAAAAGTGAGATAATAAAGGCCCAGTCTAGTACAATACCAACAAAGAAGAAAAATAACAGCTCTCAAAAGAAACCAGCATGGCTGCGTAAAGAACTCTCTGATAAATTGAAAGATAAAAAGGACAAGTATAAGAATTGGAAAGAGGGGCACATAACTAAGTCAGAATATCAGCAAATAGCCTGTGCCTGCAAAGATGAAGTGAGGAAAGCTAAGGCTCAAAATGAACTAAGGCTTGCGACCAAAGTCAAAAATAACAAAAAATGCTTCTTTCAACATATAAAAAACAAGAAAAATGTTAAGGAAATGATTGGTCCATTAGTGGGTGAAAGTGGCAAGAAGGTGACAAGCAGTAGGGAGAAAGCAGAACTATTTAATTCGTTTTTTGCATCTGTCTTTACACAAAGGGAAAAAACAGTCCAACCTACCCAAACCAGTGCCATAAAAAACAGAATAGAAACGCAAGTTAAGACAGGCAAGAAAATGGTAAGTGAGCACCTGTCCAGCCTAGACGAGTTCAAATCACCAGGACCAGATGGATTACACCCCAAGGTTCTCAAGGAACTGGCAGACGTGATCTCAGAACCACTGAACTATATTTTTCAAAGATCCTGGAGCACTGGGGAACTACCAGAGGACTGGAAGAGAGCTGATGTAGTTCCCATCTTCAAAAAAGGGAAAAAAATAGATCCAGGAAACTACAAACCTATCAGCCTGACCTCAATACCTGGGAAGATTCTGGAAAAGATAATCAAACAACAAATCAGCAAACACCTTGATGCAAACAAAGTCATCACTAAAAGTCAACATGGGTTTGTCAAAAACAGATCATGCCAGACAAATCTTATTACATTCTTTGACCAAAACTAGTGGACCAGAGGAATGCTGTAGATATAATTTACTTGGACTTCAGTAAGGCATTTGATAAAGTAGATCACAACCTACTACTTGATAAGATAGAAAAATGTGGGTTAGATAGCATTACCACCAGATGGATTCGTAGCTGGCTGACAGGCCGTACTCAGCGGGTGGTCCTCAATGGAACCGCATCTACATGGAAGGAAGTGTGTAGTGGGGTGCCCCAGGGCTCTGTTCTGGGCCCAGTGCTCTTCAATATCTTCATTAATGATTTGGATGAGGGGATAGATGGGGAACTCATCAAATTTGCAGACGACAACAAGATGGCAGGAATAGCCAATACTCCAGAAGATAGGCTTAAGATACAGGAGGATCTGGACAGACTCGAACACTGGGCACTATCTAACAAAATGAAATTCAATGGTGAAAAAAGTAAGGTTCTACATTTAGGCAGGAAAAATCAAATGCATAGGTATAGTATAGGTGGTACCTTGCTCAATAGTAGTAACTGAGAGGGATCTCGGAGTCCTAGTAGACAATCACTTCAATATGAGCCAGTAGTGTGCTGCAGCTGCCAAAAAAGCCAACACAGTGCTAGGCTGCATTAACAGAGGGATAGAATCAAGATCGCGTGAAGTACTAATACCACTTTACAATGCTTTGGTAAGGCCACACCTGGAATACTGCATCCAGTTTTGGTCACCACGCTGTATTATTATTATTATTATTATTATTATTATTATTATTATTATTATTATTATTATTATTATTCTGTTCTAAGCGTCAGAGACCTGGAGCAGGCCTCCCAGGCCTAGAACGGCCCACCGGAAGTGCATGGATGCCACTTCCGGAATTCCGTCCTAGGCCTCGGAGGCCCAGGTCTGCATCCAATAAGAGAACCGGTTTGAATCCCACAACTGTCAGTATATAACATCTTTTCTAACCAGCTTATATTTGCAGTTGTATTTGCAATTAAGGTCTTCTTATTGAATCAATATAAATCCTGATTTTCGCGCTCTTATTCCACCAATGTCTTTCTATTGCCCCACCTCCACTGCCCCTGCCCCATCCCTTGTCACCAAGGCCATGGATGCCGTGGGCCGAACTGGGACCGCCTTGCTTAGCCACGGAAATTTGGGGGTCACTTGTGGTCATAAGTCGAGGATTATCTGTATCTGTAATATCACTCAAAAGCTAATATCTGATATTCTAGAACCGCTGTATTTTTTTTTTTACAACCTCTAACAAGGGATATATGTTTTTCGCCAGGCAACTGTGAAGAGAAGAATGAAGAGCCGAACTGTGATATGAGATGCTGATAGAAATACGGACAGGGAATTCCTGCTTCCTCTAAATAAATTGATATTAGAGAACCTGTATACTGCACAAGTCAGAAAGAGAGCTGAGAAAATATCCACAGGCACCCCACATCCTAGACAAAAACTATTTCAACTCCTCCCCTCAGGATGCTGCTACCATATAGGCCAGGGGTAGGCACCCTCGGCTCTTTTATGACTCGTGGACTTCAACTCCCAGAATTCCTCAGTCAGCTATGCTGAATGAGGAATTTTGGGAGTTGAAGTCCACGAGTCATAAAAGAGCCGAGGTTGCCGACCCCTGGTATAGGCCATTGCATGCCAAAACAACTAGACAGAGACGTTTTTGTCTCTCTCATGCTATCACTCTGTCGAACACCTAATTACCACAGTACTATCTTATATCTAAGGATATTTACCCATGCTGTATGGCTTTATTACTATTATCCTTCTCATCTTTTCTACTACCTTCTCCTATTGGTATCATATGATCATATTACTTTGTGGCTGCTATGTACACCGAGAGCTTATGCAATGGAGACAAATTCCTTGTGTCTCCAATCACACTGGGCCAATAAAGAATTCTGCTCTATGCTATTCTGTTCTGTTCTGTTTTAAATTCTAGTTCTATTCTAAATTCTAATTCTATTATTCCATTCCATTCCATTCCAAATTTTAATTCTATTCTAAATTCTAATTCAATTCTATTGTTCCATTCTAAATTCTAATTCTAGTTTATTATTCTTTTCCATTCCATTCCATTCCATTCTAAATTTTAATTCTATTCTAAATTCTAATTCGATTCTAAATTCTAATTGTAGTTTATTATTCCATTCTATTCCATTCCATTCCATTCCATTTTCTGTTCCGTTCTTATTTCTATTCTATTCTGTTCTATTCTATTCTATTCTATTCTATTCTATTCTATTCTATTCTATTCTATTCTATTCTATTCTATTCTATTCTATTCTATTCTATTATTCTATTCTATTCTATTCTATTCTATTCTATTCTATTCTATTCTATTCTATTCTATTCTATTCTATTCTATTCTATTCTATTCTATTCTATTCTATTCTATTCTATTCTATTCTTCTTCATAGCTGGAATTCCTAGAATGCTAAAGGAACTCGATGGTGGTCTGCCTGAATATTAAGTACTCTCTTTCCAGGGTCCTGGAGAAGTAATTGCATCCTGTTTACTCCTCTAGGATTGGAAGGGGCTATAAACATTGTAGAACAATCCATACATCATAAAAAAATGAAATGATGTTGTCCGTCCCTTAAGAAAAGGAGAAGAGAAAGACTCAGGATTGTCATTTTCATTTTGCAACCTTGAAACATTAGAAAAACAGAATGTAAAATCACAGATGGAACATAGAATATTGAATTATAAGACTGGAAGGGGCCTTGGAGGTCTCCTAGTCCAACCCCAGCTCAATGCAGGAGTCCTTATACCATCTTGGTCAAATTGTTGTCCAGTCTGTTTTTGTAAAGCTCCATTGATGGATACCCATAACTCCATTAAGTTAAAAATTATTGTTTGTTCCGCGAAAAAGGGGCTCAAACTACCTTAGTTCTTCTGTACAGGTAGTCCTTGATTTACAACCACAATTTATGTTGCTAAGTGTGACATTTGTTAAGTGAGTTTTGCCTCATTCTACAACCTTTCTTGCCACAGTTGTTAAGTGAATCTGGCTTCCTCATTGACTTTGCTTGTCAGAAGGTTGCAAAAGGGGATCACGTGATCCCGGGACACTGCATACCGTCATAAGTACATGCCAGTTGCCAAGCCTCTGAATTTTGATCACGTGACCCACAGGGGATGCTGCAACAGTCGTAAGTGTGAAAACCGGTCATGTGCCACTAACTTTGAGCAGCCATTAAATGAATTGTGAAAGATGTGAAGTATGAAAAATGGTTGTGTCACTTTTTTCAGTGCTGTTTTAACTGAATGGCCACTGAACGAACTATTGTAAGTCAAGGATTACCTGTATTAAAAAGATTGCTTCATGCATTTGTGGGAAATACAAAATGAAAATGGCATAATATTGCGCACATTAAAAGAGAAAAGCGACAATCGTGGTTACAGCCGACCCCTATGCACTATTAGACCTCCAAGGGCAGGGATGGGGAACGATGACCCTTTTACACTTGTGGACTTCAACTCCCAGAATTCCTGAGCCAGCCATGCTAACCCAGGAATTCTGGCAGTTGAAGTTCACAAGTCATGAAGGGGCCATAGTTTCCCTATGCTAGCCCAGGAATTCTGGGAGTTGAAGTCCACAAGTCATAAAAGGTCCATAGTTTCCCCATGCTGGCTCAGGAATTCTGGGAGTTGAAGTCCGCAAGTCATGAAGGGGCCATAGTTCCCTCATGCTGGCTCAGGAATTCTGGGAGTTGGAGTCCACAAGTCATAAAGGGCCCACAGTTCCCTTATGCTTGCTCAAGAATTCTGGGAGTTGAAGTCCACTGGTTGTAAAGAGGCCATCGTCCTCCACTTCTGTCCTAGAGGGTTCCTGAAGTTGAGAACGGAGGGTGGTAGAAGCAGCAGACAATACGCAGGTTATTAGGGCCATGATAAATTTATGCCTTCATAGATTAAAATTTTACAATTCCTTTCATGTGAGAAAAACGAGGCTTCTTCTCGAGTGATTTCACATTGCTTAAAAAGGGTCTCTGGAAAATAGTTGAGTGCCGTGGGATCACCACTGTCCTTGTTCCATAATTTATCACTTCAGCAAAAAGATAAATTTCCCTTGATTTCCACTGATTTGTCACTGAAGGGTCAGTTTGGATAGGTAAAGATTTGCTTCATGTTCCTTGAAGAGATGCATCTGTTGACAGTTTGTCTTTGATATACTTTCCACAGACATTCCCTTGTAAGAGCTCCGAGCATTCAAGAACAGACAGATGTGCAAATAATATTATATTCTGGATTTTTATAAATGCCAGATACCTCACCTACAGGAGATGAGGGACACCTGAAAATTTAAGATATGAGTGCAAATTATTCGGTGCTTGCTCCGTGAAAAGGGGGCTCAAACTACCTTTGTTCTTCTGTACTCCTCGACTTATAGCTGAGCCCAAATTTTCCATTGCTAAGTGAGACAGTTGCGAAGTGAATTCTGCGCCTGCCTTGCCGTGGCTGTTAAATGAAGCACTGCAGTTGTTAAATGAGTCACATGGTCATTAGGTGAATCTGGCTTCTCCCATTGACTTTGCTTCTCAGAAAGTCGCAAAAGGGGATCACGTGACCCCCGGGGGCACTGTGACTGTCATAAATGTAAACCAGTTGCCGAGCAATCACACGATTGTGGGGATGCTCCAATGGACGCAAGTGTGAAAAATGGTCATAAGTCGCTTTTACGGAGCTGTTGTAACTTTGAACAGTCACTAAATGAATCGTAGTATGTTGAGATCCTCCATGTATGACCACAGTTGGGCATCAGAATTTCCATTGCTACGTAAGCTGGTTGTTAAGTTACATCCAGTTTTACAATCTTTTTTTTTCTTTTCGCCACAGTTCTCAAGCGAATGGCTCCCGTTAAGTGAATCAGGCCATTGTTAACTTCCCCCATTGACATGGTCTGTCAGGAAGGTTGCACATGGCAGTCCCGTGACCATTGGGACGCTGCAACTGTCGTAAAGACACATGGGTTGCCAAGTGCCCAAATTTTGATCATGTGACCATGAGGAGGTGGTGCTAGTTGTTAAGGGCAAGGCCTAGTTCACAGGTAGGCAACCTTGGCTCTTTTATGACTTGTGGACTTCCACTCCCAGAATTCCTGAGCCAGCATGGGGGAACTATGGCCCCTTCATGACTCGTGGACTTCAACTCCCAGAATTCCTGAGACAGCATGGCTCAGCTTGGAAACCTCTCCCTTTCCACTCAGCATGGCTGTCTCAGGAATTCTGGGAGTTGAAGTCCACGAGTCTTAAAAGAGCCAAGGTTGCCTACCCCTGGTCTAGTTGCACATCAGTTTTTAAAATGCCGTTGTAACTTTGAACAGTCGCTAAACAAATGCAGGTGGTCCTCAATTTAGGACCCCAATTGAGCCCAAACGTTATGTTGTGTAATGAGATGCTTGTGAAGGGAGTTTCACTCCATTTTTATTTTATTATTTTGCCATAGTTGTTAAGTGAATCATTTCAGTTCTTCAATTAGTAACCCAGTCGTTCAGCGAATCGGGCTTCCCCCACCAATGTTGCTTGTCAGAAGGTCACTCAGAAAAGGGGATTGCGTCACACACACACACACACACACACACACACACACACACACACACACGCTCACACACATACACACACACACACACACACACACACACACACACACACGTCCCAGGACACTGTTAAATGAATCATTGCAGTTGTTAAGTGAACAATGCGGTCGTTAAGTGAATCTGGTTTCCCCCCATTGACTTTGCTTTTGAAAAGGTCGCAAAAGGGGATCGCAGGACCCTGGGACACGGCAAACCGTCATAAACACGAACCAGTTGTCAAGCATCCGAATGTAAATCGTGTGACCGTAAGGATGCTGCAATGGTCATAAATGTGAAAAAAATGGTCATGTCCCTTTTTTTCAGCGCTGTTGTAACTTTGAACGGTCGCTGAGCAAACTGTCGTAAACCGAGGACTACCTGTAGTTTTAATTTGAGGACTAGCTGTAATTCCCCTCAATCCAAAGAGAACAAAGTTCTATCCGAAAACAAACCTGCTCTCCTTCCTTTTATTGTGTTTTCAGCAGATTGGATTAATGTTCTTGTTTTAATAGGGTGTCATTCCCGGAAGGGGGCAAAACTACCCTTCTCTTCAGATAAATATGGTATTTCTGTTGCAAAGCATATAACTCATATTTTTCTCCCCCCCCCCATCTCTTCAGTGGCTTCTATATTTATGATATGTTGGAGCAAAAGGTCAGGGAAGAAATTGTTTGCCAACCAATGGAGATAAATACACACGACCCACACAGACACTCTCACTTCAGGGGCCATCATGATTAGAGAGAAAATGGAGTTTGCATTTGTATCCCAAAGGTGAACATGTTTATTTGGGAGTAAAGAGCATTGTATTCTATCTCAGAAATAACAACAACAACAACAAATCTGCAAGAAATATCACTTGCCTGTAAGAAAGGTGGGATCATAATATAGAGAAAGTCATAGAAAATGATAAACTGCTCTGGGACTTCAGAATTCAAACAGACAAGCACCTGCAACATAACACCCCGGACTTAACAATTGTCGATAAGAAAGACAAAAAAGTCTGGACAGTGGACGTGGCAGCGCCTGGAGACAGCAGAATAGACGAGAAAGAACTGGAGAAGATAACAAAATATAAAGACCTACAAATAGAAATAGAAAGACTGTGGCAAAGGCAAGCAAGGGTAGTACCAATAGGAATAGGCGCCTTGGGTGCAATCCCAAAACAACTGGAGCACCACTTGGACACTGTTGGCATTGACAAATTCACCATCAGTCAATTGCAAAAGGCGGCCTTACTAGGAACTGCTTCCATCCTGAGATGGTATCTGTAATACCATTAAACATCCACATCTGCCTATCCCAGGTCCTTGGTAAGGACTCGATAGGTAGACAAAAATGCCAAATCCACTGAACATCTGGCTGACTGTGCGATGTTCAATAATAACAACAACAACAACAACAACAATAATAATAATAATAATAATAATAATAATAAGAAGAAGAAGAAGAAGAAGAAGAAGTCGTATTGTGTAAAAAATACGACTTGCCTGTGTCCAAAAAGTCGTGGGAACATAGGGTGGAAAAAGTTGTCGAGAGTGAGAGGGTGAAGATCTTGTGGGACTTCCGAATACAGACAGATTGCCATTTGGAACACAACACGCCAGATATCGCAGTCGTAGAGAACCGAAGCGTACAGCTGATTGATATCGCTGTACCAGGAGATGCCAGAGTCGAAGAAAAAGAACTGGAAAAAATTACAAAATATCGCGACCTGGCCATTGAAACTGTGCGATTATGGATGAAATGTGTAACAATGATACCCATTGTCATCGGGGCACTTGGAACTATGTCCAAAAACTTTGCAAAATACATCAAGAAATTGCAGCTTCCTGCAATAACTCCAGCAAAGCTACAAAAAACTGCACTACTTGGAACATCTTACATTTTAAGGAGATACCCGGTTGATACCTAGGATGCTGGCAGCAACCCGTGTCAACCATTAGTGCCAGTCAGTTTGAATGTTCAGTTGACTGAGTTTCATGTTTTATGAATAAAAGTTTTATAATAATAGGATTTATATAGGGAGTTTGGCACTATTTCTTGTTCTTCAAAGGAGTTATTTGTGCTTGATGGATAGAACCCATATTGTCTGGGCTTGTGGTATAGGAAAGAGATAAGCAGCTCCGACGGACCATGGATGGATTTCAAAGTCTTTCAATTATTTAGACTTCAGCCCCCCAAATTCCCATGACAAAGTGGCCATTGTAGAGAATTCTGGGATTAACAGTCCACACATTTGGCAATGAATAACGCTATATCCAGAATAACAGAGTTGGAAAGGGACCTTGGAGGTCTTCTAGTCCAACCCCCTGCTCAGGCAGGAGACCTTATACCAGAGGTCCCCAGCCTTTTGAGCCTGAGGGACCAGTTCCATAGAACTGGGTCGTAAATCGAGGACTGCCTGTGAGGTTACTGTGGGTTACTTTTCTTCCACCAGCGTCTTAATCTTTATAGCAAAAAAACAAACAAAAAACCCCAGAAGAATCACCCTGGAGAACCCCAATAATTAAGACCTGTGATTTGCTTGGATCACTTCAGATTCTGAAGTGCTAACCGCTACTTTTCGCCTAAGCTACTTTTCGAGACGCTCCTTTAGGCTAAGCTGCGTAACAATTAGATTATGAGATTCGGAATTTCGCAAAGGGAGATGTTTAAAAATGATTGTTTTGCCGCAGTTTGCCTCAGCTTTTGCGCAATGCAAAATAATAGGAACATGATTATAAGTGATACAGTTGTTCTACCGAGGCCAAAATAATATCCTTGTAAGGAAGACCAAGTGAAGTTGCCAGGAGCTTCAGCTAAGCCTGGGTAAATCTGTCACTTTCTATTTCTATTAATATCTTGTTTGGGTTCATCAAACTTGACTTTTCTTTCTTTCTTTCTTTTTTCCCAAAAGGGAGTTGCATAACGTATGGCCATACATTTCCCTCTTCCCAAAAGGAGATTTATTCTGCTTGTTTGCTTAAAATTTTGTGAACTTAAGTTGAGCTTTTGAAAATATTTTTTTTTCTTGTTAGACAGTAATGGACAGTCAGACATTATTTTCAGGAACAAATGCATTTTTATTTGGATTCTTCTCCAAGATGCATTCTGTTGCTACTGTCAAAGAAGCACTTCAAGGTTTTGTAAAGTTGCAAAACTGAAGCGTCAATATTTTCCTGTGTGGCTCCCAAACTTTGCACGGATTGTTATTAAGCATCTGTTCTTTCATGTTCAGGAAAACAGTCAAAACCCTCAATTTTAGCCAGGAGTTTTCACGGTCTGTGCCTTGATAATTGATTTCAATTGTTTTTATCAGATTTAACCATTTATATTTTTATTGTATCCTCTAGGCAGAGAGTAGAATGCAAACCTTATAATAATTTAACCACAAAGAATAAAAAAAAAATAGCAGAGCAGTACTTTTAATTGTGCATGATTCGAAAGTGTGATTTCATTTAAATTTGCGCTCAGATGTAAAGTAAACGACTCTGAAAGAACCCCTAGTCTGTTTAGTAGTTAAGGTGCTGGCCTAGTAACCAGGAGCTGGTGAGTTCTAGTTCTGCCTTAGGCATGAAAGCCACTTGGGTGACTTTGGGCCAAATCATCAGGAAGCTGTGAGTTCTAGTGTTGTTGTAGGCATGAAATCCAGCTGGGGGACTTTGGGCAGGTTACTTTATATCCTCCTCCCCCTCCTCCTCCTCCTCCTCCTCCTCCTCCTCCTCCTCCTCCTCCTCCTCATGATAGCAGTGTTCCAATATTTGAAGGGCTGCCACAAAGAAGACGGGGGTCAACCTGTTCTCCAAAGCTCCTGAAGGCAGGACAAGAAGCAACGGATGGAAACTAACCAAGGAGAGAAGCAACCTAGAACTGAGGAGAAACTTCCTGACAGAACAATTAATCAGTGGAACAACTTGCCTCCAGAACTTGCGGGTGCTCCAATGTAGGAGGTTTTTAAGAAGGGATTGGACAACCACTTGTCTGAAATGTCATAAGGTCTCCTGCTTGAGCAGGGGTTGGGACTAGAAGACCTCCAAGGGCCCTTCCAACTCTGTTATTCTGTTCTGATATGTTTGGAAGAGTTAATGGGAAAAGGAAAGCAGGCCATCAAAGAACAACGTGGCCGGGCACCATCAAAGCTGGCACCAGCCGAAGCATAGAGCGAATCAAAGAACTAGTGCAAGATGTGGAAGATGTGGAGAAAGACCTGGATAATTGAACTGCCAAGAGACGGACATGACTGAAGGATAACATCATCATCATGTATCAGTCAGCCATCAACTTGCAACCTAAGCTATTTCTACCGTCTCCATCTCGTACACAAGGTGGGATGTAAGGATAATGCACTAAGAATCTCCATTTTATTTATTTATTTATTTATTTATTTATTTGTTTGTTTGTTTGTTTGTTTGTTTGTTTGTTTGTTTATTTATTTATTTATTTATTTATTTATTTATTTATTTATTTATTTATTTATTTATTTATGGGATTTATATCCCGCCCTATCTCCCGAAGGACTCAGGGCGGCTAACAACAAAACATATAATAAGTTTTTTTTTTTTTTTCCCTGCCCAAGATGGCGACGGCCGCAACCTAAGCTTCGGGCGCTCTTCGAGGGCTCCAAGGAATTAGCTTAGGGAGGCCCACGGTATGTTTGGGTGACTCTGGGGGTGGGGGATTTACCAAACAGCTGCTGGGCGCTATTCTTTGCGGCGCTGAGCCCCCCCCCTCCGAACTAGCGGCACTGGAGAACTGCCGCCTGCCGAGCTCCATTATGGCGCCGAACGCTGGAGCAGCGCCGTGAAGCCCGGAACACCTTGCTTAATTTTCTTTCTCCTACCGGCTTGTCGAAGCGATTTTGGGGATTTGGAGGACTCTGGAACAGCTGCTGGGCGCTGCTCTTCGTGGCGCTGAGCCTCCCCCCTCCGAACTATTAGCTTGCTGATCTGAACCGGCGGCGCTTGAGAACTGCCTGCCTGCTGATCTGCTGAGCTTCGCTATGGCGCTGAACACTGTGACAGCGATTTGAAGTCCGGGGAGCCTTGCGTTGCTCCCTTCTTCTGCCGGCTTGCCGAGGCGTCTTTGGGGACTGGGGGGATTTTAAAACAGCTGCTGGGCGCTGCTTTTTGTTGTGCTGAGCCTTCCCCCCTTCGAACTAGCGGCTTGCTGATTGAAACTAGCGGCGTTTGAGAATCTGCCTGCCTGTCGACCTGATGTTCTCCGCTATGGCGCCGAGAAGTCCGGGACGCCTTGCCCCGCCTTCCCTCTTCTGCTTGCTCGCCGTGAATACCCTCTGCTTGTCGGAGGGGCAGCGGCGACGATCCCACCGGTCAGAGATCTTTTTACGATCATTAGCTGGCTGGCACCGTTTTTGGCGGCGCGGAGCCTCTCTCTCCTCCCGGTTGGTGGCTGCAGACGGTGGGCCTGGTTATCGGCCTCGGCGGACATGTTGGCGAATTCCCGGACTTAATACATCTGCTGGGACTGCCTCTCTCCGCCGTTGGAAGATTGCCTGGACTGGCGGACGGGCGTTGGGAAAGAATGTTTTTGTTCTCCCCCCTCCCGGACTGGTGACGCTGGCTGGAGATGCGAGGATCGACAGAGGCCTGGCCTGCCTGTTCATATTTTTCCTGTTGACAGGCAGGCACCTGGCTAGCTCCATACCTGATGGGAATTAAGATCCCTCCTACTGATCTTCCAGTGTGGCTGGGTCCGGACCGTGGTGGGAGGACGGTTTTGGACTGGTCAGTGGCCACCTCACTGGTGTGAGAGACCAGTTGGGGTGGCCCTGGCCCAGGATTCCCTTCTCTTTCTCTGCCCTTGATTGGACTCCTCAGCCGGAGTGAGAGGACGACTGAGGTTGTCCCTTGGATTTCCCATCTCAGGTGAGAGCTGAGATGGCTCTGCAGATTAGGAGATATGCCTACTGGACTTTTTACCATCTCTATACCATCACTGAGTGATCCTTGGACATATTCATAACATCTGCCCTAAAAGACTATCCCAGCGCAGTATGATTTATCACTACACCGGAGCTGACTTGTATGCCCTTAGGGCAGTTTCTGCCTCATGGGTGCGACCTGTCGCCTGTTTCCATACTCCCCTTAATGACGATCCCAAGCTTTGGGATTCCAAGAGGTGGTTGGGCTTAGATAGGGGCCTCGAGTCAAGATATGCTAAGAGGCCCCTGATAAAATTTTTAGCCGGTTATTTTAAGAGGTTAGGGAGGGGGAGGGAGGGGGGGTAGGGAGGGAATCTTTAACCGGCACTCAGTCTGGTCCTGTTAGAGGTCCTGACGGGACGGGGTCGGGGGAGGTGGCTGCTGGCTCTGAGAATGTGGGGGTGGTGCTTCAAATCCCCACGGCGATAGGGAACGGCAGCAGGTGTCTGCGCGGAGGGCCATATCAACATCTGGGATCGCGCCCCCGCTATCTCCGAGCGGTGGCGCGCTCCGACCCTCCGGTTAGCGCCCTCTTACCCGGGGATGAGGGTGATCAGGCCCCTGAGCTCAGGTTGGTCTATTTTAACGCTAGATCCGTAGTTAACAAAGCTCCCCTCATCCGTGATCTGATCGAGGAGGAACGTGCGGATCTAGCGTGCATCACGGAAACTTGGCTGGGCTCGGAGGGAGGGGTGCCTCTCACCGAGTTATGCCCGCCGGGTTTCCGGGTGCTGCACCAGCCGCGGGCTCAGGGCAGGGGTGGTGGGGTGGCAGTGGTTATTCGGGAGACCTTGTGTCCCCGGGAGGCCACCATTGTCCAGATGGCCGGGAGTGAATCCCTCCTCTTGAGATGTGGTCCTCGGGTTCAGTTGGGCTTGTTGCTCACATACCTGGCGCCCAGCTGTGTGGCAACAGCCCTGCCTGAGCTGCTCGACACCCTCTCAGGGTTGGCGGTGGAGTTCCCCAGGCTTATAGTCCTGGGTGACTTCAACCTGCCATCACTGGGGGGGTCGTCGGAGTTAGCTCGGGAGTTCATGGCTTCCATGACAGCCATGGGCCTGACCCAGGTTATTGAGGGCCCTACTCACGAGGGGGATCATACTCTCGACCTGGTGTTCCTGTCTGGACAGTGGTTGGATGATCTGGGAGGGGGTTCTCCATCCATCACCCCTCTGTCATGGTCAGATCACCACCTCCTGAGGCTGGTCTTCCGTCATGCCATCCCCCGCCGCTGGGCGGCGGAACCGACCAGGTGGTTCCGCCCCAGGCGCCTAATGGACCCGGACCGGTTCCAGAGGGCGCTTGGGCCGATACCTATCACCCTCACCCACAGCCCAGTCGATGCTCTGGTGGAGGCCTGGGAAACGGCTGCCACCAGGGCACTCGACTGCGTTGTACCCATGCGACCTCTGACTCGGCGCAGATCCCGTTGGGCCCCATGGTTCTCTGTGGAGCTCCGGGAGATGAAGCGTCGGAGACGAGGTCTAGAGAGCGGTTGGAGATCCAGCCGATCCGAATCTGACCGATTGCAGTTAAGAACCTTTATAAGGTCTTATCTTGCGGCGATAAGGACGGCAAAGTCTAACTACTTTGCCTCCCTTATCGCGTCCGCAGATAATCGCCCGGCCGCCCTGTTTAGGGTGACTCGCTCCCTCCTTAACCAGGAGGTGAGAGAGGATCCCTTGCAGGGACGAGCCGAGGAGTTTAGTCATCATCTGGCGGACAAAATCGCTCTGATCCGGACCGGCCTGGACTCTGACTGGGCAGAGTCTGACGTGGAGGAATCAGGTGGTCTTGAGCACGTTATCTGGACTGAGTTCGACCCTGTTTCCCCTGATGATGTGGACAGGATCATGGGGAGACTGAGCACCACCACCTGTTTGTTGGATCCGTGCCCCTCCTGGCTAGCTTATGCGGCTCGGGAGGGAACACGAGGCTGGTTCCATGCAGTAATAACTGCTTCTTTGAAGGAGGGTGTCTTCCCTGCCGCCTTGAAGGAGGCGGTGGTGAGGCCCCTTCTCAAGAAGCCTGCTTTGGACCCGGCTGTTTTAAACAACTATCGTCCAGTCTCCAACCTTCGCTTTCTGGCGAAGGTTGTTGAGAGTGTGGTGGCGCATCAGCTCCCTCTGTTCCTGGAGGAAACTGATTATCTGGACCCGTACCAATCGGGCTTCAGGCCCGGATACAGCACGGAGACGGCATTGGTCGCGCTGGTGAATGATCTCTGGAGGGCTAGGGACAGGGGTTGCTCCTCTGTCCTGGTCCTATTAGATCTCTCAGCGGCTTTCGATACCATCGACCATGGTATCCTGCTGCGGCGTCTCAGGGGGTTGGGAGTGGGAGGCACCGTTTTACGGTGGTTCTCCTCCTACCTCCAGGGCCGCTCGCAGTCGGTGTTGACAGGAGGGCAGAGATCCACCCCGAGGTCTCTCATTTGTGGAGTTCCGCAGAGGTCGGTCCTCTCGCCTCTCCTGTTCAACATCTATATGAAGCCGCTGGGCGAGATCATTCGTGGTTTCGGTGTGGGGTATCACCAGTACGCTGATGATACCCAACTTTTTCTTTCCACCCCGAACCAACCCAGCGATGCCCTCTCCGTGATGTCCCGGTGCCTGGAGGCGGTTCAGGTCTGGATGGGGAGAAACAGGCTTCGTCTCAATCCCGCCAAGACTGAGTGGCTGTGCATATCGGCATCTCGGGTTAACCAAGTTATTCCACCTCTAACGATGGGGGGTGAGGTGTTACCCCCCGTTGATAGGGCTCGCAACCTGGGCGTCCTCCTGGATTCACGGCTCAATTTTGAAGACCACATAGGAGCCGTGACCAGGGGGGCTTTTGCACAGGTTCGCCTGGTGCGCCAGTTGCGTCCCTATCTGGACCGAGACGCCCTACGCACAGTTACTCATGCGCTTGTGACCTCCCGTTTGGACTACTGTAACGCTCTCTACATGGGGCTGCCCTTGAAGACCACTCGGAGGCTTCAACTGGTGCAGAATGCGGCCGCGCGAGTTGTAATGGGGGTCTCCCGATACTCCCATGTAACACCTCTACTCCGCGAGCTGCATTGGCTTCCGGTTGCCCTCCGGGTGAAATTCAAGGTGCTGGTTATTACCTATAAAGCCCTACATGGCCTGGGTCCGGGCTATTTGAGGGAACACCTGCTGCCGGCATCAAACGCCCTTCGCCCAGTGCGCTCCCACAGGGAGGGTCTGCTCAGGGTGCCGCCGGTGAGAGATTGCCGGCGGGTGACACCCAGGGATAGGGCCTTCTCGGTGGGAGCGCCTGCCCTCTGGAACCAGCTGCCGGTGGAGCTGAGGACTGCCCCCGACCTCCGATCATTCCGCCGGGGCCTGAAGACCTGGCTCTTTGAGCTCTCAGGCCCAGGCTGAGGAGAAATTTTTAATTGGGGTTTTAATGTATACAGGGTAATTTAATATTTTTTTTAATTGGTTTTTTTAACTTTTGTATGGTGGATTTTAATTCCCTGTAAACCGCCCTGAGTCCTCAGGGAATAGGGCGGTATATAAATGTAACTATAAATAAATAAATAAAAATAAGTACAGAAATTAAGATAAAAATAAAATTAAAATCATCTGTGCAATAAATTAAAATTAAAAATTAAAAATAAATTAAAAATTGTAAATATAATTAAAATGCTTGTCAGTCCAGGTCAGCCAGGTGGAAAAGGAGTGTTTTGAGGCCGCGGCGAAAGGACTGGAGATTTTGGGCCATCCGAAGCTCAGGGGGGAGCTGATTCCATAGGACTGGTGCTCCCACAGAGAAGGCCCTTCCCCTGGGGGTCGCCAGTCGACATTGCCTAGCTGACAGTACCCTGAGGAGGCCTTCTCTGTGTGAGCGTATTGGGCGATGGGAATTCGTTCCCGGCAGCAGATGGTCCTGCAAGTATCCCGGGCCTAAGCCATGTAGGGCTTTAAAGGTAAGTACCAGCACCTTAAATCTCACCTGGAGGGCAACCGGTAACCAATGCAGCTCATGCAGGAGGGGTGTAATATGGGAGTATCGGGGTGCTCCCATCACTACCCGTGCAGCCGCACTCTGCACCAGCTGAAGCCTCCGGGTGGTCTTCAAGGGCAGCCCCATGTAGAGAGCATTGCAGTAGTCTATACAGAAGCTAAATTTGTAAGGCAGCTGAGGGGATGTGTGGTGGTGGGAAAAACTGCCCTTGGTGTCATGATGTCATGGTTCCGATGAATGAGACAAATCAAACAAATTGCAGGCATATTATTTATCTAAAAAGTCTTAGTAATGAAACGAAACATCGGCACTCATGGAGGGAATGCCAGAATCTGAAATCTCCTCCCCCCAAACCCATTGTAACACACACACAATCCCCGCCCTTATCTACATGTCATAAATCACATTATCCAATTAATTTTACATATGAGGTCTCACCTCCCATTCTGTACACCGACTTTGCTAATCTTCTGAAAATAGTTGTTAGAAAATTCCCTCCCTTCAAGATTCAAAGCGAAGCAGTTTAAACGAAAGACTGTCTCTTATATTGTCAGTGCAAAAACATGTCAATGTTTGCAGAATTGACACTTGTTTTTTTTTCTTTCGAACATAAATTAGACACCATGCTTCCCATGGGCCCTGACTGTTTAATTCTTTTGTCTTCAATTTATTTAAATTTATGATAGTCACCCAGGTCCGGTGGATTCTGTTTCACTCAAAACTTAACTTCTAAAAAAAATATACTTATTATTGGATCTCAAACGATCCCTCTGTTAAAGTACTGAAGTTTCCAGATGATATCACAGTGATTGGCCTCCTTTGAGATGACAACAGATCTGCATAGAGACAGGAGGTTGAGCAAATTTCCTTGTGGTGCGGCTGTAACAATCTTCAAGTAAACACACCCAAAACTGTAGAAATGATAGTAGTTTTTAGGAGAAATACTCTTATACTACCACCTCTTACAATACTAGACAACACGGTATCAACAGTAGAGACCCCCAAAGTGTTTTTTCAGGAGCCAACTGAACTTTTTTTTTCTTTGAATGTTTCACCTCTCAGCCAAGAAGCTTCTTCAGAGCTGAAGAAGCTTCTTGGGTGAGAAGCGAAACGTCTTCAAAGAAAAACAAGAAAGTCCAGTTGCCTCGTGGAAAAGCATCTTTGGGACAACCATGACCTGGATGACTGAGAATCTCCATAGACAACAAACAGTAGAGACCTTCAATTCTACATTTAGGCAGGAAAAATCAAATGCACAGGTACAGTATAGGTGGTACCTTGCTCAATAGTAGTAACTGTGAGAGGGATCTCGGAGTCCTAGTGGACAATCACTTCAATATGAGCCAGCCGTGTGCTGCAGCTGCCAAAAAAGCCAACACAGTGCTAGGCTGCATTAACAGAGGGACAGAATCAAGATCGCGTGAAGTACTAATACCACTTTACAATGCCTTGGTAAGGCCACATGTGGAATGCTGCATCCAGTTTTGGTCACCACAATGTAAAAAAGATGTCGATACTCTAGAAAGAGTACAGAGAAGAGCAACAAAGATGATTGGGGGACTGGAGGCTAAACCATAGGGAACGGTTGCTGGAATTGGGTATGTGTAGTTTAATGAAGAGAAGGGTGAGGGGTGACATGATAGCAGTGTTCCAATATCTCGGGGGCTGCCACAAAGAAGAGGGAGTCAAGTTATTCTCCAGAGCACCTGAGAGCAGGACAAGAAGCAATGGATGGAAACTAGTCAAGGAGAGAAGCAACCTAGAACTAAGGAGAAATTTCCTGACAGTTAGAACAATTAATCAGTGGAACAACCTGCCTCCAGAAGCGGTGAGTGCTCCAACACTGGAAGTTTTTAAGAAGAGACTGGCCAGCCATTTGCCTGAAATGGTATAGGGTTTCCTGCCTGAGCAGGGGGTTGGACTAGATGACCTCCAAGGTCCCTTCCAACTTCTTCTTCTTCTTCTTCTTCTTATTATTATTATTATTATTATTATTATTATTATTATTATTATTATTATTATTATTATTATTATTAAAAAATGGATACCCAACATCAAAAACATCATCAAAAAAGCACAACGAAGAATGTTCTTCTTGCGCCAACTCAGAAAGCTGAGACTGCCCAAGGAGTTGCTGATACAGTTCTACAAAGGAATTACTGAGTTTGTCATTTGCACCTCTATAACTGTCTGATTTGGATATGCAACCAAACAAGACAGAACCAGACTTCAACGGAAAGTTAGAACTGCAGGAAAAAAAAATTGCAACCAGCCTGCCTTCCGCTGAGGACCTGTTTACTGCAGGAGTCAAAAAGAGGGCTGTGAAAATATCTACAGACCCCTCACATCCTGGACATATAAACTGTTTCAATTCCTTCCCTCAAGATGATGCTATAGGGCATTGCGCACCAGAACAATTAGACACAAGGAGAGTTTTTCCCACCATGCCATCAGTCTGCTAAACAACTAATTCCCACAACACTGTCAAACTATCTACTAAGACTGTTATTACTGTTCTTCTTCTCATCTTTCTTATTACCTGTCTCCTTATCTCCTTATCACTATAACTTTGTTCCTTGTATCTTACGATTTATATTGTTTTATTTGGTATCCTAGTATGATTTATGTTGATTGCTTATTTACTATCCTATGATTATCACTAAGTGCTGTACCTTATGATTTATGATGAATGTATTTTTACGATGACTATGATCATGATTTATCACTTATTGCTTGTATCATACGATCATATTATTTTGTTGCTGGCATGTACACTGAGAGCTTGTGCACCAGAGACAAATTTCTTGTGTGTCCAATCATACTTGGCCAATAAAGAATTCTATTCTATTCTATTCTATTCTATTCTATTCTATTCTATTCTATTCTATTCTATTCTATTCTATTCTATTCTATTCTATTCTATTCTATTCTATTCTATTCTATTCTGTTCTGTTCTGTTCTGTTCTGTTCTGTTCTGTTCTGTTCTGTTCTGTTCTGTTCTGTTCTGTTCTGTTCAGAAGCTGTCTACCTCCTTATTTTTACATCTCCGCGGTCCCATTTTCATTCCCTTTATCATACAATTTTGCTTTTAGAAGGAGCAATATTGACTGCTTCTTCCCAGCCTAAAATCTACTACCAAAATATAAAATATACTGGTTGTATTAACCAGTGGCGTCCCTCCATTAATGTGCTAAATATGTCACATCTGCTGTTAAACTAGGTCAGTAGCCAGGCAACCACATTATGGCTTACCTGAAGCTTCTGAATCATAGTGAAGAGGTAATTACATTATTGCAAGCCAGCCGGATATGTTTACGAGCAGGGTTCCCCAACTACAAAGCAAGCTTCACGTAAAAAAGGGGAAAAAAAACTATTGTTGGATTGATAGGATATTTAGAATTGTCTTACAAAAGCAGAGAAAGACCCCTTGGTTCTAGAGGAACTCTTAACATTGATGTTCTACATGAGATAACTAGAGATGAAAGAAAGAAAGAAAGAAAGAAAGAAAGAAAGAAAGAAAGAAAGAAAGAAAGAAAGAAAGAAAGAAAGAAAGGGAGGGAGGGAGGGAGGGAGGGAGGGAGGGAGGGAAGGAAGGAAGGAAGGAAGGAAGGAAGGAAGGAAGGAAGGAAGGAAGAAACTAGATAGATTCCCACATTTGCATAGATAGAGTCGATGGATGGATGGATGGATTGAAGGGTGGATAGATATACAGATATACAGACAGATTCCCACATTTGCAGATAGAGATATAGAGATAGAGATAGAGATAGAGATAGAGATAGAGATAGAGATAGAGATAGAGATAGATAGATAGATAGATAGATAGATAGATAGATAGATAGATAGATAGATAGATGGATGGATGGATGGATGGATGGATGGATGGATGGATGGATGGATAGATAGATAGATAGATAGATAGATAGATAGATAGATAGATAGATAGAAGCACAATCTTTGCTTTCATTTCTTGAAATGACCGTAGCCTTCAAATATAAGCATGAAAACAACCCAGATCTGTTTAATTTACTGCTTGGTTCAATGTTCCTTCAGCTTTGATCTTCCAAGATAAAACTGGACAGTGCTCAACTGGATCCAACCCAACCATGGCGGGTGCCAATATTGGAAATATAAATGGGGGCTGGTTGATCATCCTAATTGTGACTGTGAAAATGTTCCACAAAGTTTACATCCTATTGGGACGGAATGCCCTCCTAGAAATTTCCCTGGATCCCTGCATGAAATGCCTCGTCTTGAGGGCACAGCTATCCAATGGCTAAACGGTCAAGATAACCGGCCATAACCAGCAGCAGTTTACTAAGAGCTTGTTTCAAATCCAGAGAAACTATCAAGTACATACAAAGGAATGTTTTTTTCCTTGACATTTTTACAATTTTGCTTTCACTGAACAATCAAAGTCCTGAGAATTCAGCCTGGTTTGATTCATGCCTGCACAGCAGTTACTAAGTCAAAGGCTGATCAGGTAACCTTTTAAATTAATATTACTCTCAATCAGGATGAATCTCGGTTCATAAGCTACATAGCTGTACGGTGTCTTAAACCAACAGCATCCTATGAATTCATTATATTTTTAAAATTTTATTTTAGAGTATGTCTAACTGACTCAAATTCAGGATGCTCAATCATGGTGAATCTTGGTGCATAAGCTACGTAGTTGTCTTCTGATTTAAACCTACAGCATCCTATGTGTTCATTTTATTTTTCAAATTTTATTTTAGAGTACGTCTAACTCAACCCAAATGCAAAGGATTGTGGTGAGTGTGCAACGTGATTGAAACGAAAACCGAAATTGTAATAAGAAATAAGTAAATTGGTAGCACATTCAAACTAAAACTGGTCATGGCAAATTTTAAAATTTAACATTCAACTCAGTTTTTAAAACTAAAAGTTAGACAGTCAATAAGAAAAGATTGGTGGACAATTTGTTTTATATAGTGGTACCTCGGTACTCATTTTAATTAGTTCCAGGAGGAACAACAAAGACCAAAAACAATTAGATTAGATGATTAGATAACGTTTATTGTCATTTTTTCCTGCGGGCACAATGGCACACATTAAAAATGAAATTGAAAATATAAAATATTCTAATATACTATAAAATATAGTATATTTAAAATATACTATATACAGCATATGTATAGACCTACCCCCTTACCTATAAATATTAATCACTGTCCATCTTGAATATGTAATGGAAGTCAAAGAGTCCCAAGCAAATTTTTTCGCCTAAGGAATAATGTAGTGAGTCACAAGGGCAGTCAACACTCACAAGTTCTAGCTTGTGTGTTGAGTACCACAAAACGATGAGAACCGGGAGAAAATTTTCACATCAAAATGCGTTGAGTACAAAATTTGATGGGTTTCAATGCAGCTGAGTACCAAGGTGCCACTGTATATGCTAATTGCAGCAAAGCTATTACAGTATATTCACAACAATTGAAAAATGTAGAAATATCGATAGCAAAGATGGTAGAACTTGCTGAAATGGCTAAATTGACTGGTTTGATTTAAGGGAAGAACGGCAACTACTTTTTATAAAAGACTGGAAACCCTTTATGGATTTTTTTTGATGAAAAATGGACAAAAATGAATTGGAGAGTTTGGGATTTACTGATTAAAGAGAGTTGTTTATAGAAATGAGGGAACCAAGATATGAAATTGGAGGGTTGACAAGTGGAAACAGTTATAATGACGCATCCAAAATTGATTCTCCAGCTATCTTTCTTTTTTTTTCCCTTTTCTCTTTGATCCTCACTTTTAAAAAATCTTTTTGTAGGCTTTCCTTTTTTCTACTTTTTAAAGCTTCTGTAGTTTTTTTATTTAATTCTGTGCAAAATTCTTTATGTAAACAGAACAAAACAAAATATGATCACGAAAAGCTAAACCCCATGTCAAGAGGGGTGTCTGCGAATGAGGCTAAACCATGTTGAAATAAAATAATTTTTTTTGTCACCAGAAGTGCGACAATGACAGGCTGGCTATAGGGATTTTTTGGGGGGTGGGGGTCAGTATTCCATAGAGTGGGGGCTATTACAGAAAAAGTGTTTTGCAGACTTCATAACAAGAATCTTATCCTGCATTTACCTGGGAATTAAAACTCACGTATTTTATTTTCCCCTGAAAATTACATCCAAATATGTTACTTCGTATTTACTGCCCAAACAAATGCACTCACTATGAAATGTTGACAGCCTATTTACATCTGAACATTTATTTATTTCAATTTTTAATTCTAGGATACTCTTCTGTGAATCAGAAAAAGTGCTACCCAGCCTCTTGATTTCTGTACTATGCTAGAAATTTGCAGCTAATTTGCGGCAAAACATTTTATTCCAGTTCAAGAAGCCAGTTATATAAATACATTTGATAAATAAATAAAGCATGTGTTCAACAGTGACTAGCACGGCCAATTTTTGTACTATGTCATCATACAGGTGGATGCAAACCTCAAGTCATAACTGACATAGCTTTTCTAAGATCTGTTCAACTTAATTTAGCGATCCCTTACTTATCTGCTACAATATTTGGGAGACAAAGTAACTGTTCCTTATCTCGCTATTTTGACTGAAAAAGAAAGATGCTCACTCAAATCTTTTCCCAGATTTTGGTTTTTCAAATTTAACAGCCTTTTCCCCCCTTAGAGAACAAATAAATAGATATTCAGATAGATATTCAGATAGATATTCAGATAGATAGATAGATAGATAGATAGATAGATAGATAGATAGATAGATAGATAGATAGATAGATAGATGGATGATGGATGGATGGATGGATGGATGGATGGATGGATGGATAGATAGATAGATAGATAGATGGATAGATGGATGGATGGATAGATAGATAGATAGATAGATAGATAGATAGATAGATAGATAGATAGATAGATAGATAAATGTCAGAAGAGGGAAGAACTGATGAAAATATATAACAGGACATTGTCCTAGATTTTGGCTTTTGTTAATTCACCTTCTCATCACCTTCTATTTTTTGACTGCAGAATATAATGCGGAGACCAGTAAAACATGAGAAAAAGATAGCTTTGGTGACATCCTGCTTCTAATTGCATTAAATTCTTCCTGTGACAAATTTGATTAATGTGCACCAAGGTGAATGCATTGATAAAACATTGCATCAAAGCCAACGTTCTCTAATTTGAAAGGGTGGACGTTTGCAAATATCTCTCTCTCTCTCTCTCTCCTCGCCACTTATTGGGAAAAAAAATCCAACATTTTTGTTGTTAGGCAATCCAACCAATTTTGAACCGCAACATCATCTATAGTATGGCCACTTCAAAATTGTTTCTTTTGAAGTGTTTTATGCAGCTGGCAACGTGTCTTGGAGTAAGCATGAAGGAAAAGCACGGAAGTCTGAAAATGGACGCAAGCTTCTGCACTGTTTTTAGTTTCTGATGGTTTTTTTTACTGTTTTAAAACATTAAAAAAACATTTTCATTGTAATATTAATTGTTTCCAGTCGTAAGCCGCCGAGACTCATTTACTGAGACGAGTGGCTATAGAAATCAGTCAAACACGCAAATCAATAAATATTTGCCGGCCATTTGAGTCAGGAAGTGATTTTTAAAAATTCTGCTAGTAAAACTGGAACAGAAGAGGACTAAGTGAAGGGAAAAATGCAAATGTACAAATGTGTTGTAGTGAGGATCAAGATATGTCTGCTCTCATAGTATCTTCAACAGAGTTGGATGTTTCTTTTTTTTCACTGTTTTTTAGGATCTTGGGAAGAAGCCCAAAGCACCCTGGGTTATTGCTAGCTCATTCCAGATGTTTGAAGTTCAACAGGGAAAGCTAGCCAGCTCAGGGCCTTGTCCTTACTGATAAATCTCTCAATCTGCCTCACTGTTGGAGCTCATTCACCGATGCAGGTGTGCAAACTCACAGCAAGAGAATGAAATTTGCTGTTGTGAGGTCATCAAAGCTTGACGTGTCTCCTTCTGCGCAGAGTCCAGGGTGAAAAGCCAAGCCAATCACTCCAAAAATAAAATAAAATAAATAAAATCCATCCAGATGTTCATCCACTCATTTGGATGAATCATCATCATCATCATCATCATCATCATCATCATTATTATTTTGCCGGGGAATGAAGCGTATAGACTTGATATTCTATCTAGAGGTAGGATCAACGACCAAATAAACATAGCCAGCAAACACACACAGACACACACAAGGGGTAAACCTAAGGCACCACGCTAAGCAATCTGAGCATCGTCATCCTAGCAATGCATTCCAATTATTGTATCCCCCAAAGCCGCAAAGGTGAATATCTCCGTGACCACTCCCACCTTGTAGATTTCATGATTATGATTATGGATTATTTTACTCACGTGGAATTGTTCTTCTTCCGGCATCTTTCTTTCACACAAACAAACACCTGTGCTCCTGTAAGAATGTGGGTACCCAGCAAGCCAACTCGAAATGCAGCTTTGGAACAAATCTTTTTCTTTTCTTTTCTTTTTCTTTTCTTTTCCTTTTGGTATAAATTAATTCCACGGCTCTAGGGGATGAAAGCGCCATTTGAAAGAGGAAAGCTCGCCGGCTGAAATCTGAGAAACTGCCAAGCTTCGGGGGCAAGTAAATAAGCCATAACCGAAGACATCGGTGAAAGCCGAAGCTTTCTGGCAGATAAATGTTGCAACAGGCGAAGGCTTTGGATATATATATATTTATATATATATATTTACAAATCTTAGGCACAAGGGATCCAGCAATGGCTCAACCTGTTGTAATAGGACAAGCAGGTTGCTAGCTGTTGCAATGGTATTGCAACAGCAGAGAGACAGCGTGGAAGCATTCTTTTTTTTTCCTAGGGAAAAATTGTAGCTAGGTGGAAATAATTGATTAAAGTTTAAGCTTTGAAGGGGTTTCCTCTTTCTATTCTTCTCTAGCAGACAGAGTAGGAATCAAATGCTTCTCCAGGAATTTATTTCCACCCTCCCCCCTCTCTCTTTTTTGTGTGTGCTAAGTTTATATTTCTTTGCACATTAGTTTATGCTTCAGATCAAAACACTCTTCTTGTTAGCACTGATTCTCTAGAATTGTCCTATATTTATAGGTATAAACTGGCAGTTTTAACATGCACAGGCTGAGAAGAAAGGCTTAAACTTAGTATTTTTATATTTATGAAGCTGAAGGAGCAATCACCTCTCACCTGCTTTTATTAGCAGCATTAACCATTAAGAATATAGTATCAACCTTGTTGATGCTCAAGACTCTAAATGGTCTGTGATTTATATATACATATCTGTATGTGTGTGTGTGTATGTGTATATATATACATGTGTGTGTGTGTATATATTTGTTTGTGTGTGTGTATGTGTGCACACACACATAAACATATATATACACACACACACATATATATATTTTGTGTGTGTATATATATAATATATATACACACACATGAATGCACGCACGTGTGTATATTTCTATGTATGTGCGCGCACACACACATGTTTATGTGTATATATATATACACACACATATATATTTTATATATATATATGTGTGTGTGTGTGTGTGTGTGTGTGTGTGTATTTAAATATAAAAAGGTAAAGGTAAAGGTTCCCCCGCACATGCGTGCTAGTCGTTTCTGACTCTAGGGGCCGGTGCTCATCTCCGTTTCAAAGCCGAAGAGCCAGCGCTTGTCCGAGGACGTCTCCGTGTTCATGTGGCCGGCATGACTAGACGCCAAAGGCGCACGGAACGCTGTTACCTTCCCACCGGAGTGGTCCCTATTTTTCTACTTGCATTTTTACATGCTTTTGAACTGCTAGGTTGGCAGAAGCTGGGACGAGTAACAGGCGCTCAGTCTGTTATGCGGCACTCGGGATTCAACCCGCCAAACTGCCGACCTTCTGATCAACAAGCTCAGCGTCCTAACCCACTGAGCCACCACGTCCCTTGTGTATAAATATACACACACACATATAATATATATGTGTGTGTATGTATGTGTGTGTACACACACACACACACAAATGCATGGACATGTTTGTATGTGTGTGTATGTATGTCCTGGATGGAGGTTTAGGAACTGTCAATGATCTGTTCTTACCGTCCTCAGCACTCTCTGCACCGCCTTCCTGTCTGAAGCTGTGAAGCTTCCAAATCGGACAGTGATGCTGTATGACGGGATGGTCTTGCTCGTCTCCCTGTGGAAAATGGTCAGGACAGGAAAAGGAAGATGTGCTTTTCTCATGCGATGTGGAAAATGCAGGCGCTGCTGTGCCCGCTTCACCAGTGCCTCACTGTTGAGCAACCAAGCCAGCCTACTTGTTAACTGCACACCCAGGAATTTGATGCTGGTAACCATCTCCACGGGTGAAATGTTAATACACAGAGGTGTGTGGCTGTGCCTGCCTTTTCTGAAATCGAATCACGGGATTCAAATCACGGGAAATAAAATGGACTTTATAATGCCCTTATAAACCGCAGTTGGAATAAAACATGAGCAATAGATTCTCCATCACTTGGGTCATCTGGCCATAATATCGTGGCTTTTCATGCCTTAGTTTTACCAAAATACACATTGGGATATATTAATTTGAAAAGCCTTTGGCAGCCCATTTCAAGAAATAAACTTTGGCGATAAATCATTTTTTTTCAGCAACAAGTGAATACTGACCATTGATCTTGAATTTACAAAGCATTCGTAAGTACCTGTGGCTGTGTATTAACTTACAAGAAGCAACGGATGGAAACTAAGCAAGGAGAGAAGCAACCTAGAACTAAGGAGAAATTTCAGGACACTTAGAACAATTAACCAGTGGAACAACCTGCCTCCAGAAGTGGTGAATGTTCCAACACTGGAAGTTTTTAAGAGGAGACCGGACAGCCATTAGTCTGAAATGGTATAGGGTTTCCTGCCTGGGCAGGGGGTTGGACTGGATGACCTCCAAGGTCCCTTCCAACTTATTATTATTTTTATTATTACTTACCGTATATACTTTATGTCTAGGATTTATATAGCTGCCTCTCTTGCAAAAATGGACGTACAGGCAGTCCTTGACTTACAACAGTTCATTTAGTGCCTGTCTGAAGTTACGACCGTGGTGAAAAAGGGGCTTATGACCGTGTTTCATACTTACGACCATTGCAGCATCTCTGTGGTCATGTAATCCAAATTCAGATGCTTGGTAACCGGTTCATATTTATGACAACTTACAACCACTGTAACACCCCCGTTTGGTCATGTGATCAGGTTTTGGATGCTTGGCATACAGTGTTTAGGGGAAAAAAATTACAATGTCCCCATAAACAAAAAAAAAAAAAAGAAAAATAAATGCAGGTAATTCTCGACTTATGACCATTTGCTTAGCAACCATTCAAAGTTACGACGGATCTCTCTGGGGGTATTTATGACCTGGTTCTGAAGTTCTGATGGCCTCCCCGCCCTCCACCCCATTCCCATGGTCACATGACTGCATGCCAGGTGCTTGTCAACTAGTCTGTGTTTACCTGATGGTAATTTATGATTGCTCTCCCGAAAAGTAGCATTTGATGGATTTGGTGTTCAGCAAAACTGACCCATAGTAGTAGTAGTAGTAGTAGTAGTAGTAGTAGTAGTAGTAGTAGTAGTAATAATAATAATAATAATAATAATAATAATAATAATAATAATAAATAAAAATTGGAAGGGACCTTGGAGGTCATCTAGTCCAACCTCCTGCTCAGGCAGGAAACCCTATACCATTTCAGACAAATGGCTGTCCAGTCTCTTCTTGAAAACTTCCAGTGTTGGAGCATTCATCGCTTCTGGAGGCAGGTGGTTCCACTGGTTAATTGTTTTCACTGTCAGGAAATTTCTTCTTATTTCTGTGTTTTTTCTCTCCTTGATCAGTTTCCATCTGTTGCTTCTTGTCCTGCCTTCAGGCGCTTTGGAGAATAGACCCCCCTCTTCTTTGTGGCAACCCCTGAGATACTGGAAGACTGCTATCATGTCACCCCTTTGTCCTTCTCTTTATTAAACTAAGAACCAGCAAGTTCATTTAATGATGATCACCAAAAAGGTCATAAAATTGGGTTGGTCACATGGGTGACCCAGTTTACAACCATCGTGACTTACAACTCCAACAGGTGAGCTCCATTGTGGTTGAAAACGGAGGACTACCTAGACACATTTGGGGCACATTAATATTTACTATACAGGTTGTCCTTGACTTACAGCCATAAATTTAGAGTCAACATAAATTTTGGGCTCCATTGTGGTCGTATGTCGAGGACTACCTGTATGGTCATTTAGTGACCATTCAAAGTTACAATGGCATTAAAAAAGTGACTTATGACCATTTTTCACGCTTACAACCATTGTAACATCCCCATTTAGTCCAAGTGCGGATGCTTGGCAACTGATTCATAGTTATGACGGTGTCCCGGGGTCACGTGATCCCCTTTTGCGACCTTCTGACAAGCTAAGTCAATGGGGGAAGCTGGAATCCCTTTTCAGCCGTGTTACCAGTTTAACAACTGCAGTGATTCACTTAACCACTGTGGCAAGAAAGGTCATGGAATGGGGCAAGATTCAGTTAACAACCATCTCACTTAGCAACGGAAATTATGGTCATAAGTGGAGGATTACTTGTACCTCTAGGAAAGAACTCATCAGCTATCTTGGCCCCAAAATCTCGGCACTGTTTCATTTCTAGATTAACTTGGAACTGCATTATAAAATTTAGATTTAATCCAATCCTTTATTACAGTCAATGACCAGAAGCAGATACAATTTAGTAACAATATCAGAAGGGTGAAAGGGATAAAAAGCTGCTGAGAGATTTATACAACATCCAACATCACTGAAAACTCGTAAGACAAGGGAAAATGTCAAGAAATACTTAACACTGAAGGAAGGAAGTACTGTGTTGCTATATTGCTGTAGAACAGTCCAGTAGAATATTAAAATACTAGCATATTAAAACATTTGGAGAATTAAAAGCGTGGCACTAAAATGCAGAGTACACTATGTTGTACGTGGAACGTTTTTTAAGCATGATTAATGGTGGCTGTTTAAGACTTACTTCGCTGTTTATTGTAATCGTAGTTTAGGGTTATGGAAGAGGAGAACGCAAAATAAAAGAGACCAAGGTCATTGCACCTGAAGGTTGAATTGGGAGTTAACTGTTGCCAGGTTTTAACTGTTGCTGTGATAAATTTAGCTACTGTTTGGGTGATGTCAGAAATTTAGTTTGAAAGATGGTAGTGAGTGTAGTAATTGTCCATTTTCCATAGGAGTCGGAATAAAAGGAGAGCTATGGTGTTGTTTGGAAAATCCTTACTGATGTTACAGGAAAGGAGGGAAAGTTGGATAGCCTGAAGTAAAATGCAAAAACATGATAATGCCTTGGTAAGACTACACTTGGAATACTGCATCCGGTTTTGGTCATCAGAATATAAAAAAAAGATATAGAATAGAATAGAATAGAATAGAATAGAGTAGAGTAGAGTAGAGTAGAGTAGAATAGAATAGAATAGAATAGAAGGTGGAAGGTACCTTGGACGTCTTCTAGTCCAACCCCCTGCTTAGGCAGGAAACCCTATAACATTTTAGACAAACGGCTGTCCAATCTCTTTTGAGAGTCTAGAAAGAGTGCAGAGAAGAGCAGCTAAGAAGATTAGGAGGCTGGAGACTAAAACATATGAAGAAAGGTTGCAGGAACTGGGTTTGTCTAGTTTAGAGAAAAGAAGGACTTGGGGGGGGTGTTATAATAGCAGTATTCCAGTATTTGAGGGGCTGCCACAAAGAAGGGGGGGTGTCAACTTATTCTCCAAAGCAGGGCTTTTCAACCTTTTCATCCATTGTACCACTTTTAGGATATGGCAACATCCGAGTACCACCAGTCGCCTAGCAAGGTGTCAAAAACTTGATGACCCAAAAAAAAAAAGGAAAAAAGTGATGAAGTGCAGGTAGTCCTCGACGTACAACAGTTCGCTTAGTGACTGTTCGAAGTTACAACGGCACTGAAAAAAGTGCCCCCCAAGCCACAGCCGAGCAAGATACCTGCCTACCCGCCCGGCGGCGCTCTTCCTCCTGTCCGAGGTTTCATTGTTGTGAGCATTTCTGTTGAGGATTGGCAGTGGGGGTGGGGGGTGGGGGGTGTTTGGTTTTTATTCCCCCCCTCTGCTGGGTAGTTGCAGCAGGTTTTGGTTACTTCACATGACCCCGGGACACTGTGACCGTCATAAATATGAATCAGTTGCCAAGCATCTGAATGTAAATCACAAGACCCTGGAGATGCTGCAACATTCCAGCTGATTGGCGCTTCTTCTGGGCTCAGAACCGCCAGGATCAGCGCCGAGCTCCAGCTGGAGCCTGGCGCTGGTCCTGGCACTTCCGCTGAGCCCCGACAGCCCTGCAGCTCCAGCCGTCTCTCGCTCAGGCTTGTGCGGTGCTGCCACCGGTTCAGCTCATTTCCCTCCCCCGCTACCACTTCTCTAGGATGGTCCCGTACCACCTGCCAGGTGCCAATGTACCACAGGTGGTACCCGTACCACTGGTTGAAAAGCCCTGCTCCAGAGCCCCAGAATGCAGAACAAGAAACAACGGATGGAAACTAATCAAGGAGAGAAGCAAGACTGGAATTAAGGAGAAACTTCCTAACAGCGAGGACAATTAACCAGTGGAACAGTTTGCCTCCAGAAGCTGTGGGGGCTCCATCACTGGAGGTTTTAAAGAAGACATTGGACAACTATTTGTATGGAATGATATAAGGTCTCCTGCTAGAGCGGGGGGGGGGGGGGTTAGACTAGAAGACCTCCAAGGTACCTTCCAGGTCTATTCTTAAGTGAATTGGAAATTCTATGACAATCATAAGTGTAAGGACTGGTTGCAAATCATTTCCATTGGTGATGTTGTAACTTTGAATGGATGCTAAAAAGATAGTTGTAAGTCAAGGACTACCCGTATTCTAACTTTCAAAGCTATTGGAAGCAAGTATTTGATGGCTCAGTGGGTTAGGACGCTGAGCTTGTCGATCAGAAGGTCGGCAGTTTGGCGGGTCGAATCCTGAGTGCCGCGTAGCAGAGTGAGCGCCTGTTACTTGTCCCAGCTTCTGCCAACCTAGCAGTTCGAAAGCACGTAAAAATGCAAGTAGAAAAACAGGGACCACTCCGGTGGGAAGGTAAGAGCGTTCCGTGCGCCTTTGGTGTCTAGTCATGCCGGCCACATGACCACGGAGACGTCCTCGGACAAGCGCTGGCTCTTCGGCTTTCAAACGGAGATGAGCACCGGCCCCTAGAGTCGGAAACGACTAGCACGCACGTGCGGGGGAACCTTTACCTTTATTTGATGCTACCTCATTCCTTTTCACTCAATGTGCTCATCAAAATTTGGCTCTTTTCCAGATTTTACACAGCTCCAAATGCTGAAATGCAGCATTTGGCATTGTACATACTTAAAACAACAACAATAACAACAAAAAAAACCCCAACAAAAACAAAAACCAGAAACTACACAATCAGTTTTTTTGCAGGAAAGGTACACTAAAATAATATCCAGTGGGAAAGCTGTATTAGCGTGAAGCAACAAATGCAATAAATCGTTTTATAGCCTTTAAAAGACTTGACATTTTTCTGGTATTAGGGCTTTGTGGATTAGAGAATCAAAACACCTGTTGGTTTTTAAGACAGGGCTTTGCAATCCCCACCCCCCACCCCCACCTCCCAAGGGTGCCGATGTTACTGGACGTCACATTGCAACCAGACGTTTTGGATATTTAATTTTTTACAGATTCCTTTAATTAGGGGGGGGGAAATAGTTGTTCGCAAATGAGAAATTAGCACGCTGCAAAGTAAAGTGTCAGCCTCTTGCATCACTTTTTATTTTCTTTATTTTTTAATCTCAACAGAACATTGGAAAGAAAGGATGTGAACGGGGTCAGGATTCTTTCTGTGGCAACATGACAATTTATCCAGCAACTGAACAGAACAAAGCCATAGCAGGGATGGGGAGGAAGATTTCAGTTTGAAAACTGGGAGGGGGGGGGAACTAACATATCTTTCCTAGTTCCTCTCTATGGAAGGAAGTTGAGGGCCTGTTTGGAATGCTGATACTCTATTCTAAGTCCTCCCCTTCCTCTTCCTCTTGATCACGTGACCCAGAGTATGCAGCCCTGTTCTCTGCTTTCCAACACACACATACACACATAGACATACACACACACACACACACAGACACAGACACACACAGACACACACACACAAAGCATAAGTGAAGAGCAGAAATGCAAACCCACAGAGGCAACATATAGACAGCATACTGTATAGAAAAGATCACTTGGGGTATTAAGGCTGCTTTATACTGCACCGGTAAGACCAAACCTGGAATATTGCATCCAATTTTGATGCAAAAAAAATGTCAAAACTCTGGAAAGAGTGCAGAGAAGAGCAACAAAGACAACCATGGGACTGCAGCTAAAACATAGGAAGAACGGTTGCACGAATTGGGTATGGCTAGTCCACAGGTCTGCAACCCGCGGCTCCGGAGCCGCATGCGGGTCTTTCAGCCGTCTCCTGCGGCTCCCAGTCCTCTGCCATGTGCATTTCAAAAAAAAAAAAAGTGGGACTAAAAAAGTTCAACCAATCAATTCAAATATGCAGGGTAGGTGCATATCTCACCTTGGCTCCACTCTTCAGTCAAACCCTGTTCTGCGCATGCGCGCATGTACACACATGTGCACACATTTTTTGCGGCTCCCAGTTTATCCTTTTGTGAGGGAACCGGTTCCGAGTGGCTCTTTCACTGTTTCAGGTTGCTGACCCCTGGGCTAGTCTAATGACAGAAAAACTACGGTGTGTGTGACGTGATAGAGGTTTTCCAATATTTAAGGGGCTGCCACAAAGAAGAGGAGGGGGGGTCAACCTGTTCTCCAAAGTACCTCAGGGCAGGAGAAGAAGTAACCACATGGAAAATTATCAAAGTGAGATCCAACTTAAAGTTAAGGAGGAATTTCCTGACAACGAGAACAATTAACCAGTGGATTAAACAATTAAAACCCATGACTGGAGGTTTTTAAGAAGAGACTGGAGGGCTGTTTTTCCAGAAAGGCCTAGGGCAGGGGTAGGCAACCTCGGCTCTTTTATGACTCGTGGACTTCAACTCCCAGAATTCCTGAGTCAGCTACGTTTTCGAAAGCCAATAGGCCAGGGGTAGGCAACCTCGGCTCTTTTATGACTTGTGGACTTCAACTCCCAGAATTCCTGAGTCAGCTATGCTTTCGAAAGCCAATAGGCCAGGGGTAGGCAACCTCGGCTCTTTTATGACTTGTGGACTTCAACTCCCAGAATTCCTGAGTCAGCTACGTTTTCGAAAGCCAATAGGCCAGGGGTAGGCAACCTCGGCTCTTTTATGACTCGTGGACTTCAACTCTCAGAATTCCTCAGTCAGCTGACTCAGGAATTCTGGGAGTTGAAGTCCACGAGTCATGAAAGAGCCGAGGTTGCCTACCCCTGGCCTAGGGTCTCCTGCTTGAGCAGGGGGTTGGACTAGAAGACCTCCAAGGTCCCTTCCTACTCAAGTTATACAGTTACTGAGTCCTTTCCAAGAAGATTAAAGGAATACAGTACAGTCCTTTCTTTTCCTTTCTCCTTTTCTTCCCTTTCTTTTCCCTTCCCTTCCCTTCCCTTTTTCCTTTCCTTTCTTTTCCCTCCCACTTTCCTTTCCTTTCCGTTTTCCTTCCCTTCCCTTCCCTTTCTATTTCCCTTCCCTTTCCTTCCTTTTTCTTTTCTTTTTTCTTTTCTTTTCTTCTCTTCTCTTTTCTTTTCTTTTCTTTTCTTTTCTTTTCTTTTCTTTTCTTTTCTTTTCTTTTCTTTTCTTTTCTTTTCTTTTCCTTTCCTTTCCTTTCCCTTCCCTTCCCTTCCTTTTTCCTTCTCACTTTCCTCTCCTCTTTCTTTTCCCTTCCCTTCTCCCTTCCTTTCCTGGCTTCCTTTCCTTTCCTTTCCCCTTTTCCTTGAGACTTTGATCAGGGTTTTATATTTTTTGTGGAATACAGAGATTCATGCTACTTGTCACATGGAACCCGCTCTTGTCTATGAACGACCAGCACAAACGTCCGCAGGAATGTCACCCTTGTTAAAAGGAGGTTGGCTTCCGATTCAGAAGTCAGGGTTGGCATATTATAATCCTACAGAAACAAACGCCTCCCTCCCCCTCTCTCTCTCTCTCTCTCTGTGTGTGTGTGTGTGTGTGTGTGTGTGTGTGTGTGAGAGAGAGAGAGAGAGAGAGAGAGAGAGAGAGAGACAGAGAGAGAGGGCAAATAAGAATCTTCAGTGCTTTTTTTGTAAAAGAAAAAGGTGCCGGAACTCACACATGTTATACAACCCGCCTTGCCTATCCTACAAGGTTCCATCCCAAAAAGGTGCCGGAACTCCGTTCTGAGTGTTCTATGAGAAAAAAAGCCCTGAGAATCTTGGCAGACACTACTGCTTGACTAAAAACGTGAAGAACAGCAGATTCTGTCTTGAACAACCTCAAAAAAATTACCTGCCCTCCTTCCTATACATTTGCAAAGTCACTCAGAGAGACAGGCGTCCAGTGTTGTTAGAGGACGGTCATTAGCTAACCAGAAGGGCCCATAATCTAAAAAAAAAAACCAACCAAACACTATTTAAGCCCATATTTTATCTTCCAGATGGATGGGAAACATACTGACAATCTATTTCTGGTTGTGATTAGACCCAGTGTTATTAAAATAAGGAGGGAAAGAAAAGTGCAATCAACCTCGAGAAAGATTTAATTCAGCTTCATAGGTAAGTGCTGTCGTGGTTGTAACAGATGGCCCAAAACTGCATCCAGCTGAGTCAACCTGCTTGCAGACAACTGTTTATCACCTACTTTGGGGGTGGGTGGGTGGGGGGGGTGGGTGGTAAAGAGAAGATTGCTTTCTTCAAGACAAAGTTGATTTCCAGGTGATTTTTTTTTTAGAGCTAGATTGTGGAGTTTTCTTGGCAAGAGTTAAAAAATATCGTTCATTGAAAAAATAGGAATTTTTAAAAGGTGGTTTGCCACTGAGCTCCTCCCAGGTTTTCTCCCCCCCTCCCCCTCTTCCTAACCTGGGATTTTGTAATGTTTTACCATCCCAAAGGAACCAGTTTTGTCATTTTGCCAAGGTCAGTGAGGTGCTCCGTCTAACTGGAGCTCGGTCTATGGCTACAAGAGAAATGGAAAAAATTGCTGATCCATCTTGTTGTAAGACTAAGACATAAAAAAAAATCCTAAGAGACAAATAACCCTTAGCAATCTAATAATTCTTTTTCAGGCCACTTACTTCTCCAAAGATATCAATAATGCTGTTCTAATTTTATAAAGGCATACACCTGTAGCCTGTCTCCTGTTTTTCTTTCTTTCTTCCTTACTCCAAAATGCATTGTGGGGGGGGGGGGTTGAATCAATCCAGATTTGTTCACATTTATTTATTTATGCCTTTAATACAGTTTTGACTCTGGATGACTGTGGGCAGCTTTCCTTTAGGAAAAAAACACAACCCAAACAGAAACAAAACAGAAAGTACGAACAATATAAAGAAAAAAGAGCAGATCGTAAATCTGCAGAAGACAAATTCCAAATAACAATAAAACGTTCTGCAGGGGCTCAACAGCCAGCCCTCTCTCAAGGTCTGGCAGGACAAGCAAATTTACAGTGACTTTCTCAAAGTGGATAGAAACAATCAGCCATCCAAAAAAGGGAATGAAAAGACTTAAGGAGCTCTCCACCAGCAATCAGCATCCAGAGGAGCATAGATTAAGTCCAAGATTAACATTAGACGAACAATCAAGCACACGTGGTCCTCAAGCTACGACCACAACCGAGCCCCAAATTTGCATGGTTAAGTGAAACATTCACACATGCATGGATGTGCACATTCAGGTGTGGAGAAGTATAAGAAGCCACGGATGGGAACTCATCAAGGAGAGAAGCAACCTAGAACTAAGGGGAAACTTCCTGACAGTTGGAACAATTAACCAGTGGAACCACCTGCCTCCATAAGTGGTGAATGCTCCAACACTGGAAGTCTTTAAGAAGAGACTGGACAGCGGCCATTTGTCTGAAGTGGTGTAGAGTTTCCTGCCTGAGCAGGATGTTGATGACCTCCAAGGTCTCATCCAGCTGTATTCTGATGAACCTATTCTCCAAAACACCAGAGGGCAGGACAAGAAGCAACGGATGGAAACTCATCAAGGAAAGATCAAACCTAGAACCAAGGAGAAACTTCCTGACAGTTAGAACAATTAACCAGTGGAACAACCTGCCTCCAGAAGTTGGGGGTGCTTCATCACTGGAGGTTTTTAAGAAGTGTCTAATCAGCCATTTGTCTGAAATGGTATAGGGTTTCCTGCCTGAGCAAGGGGTTGGACTAGATGACCTCCAAGGTCCCTTCCAACATTATTATTATTATTATTATTATTATTATTATTATTATTATTATTATTATTATTATTATTATTATTATCATCATCATCATCATCATCATCATCATCATCATCATCATCATCATTTTTATTATCATTATTATTATTTAGAAATGTACACATTATTTGTAGGGATAGATTCCAGCTGCCCGATCCTAGGCATCACAACTGCGAATCACAGTCCCTTGAAAAAGTCACACTTTTATCAATACAGATAGTCCTTGATTTACAATCATTCATTTAATGACTGCTCATAGTTACCTAGCACTGGAAAAAACGGTTTTATGCCTGTTTTTCATACAGGGACTCTTCAATGTGCAACAGTTCATTTAGCGACTGAAGATACAGCAGCACTGAAAAAAGAGACTTATGACCGTTTTTCTCACTTACGACCTTTGCAGCATCCCCAGGGTCACTTGATCAAAATTCGGATGCCTGGCAACAGACTCATATTTACAACGGTTTCAGTGTCCCAGGCTATTGTGATCCCCTTTTGTGACCTTCCAACAAGCAAAGTCAATGGGGAAAGCCGGATTCACTTAACAACCTTGTGGCCAACTTAACAACTGCAGTGATTCACTTAACAAATGTGGCCAGGAAAGGTTGGCAAACGGGGCAAAACTCACTTAACAAATGTCTCACTTAGCAACAGAAACTTGGGGCTCAATGGTGGTCGCACGCCAAGGACGACCTGTACTTACGACCGTTGCTGCATCTCCATGGTCACATGATCAAAATCCAGACGCTTGGCAACTGGTTCCTATTTATGATGGCTGCCGTATCCCAGGGTCATGTGAAGGCTCCTTTTGCGGCCTTCTGACCAGCAAAGTCAATGGGGGAAGCCAGATTCACTTAGCAACCATGTGACTAATTTAACAGCCACAGTGAGTCACTTAACAGCTGTGTTGAGAAAGGTCGCAAAACAGGCAAAACTCACTTGACAAGTGTTTCAGTTAGCAACAGAAAGTTTGGACTCAACTGCGCTCGTACGTTGAGGACTCTGTATGTAAAATCCTGTCGGCCATTTTCCACCTGTGTAAAATACAAAAACTGTGGATATGAGAAATTCTTTTTTCTTTTTGTAGTACATTTTATGGATTTTTTTTAACATAATCATCATTAATATTTGGTAAACAGTGTGTTGCCTGGTTTTATATTTACAAACAATAACCATTAATTTCTATAATTCCGCACTCCACATAATAGCTTTTCTTTTCTCTTCTTCCAATAATATTCTCTTTTATCAACCTTAAATTAGTACATTTCTTAGTAATTTTAGTAGATAACAGTTGAATATAAACATTTTTCTAGTATTTCTACAAGTAACAACCACATCAATATAAATCTTTTCTAATTAATCATCTTTTTTTTGTAAAAGTTTTATTGGTTTTTTTACAACAACAACCTTAGTGCCTGGTGTACAGTGTGTTGTCTTGGTTCATAATTTTTTTAGAAAAGAATATACAATTAATAATAGTTAATAGACAATAAATAATAATTAATTTTTATATTTCAATAATTAATATGTCAATTTATAATATATTTCCTTGATCTTCTCTTCACTCAGTAGTATTCTCCTTCTACAACATTAAAAAAATTAATTTCTAATATTTGTTATTTTCCATATTTAAATGATTAAAGAAACCATGTTCTTCTATATTTATACCAACAATTTTTTTCTTATCAGCTTATGTTATTTTCGTAAGAGTCATCTTATTGATTCACCATATATCTTCTTTTCATAAATCTTGTTTAAGCTCAATTTCTCCATAATATTCAAACAATTCTTGTCAATCATATTTTTCCCACTATTTAACATCTAAATATCCAAATTTTCCGCTTAAATATATCATCCCAGTATTTTCATATTTCATATATTATAGAGATACTCTACTACTTACCTATCATAACATCTATCCATAACCTCACTAGTCAATTTATATTTCACTTCTATTTGTAAAAATTAGTTAAATCACTATATATCCTTTTTTTCAGAGTTCTTATTAAGCCTAATTTCCCCTCAATATTTCAATCATTCCTTAATCCTAAATCTTTTCAAACTTAATTTGTCTTTAAAATCCAAACTTTTCCTTCACTTACAACATCCTAATATTTTTACATTATGTATCTTATCAAAAAATACTATATTACTTATATCTTTTATCCCGCTTATTCTAAAGTCCCTTTATGGCCAAAGTTATTTGTTTATTTAGCCATATTCAAACAAGTGTTTACTCATATAATATTCTATCTGGTAGGGCGATTCCAATCTCTTCAGCCCGTCTCTAATCTTCCTTTGCCAAATTGTTTTCCAAATTAATATTTCCTACTTGTGCAGTTCTTGTATTTTTGTAGTTATTGTTAGGAGTAGAGGATACATAGTAGATAGGATGTATGCTTTTTGTCTCTGAAACAATGATTCTCCTGGCAGTGTCCATTTTGTTAAGTCTTCTTTCTCCTCAGGTTTATTTTGACGTTCTAATGCATAAGGTATCTTTTCCATATTTATTGTTCTATCCAAGTCTTGTAAGTTTTTTCTTGTTTGTATTAAGTTATAATTCCCTTCGTTTGTAACTTCACTAGTTAAGTCATTTTTTTCTAGTTCACATTCTGTTGTCTAGATTGTTTGTTCATTCTTTACCATCATTCTTTGGATGTTTTTTGATTGTAGATTTAAGTTAGAAGTATATTCACTTATAGTATCAAAGTTGTGTTTAATATCCTCGTGGTTTAGGCCTATTGTAGTTTGTATCTGTTGTAGCATTGCATAAATTTCGTCTCGGAAAGTATTTGTCTTCTCTTGAAGTGTTTCTAAAGGTCTTTGATCTTTCAGGCTAAATCTTTCAGGAGTAGATATTAAGTGTGGTTTTCTATAATTTCTTGATGAATATATCACATCCACATTGTCTCCCCCTTTCAAGTAGTCTGTCATAAATGCCATAGTCTCTGTAATTAGCCTTGTCAAGCTAACCAAAACTCAAAATCCATACAGTCCAATTTTGTATAGTTCTTGTTTTTATATATAATTTTTGTAATCCACTGTAATTTTCAGTTGTCAAGGTTTCAGTAAAATCAATGTTTTATAACAATTCTTTCAATTGTCAATTCAATATATTTAACCAGCTTAAATCCTTCCTGTAACTTCCCTTCTCAATAATTTGTCATAGATCAAAGTTTTTAAACAGTTCATAAATTTAAACCACAATCAAAGTATTTATTTTCCTTCAAAGACTTTCCAATCTTATAGCCGGCCCAGTGTGCAATCTCTTCTCTGTTCCTTAACAACTATCTTCTTAAAGGTTATTAGAGTTCATGGGAACAGATTTTTTTTTCTTTGTTTCTGGGCATTGTCTTTAATGTGCTATATTCTCATTGACCACTAGATGTCAGCAAATATTTCTTTTCCAGCTCTTTCAGACAAAAAGTTCTTATTATTTTTCTTTTTTTATGTAGTTCAATCAAAATCTTTTAGAATAAAATCTTAGCAGTTTGTTTTAATTTCTAAGTTTGATCAGATTGTAGTATTTGAATTTAATTTCAATAAGGTTCTTTCCTCCTTAAAGCTTAATTTGCCGCTTCCGTCTATGGGGGAATGGGAATGTAGTCCCTTCCCCTCACTTTCGGAGGTCTTTTGCTTTGGGGAATCTTTCCCAAGGACTAGTTGTAAAATAAGGGAGAGAAGATCAAATACTTTCACCAGTTCCAAGCACGCTGTTCACCGTTGTTCTTAGTAGTGCTCTTGGACTTCGGCTGCAGTAGCTTGGGCTAGCTAGACGCTGGCATGCGGCTAGCCTTCTTCCTGTTGGGTTTGGAGGGCTTTCCCCAGATCAAACGAAGCAATTGCTGTCGCTTTGTGATCAACAGGGCAACCCTCCTTTGTGGTCACCTCAACGGGGTGACTTTGGACTCATCTAGGATCCCCCTGGCAGGGAGAAATTAGCTGTGGGGAGCGGAGGTCTGCTCCTGCGTAGCCATGCGCTACGAGTGCAAACCGGAAGTCTCTTCTAATTAATCATCTTAATCATAGATCCTGTTTTTAAAGTTCTCATTTAAATTTGTTCTCACTGCAATGTTAAAAAAAACATTTTTCCTGTTAAGATTTTCTTAGAGTTAATTGCACTTAAATATTTAAGTCTTTTCCCTCATACAAGCCATCCCAACACGTTTACGTTTCGGATACGAGAAATTCTTTATTGACACCCTGAGGTCTGGATTTACCAACTGCAGATTCACAAAACCAGAAATATGGATAATAAGAGGCCTTTATACAATAAATGCTTTATATTTGTACTTTGGGAGAATTCATCAAATCCACTTGGACTGACACTTAAGGCCTTGGCATCAATTTGATTGCAAATTCAATACTGTGTGTGGAAAAAAAAGGATTAAATTTCTGATTAGAGGTGATCCAAAATTTGCTTGCTTCCCTGAACAAAACAAATTAAATAAAAATTCTTGATAAAGAGGATGTTTGAAGGGCTATTTCTTTCCCTCAGAGATGACCTCATTTCTTTAATAAAGATCTTGTTTGTGACAACATTACCTCATTGTGTCGGAGAGAGAGAAAGAGAGATACCTTTTAAAAAGATTGTTCAAGTGTCTCTGATCTTCATCTCAAAAAGTCAGATTATAACAGCTACCCGTTCTTGCATATTTGCATCCAATAAGTGCAAAGTTCTAAAAATAAATGAGCAGACAGACCATCTAATCGCCAAAGAATTCTAACCATTTAGGAGATACGACAATCATTCCTAATTGCTTCTCTCAAAGAAAAGACAAATATTTAATGTGCATTTTGATGCATTTCGTTGGCAGCTTACTGTATACACTATCCAAGCCAGAGAGTGATCAGACCATATTTAGCATAGAGAGGGGAAAGAATCAAATCAAACCCAAGTGCAGAATTTTATTTCAGCCAATGTCATTCTGACTTAGTCCCAAAATCTATTTACGTTAGAGAAGACAGTCTATTTCCTAATAGAATTTTGGAAAAAATTCAGAGAAGACCAACTAAGAGGATCAAAGGCCTGGAGACTATACGAAGAACGGCTGCAGGACTTGGGTTTGGCTAGCTAGTCTAAAGAAAAGAAGAAACAGGGGGGACATGATAGCAGTGTTCCAGGATCTGAAGGGCTGCCACAAGGAAGAGGGGGTCACATTATTCACCAAAGCACCAGAGGGCAGGACGAGAAACAATGGTTGGAAACTGACCAAAGAGAGAAGCAACCTGGAGTTGAGGAGAAACTTCCTGACAGTGAGGACAATCAACCAGTGGAACAGCTTGCCTCCAGAAATCATGGGCGCTCCATCATTGGAGATTTTTAAGAAGAGACTGGCCATTCACCTGTCTGAGCTGGTATAGGTTTAGTTTAGCTTTAGTTTAGTTTTAGTTTATTAATATTTCTATACCGCCCTTCTCCCGAAGGACTCAGGGCGGTGAACAGGGCCAGAATAAAATACAAAGTTACAAATATTAAAAGAAGATTAAATAATTGCCCATTAAAAACAAATAATACAATACATTTATAAAAACCCCAAAAATACAGCAATAAAAACCCCACCAATCCCCCATCAGGCCAGGCTGGCTTGTTCGAATAAAAATGTTTTTAGATCACGGCGAAAGGAGCGAAGATCGGGCGCCATCCAGAGCTCTACCGGTAACTGATTCCATAGTTCCGGAGTGCCCACAGAGAAGGATCTCCCCCTGGGGGCCACCAATCGACATTCTCTGACCGGTGGCACCCTGAGGAGTCCCTCTCTGTGGGAACACACAGGGCGCAGGGAGGTTGATGCCGGCAGCAGGTGTTCCCTGAGGTACTCCGGACCCCTGCCATGTAGGGCTTTAAACACCATTACTAGTACCTTGAATCTCACCCGGAAGACAACTGGTAGCCAATGCAGCTCACGGAGCAGAGGTGTAACATGGGAGTATCGGGAGACTCCCAACACAACTCTCGCGGCTGCATTCTGTACCAGTTGGAGCCTCCGGGTGGTCCTCAAGGGCAGCCCCATGTAGAGAGCGTTGCAGTAGTCCAGACGAGAGGTCACAAGCGCGTGAGTGACCGTGCATAAGTCATCCCGGCCTAGATAGGGCTGCAACTGATGCACCAGGCGAACCTGGGCGAACCTTCATCCAGGTCCTTCTGCGTGAGCAGTGGGCTGGACTAGAAGACCTCCAAGGTCCCTTCCAGCTCTATTCTATTCTAATACACTGTAGTACTTTGAACTAAGAGCTGATAAATTTTGGCAGAAGAAAAAGTATTTCCTCTTTTGGCAGTTTTAAAACTGACCAATGGGCTTGAAATTACTCCTCAATGGAGAAAGCACGGCCTCGTTTCTGAATTCAATTTTCTTTTGCCCATAGCCTATATTTTATACAACAACACAGCTTCGTGACACCATCCAGAACTCGTAAGGTCAAGTGAATCAGGATTATGCTGTAGAAGTTGTAAAGGTGATGGAGTTGGCAGAGATGGCAAAACTGTTTTAATTCAAGAGAAGAATTTATCTATTTTTCTTTCTACTTGGAAACCACTCCTGGACTTTTTGCTCAAAGCTGAAAACAGTGAAACTTTGATTTTAAGTTTTGATAATTAGAATATGTTTTCTCTTACAGAAATGGCTTGAAATGTGAAATCTAAACCCAAAGGTTGAGGCTGTAATTTATTTACTTTTTTTGTATTCTGCTGTATTGAAAAAAGTCAGAAATCACTTGTCTTTCTTTCTTTCTTTCTTTCTTTCTTTCTTTCTTTCTTTCTTTCTTTCTTTCTTTCTTTCTTCCTTCCTTCCTTCCTTCCCTTCCTTCCTTCCTTCCTTCCTTCCTTCCTTCCTTCCTTCCTTCCTTCCTTCCTTCCTTCCTTCTTTCTTTCTTTCTTTCTTTCTTTCTTTCTTTCTTTCTTTCTTTCTTTCTTTCTTTCTTTCTTTCTTTCTTTCTTTCTTTCTTTCTTCACCTTTCTCCTTCTTTCAGTTTTCTAACTCTCCTTTCCTTTCGTATTTTTATCTTATATTATTTTTTTTAAAAAAAGATTATGATGTATTTCTCTGTTTCCTTTATATATTAATATGCTGCCCAGGATCATTTCAGATAGTGAGATGGGCCGAATATAAATTTAATAAGTAAATAAATACTTTCCTGACTTTCAACTGACTTCATACATTTAATAAATAAATGAGTAATGTTTCCCAGACTCACTGTTATAACATCATATACTTAATAAATAAATAATGTCCCCCTACTCCCTACAGGTTACTCCTCAACTTACAATAGTTCATTTAGTGGCCATTCAAAGTTACAACAGCATTGAAAGAAGTGACTTATCACCGTTTCTCACAGTTCTGGCTCTTTCAGTATCCCCACAATCACATGATCAAAATTCAGACCCTTGGCAAGCGCTTCATACTTAAGACCGTTGCTGTGTCCCAAGGTCTTGTGATCACTTTTTGCGACCTTTTGACAAGCAAAGTCAATGGGGAAGCCAGATTCATTTAATCACCGTCTGACTAAGTTAACAACTGCAGTGATTCACTTAACATCTGTGGCAAGAAGGGTCATAAGAGGGGGCAAAACTCACTTAAAAATGTTTCCCTTAACAACAAAAGCTGTGGCCATAAGTCGAGGACGATCTAATGGGTTGACTTCATCCATTTCATAATAAGTGAATACATATTCCTCTTTCTCGCTACGAATAGAATAGAATAGAATAGAATAGAATAGAATAGAATAGAATAGAATAGAATAGAATAGAATAGAATAGAATAGAATAGAATAGAATAGAATAGAATAGAATAGAAGCTGGAAGGGACCTTGGAGGTCTTCTAGTCCAATCCCCCGCTCAAGCAGGAGAACCTACACCATCTCAGGCAGGTGAATGTCTGGTCTCTTCTTAAAAATCTCCAGTGATGGAGCACCCACGATTTCTGGTGGCAAGCTGTTCCACTGGTTGATTGACCCCACTGCCAGGAAGTTTCTCCTTAATTCCAGGTTGCTTCTCTCTTTGATCAGTTTCCAACCGTTGTTTCTTGTCTTGCCCTCTGGGGCTTTGGAGAATAACGTGACCCCCTCTTCTTTCTGGCAGCCCCTCAAATACTGGAAGACTGCTATCATGTCTCCCCTATTTCTTCTTTTCTTTAGACTAGCCAAACCCAAATCCCATAGCCCCTCTTCGTGTGTTTTTAGACATTTCCCTTACTTTCTTCTGACTTCCTTTGATTTTGGTTTGGGGTTCTATAATACCATCTCTATAAGGGACGCGGTGGCTCCGTGGGTTAGGACGCTGAGCTTGTCAATCAGAAGGTCAGCAGTTTGGCAGGTCGAATCCCGAGTGCCACGTAACAGAGTGAGCGCCTGTTACTCGTCCCAGCTTCTGCCAACCTAGCAGTTCGAAAGCACGTAAAAAATGCAAGTAGAAAAATAGGGAACACTCCGGTGGGAAGGTAACAGTGTTCCGTGCGCCTTTGGCGTCTAGTCATGCTGGCTACATGACCATGGAGACTTCCTCGGACAAGCGCTGGCTCTTCGGCTTTGAAACAGAGATGAGCACCGGCCCCTAGAGTCAGAAACGACTAGCACGCACATGCGGGGGAACCTTTACCTTTACCTTAATACCATCTCTATGGAAAAAGTTATAAGGGAGAAAAGGAAGAGCTTTAATTGTTGCCTAGTTATTATAAAGCAGGAGTCCCCCAGCTCCAGTCTTGCAGCCCGCCAGGAACTGGGTTGCGCAAGTGAGCCAAGCCTCATCCACACATGAATGGAATCCAAGCAATGCTTGAAACCACATCACACACACACCCCAGTCCATGGAAAAACTGTCCTCCATGGCAGTGGCCCCCAACCTTTTGGGCACCAGGGACCAGTTCCATGGAGAGCAGGTTTTTTTCCATGGACTGGATGGGGCTGTGGTGGTTTTGCATGCTGTATGCGTCCCACAAATGGGGCCTTGCTTGTTTGCGCAGCCCAGTTTCTGGCATGCCGTGGCCCAGTGCCGGTCCACGGTCTGGGAGTTGGGGACCCCTGTTCCACGGAACCGGTCCTTGGCACCCAAACAATTGTGGGCCACTGCGGTAAAGAATTTCCTATCGTAAAAATGTCTATTCTGTTTTCTTTTAAAAAAAGAAATTCATTGTACACAACCTGGAGACGCAACGTTTGCATTGGGTGGTCGTACAAACTCTTTAAATGAGTGAAGTAAATGCGGTAAGTCAACGTGAGCACTTGTCTATAAAGTCCACCAAATTGAGACGAATGGAGAAGACTTGGCACCATCAAAGAGAGAAGCAACCTGGAACTAAGGAGAAACTTCCTAACAGGGAGGACAGTGAACCAGTGGAACGGCTTGCCACCAGGAGCTGTGGGTGCTTCATCCCTGGAGGTTTTTAAGAAAAGACTGGATCACCACTTGTCTGAAATGATATAGGGTCTCCTGCTTGAACAGGGGGCTGGACTAGAAGACCTCAAAGGTCCCTTCCAGCTCTACTCTGATTCTAAGAAAACAGCTGAAGACCATCTCCATATTCTAATATGAAACATGACCATCCAGATGCCTATTGGCCACGCTCTGTAACAAAGGCTACGTCCTTCTGTGATATACATTCATGCCCTAATCTAAAAAGGAGCAAGTTAGGTCCAATTCCGTATTGTCTCACACCTACCTAAGATGCTTCATCTATCTATGCATGCCCAGATGTTAGCAAATCCCAAGGGGGCCTCTTTTCATCTCCAGATGTGTTCAGTCACACGTTCCGTCAGCTTAGTCAACGTTGGCTAATGAGCCATTGTACCTGGAGGGCATCCCATTTCAACTTCTACAACCCATTTCTATCAGGTTCGTGAATCTCCAGTGTTTCCATGAAGACTAATTCTCCATATCATCAGTTTTAATCGTTTGTTTCTCACCCAGCTGCCCCAAGTTTAGTTTATTTTGTTTTTTTAAAAAAAATGATAGCTTCAAAGGAATATTGAAAGTTTTCCTTCTAAAATTAAGATAATCTTCTCTAACTGGTGGCCTCCATTTGTTATGGAGTACAGGCAGTCCTCGACATACAACAGTTCATTTGGTGATCGTTCAAAGTTACAACGGCACTGGGAAAAGTGACTTGTGACTGTTTTTCTGACTTACCACCTTTGCATCTCCATGATCACGTGATTTACATTCGGATGCTTGACAACTGGCTCATATTTATGATGGTTGCAGCGTCCCAGGGACAAGGGGTGTCCTTTTGCAACCTTCTGACATGTAAAGTCAAAGAGGAAGTCAGGTTCACTTAACAACCGTGTTACTAATTTAACAACTGCAGTGGTTCACTTAAAAAAAATGTGGCAAGAGGAGTCATAAAATGGGGCAAAACCCATTGAAGAAGTTTCTCAGTTAGCAATATAAATTTGGGGCTCAGTTGTGGTCATAAGTTGAGAACTACCTGTGTAGGGGAGAGAGAGGGGGGGAGGGGGGGAGGGAGAGGAAGGGAGGGAGGGAGAAAGAGAGAAGGAGGGAGAGAGAGGGAGAGGGAGAGGGAGAGAGAGGAAGAGAGGGAGAGAAGAAGGGAGAGAGGGAGGGAGGGAGAGAGAAAGGGAGGGAGGGAGAGAGGGAGGAAGGGAGAGAGGGAGGGAGAGAGGGAGGGAGGGAGGAGGGAGAGAGAGAGGGAGGGAGAGAGAAGGAGGGAGGAAGAGAGAGGGAAGGAGAGAGAGGGAGAGAGAGATGAAGAGAGGGAGAGAGGGAGGGAGAGAGGGAGGGAGAGAGGGAGGGAGGGAGAGAGAGGGGAGGGAGAGGGAGAGAGAGAGGAAGAGAGGGAGGGAGGGAGGGAGGGAGAGAGAGAGGAAGGGAGAGAGGGAGGGAGAGAGGGAGGGAGAGAGAGAGAGGAAGGGAGAAAGGGAGGGAAGGAGAGGGAGAGAGAGACAAAGAGAGGGAGAGAGGGAGGGAGAGAGAGAGGAAGGGAGAGAGGGAGGGAGAGAGACGGAGGGAGGGAGGAGGGAGAGAGGGAGAGAGAGAGGGAGAGAGAGACGAAGAGAGGGAGAGAGGGAAGGAGAGAGAGAGGAAGGGAGAGAGGGAGGGAGAGAAAGACAGAGGGAGGGAGGAGGGAGAGAGAGAGGGAAGGAGAGAGAAGGAGGGAGGAAGAGAGAGAGGGAGGGAGAGAGGGAGAGGGAGAAAGAGACAAAGAGAGGGAGAGAGGGAGGGAGGGAGAGAGAGACAGAGGGAGGGAGGGAGGAGGGAGAGATAGGGAGGGAGGGAGAGAAGGAGGGAGGGAGAGAGAGAGGGAGGGAGAGAGAGGAAGGGAGAGAGGGAGGGAGGGAGAGAGAGAGAGGCAGAGAGACAGAGAGAGAGAGAGAGAGAGAGAACTGTTGCATCTATTATAAAAGGTAACGTGTTTCCCATTTCTGGCAAGGACTTGATGTGCATAGAGTCAAGTACAACTTTAACTGATCCCTGCAGAGAGATCAAAAATCTAATCTGGGCCTCTTTAAAATCTGAACCATTTCTAAGCTGGAGCACACCTGCAAAATGGAATTTAAAATCGCTGCCAACTTTCAACTTCCCGATGCAAAAGCTCTGGGAGAATAAATGATCCTGGCTGATTATCGCAGCTACATTGTGTTTTCATCAGGCTTTGCTTTAGCAAATCACCAACCCCATCATCATCTGGCCATTGTCATTCCCCAGCAGCTGCGGTCCTGGTGCGCAAGAGCCTATAATTCTCTCCCTCCTTTTCAGAGCTGTTTGGTGAAAGACAAAAAAAACACAATGAGGATCCACCCTCTCTCGCCTCTGCTCCCTTGGAATCCTGCGGAGGGAGAGGTCCATGCTTATTGCACAGTAGGCTGCTTAGCTATTATTTACATTTTGCTCCAACTTTATTCTCCAAAGCACCTGAAGGTGGGACAAGAAGCAATGGATGGAAACTATGTGGAGAAAAGCAAAGTTTTACATTTAGGCAGAAAAAAAACAAAGATACAGACTGGGCGAGACCTGGCTCAAAAACAGTAACTGCAAGAGGGACCTTGGAGTCCGAGTGGACGATCACTTGACCATGAGCCAGCAGTGTGGGGCAGCAGCCAATAAAAGCTAATACAATCCTGGGTTATATAAACTGAGGCATAGAATCAAGATCATGCGAAGTATGATCTTTATAAGTACCGCTTTATAAAACCCAAGTGAGACTATACCTGGAATACTGCAACCAATTTTGGTCACCATACTACAAAAAAGATGTTGAGAGTTTGGAAAAAGTTCAGAGAAGAGCAACTAAGATGATCAAAGGCCCGGAGACTAAAACATATGAAGAACGGCTGCGGGACTTGGGTTTGGCTAGTCCAGGGGTAGGCAACTTTGGCTCTTTTATGACTCGTGGACTTCAACTCCCAGAATTCCTGAGCCAGCAGCTGGCTCAGGAATTCTGGGAGTTGAAGTCCACGAGTCATAAAAGAGCCAAGGTTGCCTACCCCTGGGCTAGTCTAAAGAAAAGAAGAAATAGGGGAGACATGATAACAGTATTCCAGTATTTGAGGGGCTACCACAAAGATGAGGGGGTCAAACTATTCTCCAAAGCACCAGAGGGCAGGACGAGAAACAATGGTTGGAAACTGATCAAAGAGAGAAGCAACCTGGAATTAAGGAGAACAATAGAGGACAATCAACCAGTGGAACAGCTTGCTTCCAGAAATCGTGGGCGCTCGATCACTGGAGGTTTTTAAGAAGAGACTGGACAGTCACTTGTCTGAGAGGATATAGGTTCTCTTGCTTAAGCAGGGGGCTGGACTAGAAGACCTCCAAGGTCCCTTCCAGCTCTGTTCTATATATAATCAAGGAGAGAAGCAACCTGGAACTAAGGAGAAATTTCCCGACAGTGAGAACAATTAATCAGTGGAACCACTTGCCTCCAGAAGTTGTGGGTGCTCCAACACTGGAAGTTTTTAAGAAAAGATTTAAACGGCCATTTGTCCGAAATGGTATAGGGTCTTCTGGTTGAGCAGGGGGTTGGACTAGAAGACCTCCAAGGTCCCTTCCAACTCTGTTATTCTGTTAAAACCGTCATGCTCTTAAAGAGAAGACAGAAGCAATCTAGAACTAAGGAGAAATTTCCTGACAGTGAGAACAATTAATGGCTTGCCTTCAGAAGTTGTGAATGCTCCATCCCTGAAGGATTTCAAGAAGAGATTGGACAAACATTTGTCTGAAATGGTATAGGGTTTCCTGCTTGAGAAGAGGGTTGGACTAGATGACCTCCAAGGTCGCAACCAATTCAGTTATTCTTTTCTGTGAAGGGGCCGGGAAACACATCATAGTCAGGGAACATGTGAGGAAATGCAAAGGGGCATTAGAAATGGAAGCCCTCCATCTTCCAGACCTCAAAGAAAACTCAGGCGCAGTGGATACAATCTCTTGTTTGCTCAACTGGTCTTGAATTTTATGAATATTGTTATGTACAGTATCCAGGTGAAGAGAACACATACACACTTACATAGCAGTCACCACCAGGGGGCGTTGAACTGTAACGGTTTTGGCGGGAACCCAGTTTCTGTGGGAAACAAAGCTTCAAACCCATTGGCTGGCTGCTCACCTGGCCAGGTATAAAAGGAGGGCAGGTAACCCCTATTTCCCAGTACAGTCACTTCCACTTAATAAAGACCTGCCATGCTGTACTCATCGTCTCGGCGTCTTTCCTGCATTCCAGAACCCACAACACAACAAATATATTAGTTGATCCTGAGTAAACAGGATCAACTCTCCAATCCAAGCTAGGCTTTAAGGGGGTCTGGCATGATTGGTCCTATATTATTCCTGTCAAATCTCTTCTTAAAAATCTCCAGTGTTGGAGCACCCACAATTTCTGAAGGCAAGTGGTTCTACTGATTAATTGTTTTCACTGTCAGGAAATTTCTCCTCAGTTCCAGGTTGCTTCTCTCCTTGATAAGCTTCTATCCATTACTTCCGGTTGAGGGAACTAGGTATGTTTAACCTAATGAAGAGAAAGCTCAGCCATCTTCCAGTACTTGAAGGGCTGTCACAGTGTTGATTTATTCTCCAAAGCGCCTGAGGGCAGGACAAGAAGCAATAAGATAAGGTAACCTTTATTGTCATTTTTTTTTTACTGTGGGCACAACGGCACACATCAAAAATGAAATTTAGTTGCCCGCTCTCAAAGTGAAAGACACACATGACACACAGCTAACCATACTACATACACCATATGTATAGACCCACACCCCTACATATACATAACAAATAAATATTAAATACTGTCCATCAGTATAAAGGAAGGAGGATGCTTGAGAGTTCACAAGGTTAATGCTGTATGGTTGAATCTGGATGTTCTGCTACGGATACCACGGAGCCCCCTCCTCCCAGGAGGGAACAAGGAAAACAGGTTGTGAAGAGGATGAGTAGTGTCCAAGACAATCTTACGGACCCTGCTCAAGCAACGCTTCTGTGCTATGTCCTGGATGGAGGGGAGGGAAGTGCCAATGATCTTTTCGGCTGTCCTCACCACTCTCTGCACCGCCTTCCTGTCCGAAGCAGGGATGTTTCCAAACCAGACTATGATGCTGTATGACAGGATGCTCTCGATCATCCCTTTATAGAAAGTGGTCAGGACAGGGGAAGGAAGATGTGCTTTTCTCACGCGACGCAGGAAACGGATGGAAAAATGGATGGAAGCTGCTCAGAGATAAACCCAACATGGAAATAAGGGGGAATTTCCTGACAGTGAGAACGATTAATCAATGAAACAGTTTGCCTCCCAGAATTGTGGGTTCTCCACTGCTGTGGGTTTTCAAAAAATAAAAATAAAAACAAAAATTGGACAATCATTTGTCCAGAATGGTATAAAGACTTCTTTCTTGGACAGGATGTTGGGTTAGAAGACTTCTGAGGTTGCTTTGAGCCCTATGATTCTATATCAGGTAAATACCACTGTTGAATTTAAATTTTATTATATCAGAGAACTGGTCCAGCCTTCTGTCTTCCATTGTGGTCAAATAGATACCTCACTCAATTCCAAAATAAACGAACACGTTTGGCAGAATTAACTACAATGCACGATACCAGTTGAGTTTAATTCACTTCTGCATAGCCCTGCAACTCTCCATGAGATATTTCTTCAGGGAAGCCTTCTCCAGCGTCATCCAGCTCAGGATGTCTTCAACTAACCATCCATCTTCTATGAAAAAGCTGGGATTTAGTAAAATAATGTACAGGTAGTCCTCGAATCCTGATCTCAGCTGAGTCCAAAATTTCTGTTGCTAAGCGAGACAGTTGTTAAGTGAGTTTTGCCCCCATTTTACCACCTTTCTTTTACGATACTCATGATCGCTTGATCAAAATTTAGATCGGGGGTCATCAAACCTGGCCCTTTTATGACTTGTGGACTTCAACTCCCAGAATTCCTCAGCCAGGCATGTGCCTGACTGAGGAATTCTGGGAGTTGAAGTCCACAAGTCATGAAGGGGCCATAGTTTCCCCATGCTGGCTGAGGAATTCTGGGAGTTGAAGTCCACGAGTCATGAAGGGGCCATAGTTCCCCCATGCTGGCTGAGGAATTCTGGGAGTTGAAGTCCACGAGTCATGAAGGGGCCATAGTTCCCCCATGCTGGCTGAGGAATTCTGGGAGTTGAAGTCCACGAGTCATGAAGGGGCTATAGTTCCCCCATGCTGGCTGAGGAATTCTGGGAGTTGAAGTCCACGAGTCATGAAGGGGCCATAGTTTCCCCATGCTGGCTGAGGAATTCTGGGAGTTGAAGTCCACGAGTCATGAAGGGGCCATAGTTCCCCCATGCTGGCTGAGGAATTCTGGGAGTTGAAGTCTACAAGTCATAAAAGGGCCAAGTTTGAAGACCCCCTGACTTACAGGGATGAATCCTGTTGGGTGCTGAGTGTGAATTTAAACTTCTGACCTGTTTCTTTGAAAAGCCCCTGAAACCTTGAAGCTTCCTCCATTATTTGATGTATTCTTTGTCCATTTCGGTGAAAGAATATTTAAGTATGTATTATGAGAAGCTAGGCGTAAGGAATCGGGGGTCCAGTGTTATCTCTCATTGAGATTAATGTTGCCAATTTACCTTGGGGAAAAAAAACACAGGATTGTGTGTGGGTGAAAATAAAGGAACACTTGGGAAGGAATGGTGGGAGGGTGGGAGGTGATGCTCTAAGAAAAATAATAGAGGATTGTGGTTGCGTGGTGAGAATTAGGTAGAAACCACCACACCTAAAGATGAAGCAGGCACGTAAGCCAGGTGGACAAAGAGGCAGCAATCTTGTCTAAAAGATCCCTTCAGAAGATAGAAAAGAAGGGAGATAGGCAAGAAAGAACCACGTTGTTACTGCACTCAGTAGATCCGACCCTCAGCAAAAGGTGGAATTTATTTATTTTTTACAAATAAGGCAGAGAGCATACGCAACACAGCTCCCTTCTCCTATTTTCCTCACAAGAACCCTGTGAGGTGGCTGAGAGAGAATGTCTGGCCCAAAGTCACCCAGCTGGCTTTCATGGGTAAGGTGGGATTAGAACTCACCATCTTGTGGTGGTTGGCCCAAAGTCACCCAGCTGGCTTCCACGGTTAAGGCAGGACTAGAAGTCACAGACTCCTGGTGACTAACCCAAGATCACTCAGCTGACTTTCATACCTAAGGTAGGACTAGAACTCACAATCTCCTGGTGATTGGCCGAATGTCACCCAGCTGGCTTTCATGGCTAAGGCAGGACTAGAACTCACTGTCTCCTGGTGATTGGCCCAATGTCACCCAGCTGGCTTTCATGGCTAAGGCAGGACTAGAACTCACCATCTCCTGGTGACTGGCCCAAAGTCACTCAGCTGACTGTTATGGGACTAGAACTCACCGTCTCCTGGTGACTGGCCCAAAGTCACTCAGCTGACTGTTATGGGACTAGAACTCACCGTCTCCTGGTGACTGGCCCAAGGTCACTCAGCTGACTTTTATGGGACTAGAACTCACCATCTCCTGGTGACTGGCCCAAAGTCATTCAGCTGACATTTATGGGACTAGAACTCACCGTCTTCTGCTTTCTAGCCCGGTCCCTTAACCACTAGACCAAGCTGCTTCTCTTTCTGGAATTAGAAAGCCATCTTTCTCTGTTTTGACCCTTATCTCACACATCTTCCCTCCAAAGCTCCATTTCCCACAATACATTTAACCTGATTACTGAATGGTCCATTTTCTGGGGTTGCACAGCCAAATAGACTAGAAGTGGACTACGCACTAAACCACAAAGAATGTAATCAAAGCTGATTACAGCTGGGTGACTTTGCTTGGAGAGGGAAGCTAACCGGTTGAAACTGGTCCAAATTGAATGGGATTCCTCCAGGCAATGCCAGGGCTACAGATTTGAATGAGAATGAAAAAAAAGAGAAGGGGATGTTAGACCAGTGTTTGCTGTTGCTGCAAAACAAACAAATCACAGATGTGTCCATCAAGTCAATAGCAAGCAACAAGATTTTATCTTCATTTCAATATGAATTTTAACAATTTGGGTTTAGGTACTTGCCAAGTATTCAAATGATTTTTTTAAACATGTTTTATATCTAATCTTAGGAGAGCCAGTGTAGCAGTTTCGGGTAACAAGCTGAAAACTGGGAAACTGTGAGTTCTAGTTCCACCTGAGGCATGAAAGCCAGCTGGGTGACTTTGGGCCAATCACCAGGAGACAGTGAGTTCTAGTCCCACCCAAGGCATGAAAGCCAGCTGGGGGACTTTGGGCCAATCACCGGGAGACAGTGAGTTCTAGTCCCACCTGGGGCACAAATCTAGCTGGGAGACCTTTGGCCACTCACCCTCTCTCATCCCTACGAGGAAACAATGGTGAACCACTTCTGAAAATTTGCTGGGAAAACTGCAGGATTGGTTTACACATGGAAAAAAGTCTTTCTCATACTCCATTTAAGGCTAAATCAAATCTACGCGGCTTGAAATCCTGTCTCCTCCTTCTATTCCTGATAAAGATTTCTGGAGCACCTCAAAATCTATTCTTTTAATAATTCATTTAATTCAGGGGGTCTTCAAACTTGGCCCTTGTATGACTTGTGGACTTCATCTCCCAGAATTCTTCAGCCAAGCACGCTGGCTGAGGAATTCTGGGAGTTGAAGTCCACAAGTCATACAAGGGCCAAGTTTGAAGACCCCTGATTTAATTATCTCACTTTCATTGGACCTTGGATGTCTTTTTTTCCCAATCTGAGTCACTTTTTACCCCCAGTCACCCATTTAACAGAATAACAGTGTTGGAAGGGACCTTGGAGGTCTTCTAGTCCAACCCCCTGCTCAAGCAGGAACTCCTATATCATTTCAGACAAATCCTTGTCCAATCTCTTCTTAAAAACCTCCAGTGTTGGAGCATTCACAGCTTCTGGAGCCGAGCGGTTCCACTCATTAATTGTTCTCACTGTCAGGAAATTTCTCCTTTGTTCTAGGTTGGTTCTCTCCGAGATTAGTTTCCATCCGTTGCTTCTTTGTCTGGGCTGTATAAAGGACTCCTTAGGCAGGGGGTTGGACTAGAAGACCTCCAGGGCCCCTTCCAGTCCTGTGATTCTATGACTCTATACATTGCAATTTCCAGAATTTGCAGCCAATGTGGCCTTTGTGAAGTTGCCTTCCCAACCTATCTGGAGAGGATGGACAGTCAGCTTTGAGAGCTGCAGAAATCAAACACAGATGGAGAAAAGGTCAGTTTTTTTTCACGTTTTGGGGGAAACTATCCAGATATTTTGGACGCACACCTTGAAAAGATTCCAACTTATATGCGAGCTTGGACAATCAAAGCTGTCTCCTGTTTGGCTTTTCGTTTGTAACTGTCAGATGCTTTTTTTTTAATATAAAAAAAAAGATAGCGAACAAGCAAACAGTATCTGCTAAACCCTTCACAGGGTGCAGGATATAATGAGCTTGGCGTGATCTTAGTCAAGGACCTTTTATTATTCCTGGCTGTGAGAGCCATATTCTGCACTATCTGATTTTAAAAGCAACGCAGAAATACAATAGCAACCTGGCTGGACATTTCCCCCCCCCCCCACTTGTCCCTTCTGATGTCCGAAGAAAGCAAAGCAAAGAAAGACTGTTGGTATCTACTCACCGAAACCATTCTGTTAAATTCTGGGGATTTAAGATTTAATTGGAGTGTTTGGAGGGAGGAGAAGACACAACAGAATCTTCTGACGTCATTGCGTCAGTTCTGGATATACTATTCCTGGGTCACGTTTGTTGGAAAACGCCTCTGTTTTTGTTTAAAACTAGTCGTAAAAGAGAGGGTAAAAAGAGCTGTTATTTAAACTTAAAATCTGTATTAATATAATAATAATAATAATAATAATAATAATAATAATAATAATAATAATAATAATAATAAGAAGAAGAAGAAGAAGAAGAAGAAGAAGAAGAAGAAGAAGTTGGAAGGGACCTTGGAGGTCATCTAGTCCAACCCCCTGCTAAGGCAGGAAACCCTATACCATTTCAGACAAATGGCTGTCCAGTCTCTTCTTGAAAACTTCCAGTGTTGGAGCATTCACCGCTTCTGGAGGCAGGGTGTTCCACTGGTTAATCGTTCTAACTGTCAGGAAGTTTCTCCTTAGTTCTAGGTTGCTTCTCTCCTTGACTAGTTTCCATCCATTGCTGGTAGAGTATGGGCCAATTACTACGGCAACTTTAGGACCTGGGAGTTGAAGTCCACAGGTTGTAAAGCTGTTGTAGTTGCTCATCCATGTAGCAGAGAGACACTTTACTGCCTTCAGCTTTTGTTAATTCATTGCTTTCTTGTCAAAGAAGTGAGATCCTGGATTTTGGCTAGAAGCCAATACCATCATACCGTAGTCATCAAGTCAGCCTACAATGGAAAACTGCATTTTTGCATTGAAAACGTGGTGCAGTACGGACATGGGCCATTCTGGGGCCTCAGAAATGGGTTTTTAGTAATATATGTATCATGTTTATCTATCCTTCTACTCCTAATGGCTCAGTGGTACACATAAAAAATAGAGGATTTTTTTTAAAAAAAACCAGTACTCAATAACATGCAAAATAATAAGAGTTGGAAGGGACCTTGGAGGTCTTCTAATCTAACCACCAGCTCCAACAGTCAACCCTATAAGATTCCGGACAAATGGCTGTCCAGTCTCTTCTTAAAAACCTCCAACGTTGGAGCACCCACAATGTCTGGAAGCAAATTGTTCCACTGATTAATTGTTCTCATTGTCAGGAAATAATGAGAGTAATAATGATGTAGTGGTTAAAGGCACCAGGTACAAACTTGGAGACTGGATGTTCTAGTCCCACTGGGCAGAAAACCAGTCAGCTGACCTTCAGACAGTCCTTCTCTGTCATTTCTAGGAAGCAAAAATAGCAAATCACTCCCAAATTAAATAAATAAATCAGTCAGTCCATCCATCCATCCAACTACCAACCTGTCCATTCATGCATCCATGCATCCATGCATCCATGCATCCATGCATCCATGCATCCATGCATCCATGCATCCATGCATCCATGCATCCATGCATCCATCTACCCACCCACCCACCCATCCATCCATGCATCTATCTATCTATCTATCTATCTATCTATCTATCTATCTATCCATCCATCCATCCATTCATTCTCTCCTTTTTGCATCCTAGGTTAAACCAATGTTGACTATAGATATTCAGTAGATAGATAGATGATAGAGATAGATGGATGCATGGATGGATGCATAGATGGATAGAGTTATAGAATCCCAGGGCTGGAAGAGACCTCAGAGGTCTTCTAGTCCAGCCCCCTACTCAGGGTAGGAGTCTTATATTATCCCAGTCACATGGTTGTCCAGTCTATTTTTGAAAACCTCCAGTGACAGATTTCACAACCCCAGGAGGCAAGCTATTCCATTGATCCATTGTTCTCGCTGTCCAAAAATATCTCCTTATTACTAGGTCAGCTCTTTCTTTGACAAGCTTCCACCCATGACGTCCTGCCCTAGAGAATAAGAATAGAATAGAGCTGGAAGGGACCTTGGAGGTCTTCTAGTCCAGCCCCCTACTCAAGCAGGATAGACAGACAGACAAACAGACAGATGATATAGACTGACTGAGTCAACATTGACTCAAAGGTTATGTATATCCAATAGAAACCCAGCCTTGATCTCTGTAATGCTTGAAAATAATAAACAGCACCCTGAATTGTAACTGCAACTTTGATCTCTCTCTCTTTCTATCATATCATATATCCTATCCTATCCTATCCTATCCTATCCTATCCTATCCTATCTATCTATCTATCTATCTATCTATCTATCTATCTATCTATCTATCTATCTATCATCTATCATCTATCTATCCGTATATCTTTAGCTGTCTTTCTCTCTCTCTCTCTCTCTCTTTATATATATATATATATATACATATATATATATATATATATATATATATATATATATATATATATATATATATATATATCCTTTTACCTCTTCGAATCTGTCTATCTATCATCGCGAAAGAAAAGTTTATTCCTTCCCTGGAATGGTTTAATTTGGATTTCTGCATTAAACTAGGGTGGATTTCCTGTTGTTTTGGTCATTCAGAGTAAGTTTACTCTTAACATCTGTCAAAAGCATTATCCGAGCTAGACTGGATTTCAAAATAAGCCACTTGAAAATCCATTATCCCAGGGACATGTTTATTCTTAAAAGATACTCCTAGCATTGATTCCAACAATTCTTGTTACTTTTTCTCTCCAAAAATCTGATGTGTTCAGTCTTGGAATAGAAAATTTGGTTTTGTCAGATGTCACTATTATTTTTTTCCATGGTACTTTCCACGGCTTTAGAACAGGGGTCTTCAGACTTGTCCCTTTTATGACTTGTGGACTTCAACTCCCAGAATTCCTCAGCCAGCATGCCTGGCTGAGGAATTCTGGGAGTTGAAGTCCACAAGTCATAAAAGGGACAAGTTTGAAGACCCCTGCTTTATAACATGCTGGTAGAACATTGAAGTTGGAAGGAACCTGGGAGGTCTTCTACTTTAACCCCCTGCTCAAGAAGGAGAACCTATACTATTGCCGACAAACGGTTGTCTAATTTCTTCTTTAAAGCCTCCAGTGATGGAGCATTCACAGCTTATGGAGGGAAGTTGTTCCACTGATGAATTGTTCTCACTGCCAGGAAATTTCTCCTTACTTCTAGGTTGTTTTTCTCCTTGATGTGCTTGTCAGAGGGTCTCAAAAGATCACATGACCCAGGGCACTGCAACTGTCATAAATATGAACCAGTTGCCAAGCCTGTGAATTTTGACCATGAGACCATGGGAATGCTGTAATGGTTGTTAAGTGTGAACAATAATCCTAAATCACATATTTCAGTGCCATTGTAACTTTGAAACTAACCAAAGAGAGAAGCAACCTGGAACTAAGAAGAAATTTCTTGACAGTTAGAACAATTAATCAATGGAACAACTTGCCTCCAGAAGCTGTGAATGCTGCAACACTTTTAAGAAGAGACCGGACAGCCATTTGTCTGAAATGTTATAGGGTTTCTGGCCTTTGCAGGGGGTTGGACTAGATGACCTCCAAGGTCCCTTCCAACTTCTTCTTCTTCTTCTTCTTCTTCTTCTTCTTCTTCTTCTTCTTCTTCTTCTTCTTCTTCATTATTATTATTATTATTATTATTATTATTATTATTATTATTATTATTATTATTATTATTATTATTATTATTATTATTATTATTATTATTATTATTATTATTATTATTATTATTATTATTCAGTGCTTTTTTTGTAAAAGAAAAAGGTGCCAGAACTCACACATGTCATACAACCCGCCTTGCCTACCCTACAAGGTTCCATCTAAAAAAAGGTTCCTTGAACTCCGTTCTGAGCGTTCTATGACAAAAAAAGCCCTGATGATGATGATGATGATGATGATGATGATGATGATTATTATTGTTGTTGTTGTTGTTGTTATTGTTATTGTTGTTGTTGTTGTTGTTGTTGTTGTTGTAAGTCAAGGACTATCTCTACACAGATAGGGCTTAGCCTCTGCTTGCAGATATTCCTAAAGCCTGAATCAATATTTGGCTGCAAAGCCAGGACTAGTTTGATTTTTCAAATTAATTTTTTATCAATAGATTTTACATAGGTTATCAGACATACATTCAAAGAATGAAAAAAAGAAAAAAATATAAGAAGGTAAGTATCAAAAAGGGGGGGGAAAGGAAGAAATAACATAGAGAAAAATAGGTAGGAAAAAAAGAAGAAAATAAAAAGTCAGAAATCCTGAAAATATCTATATATCATCTATATCCATATCTATCATATCATAGTGGGTGCTCCAACACTGGAGGTTTTTAAGAAGTGTCTAGGCAGCCATTTGTCTGGAATTGTGTAGGGTTTCCTGCTTGAGCATGGGGCTGGACTAGAAGACCTCCAAGGTCCCTTCTGTCATTCTGTTACCTAAATCCTATATAAAATTGTATTATATATGATATAACATGATGTAAACATTCCCTTGAGTGTATATGTTAACAGCACAAAAGCATCGTCAAAGCATATATAAGGGAAGCCGCCTGACAGGAATACACGCGGGAACTTTGACAGCTGTCAAAGTTCCCCGTACTGCGCAGGCGCCTCCACTGACAGCTCGCGGCTGTCAAACTCCGGACCGTGAAGAAGACTGAGCTGTCAAAGCGTCCGCCACACTGCGCAGGCGCAGCCACTGACAGCTCGCGGCTGTCAAAACACCACACCACGCGGAAGCCGGAGCTGTCAACAGAAGACGACGCTGATTGGTCCCTGCCTGACACGGCGCCAAAATAAATACATCTGATTGGTCCTCGCTACCAGCTGCCGGCTATAAAAGCCGGACAAGTTATTCTCTGTTTTGCCTTGCTCTAAATAAACTTGTTGTTTAACTAGCCTGTCGTCCCGAGCGGTCCTTCGGCTACTTCACTGGCGACGAAGGTGGGATCGCTCCGGAGCTGAAGTCACGGCCGAGGAAGAGAGTTCCCGGCAAGAGCTGACACGGAAGTTTTAACTTCCATCGGAGCAACCCAGGACCGGACGACATGGCAAACTTCGGCCGTGTGAGGGAGTTTGATACCCGCCATCCCGAGAGATGGCAATCACACCTCGGCCAAGTTGAAGGATTTCTCCTCGTCAGTAAAATTACTGACGACCGAGCAAAGGCCGCCGCCCTGCTGTACATCAGCGGGCCCCCGGTGTACGACGCAGCCGTCGGGCTGTTCAGCCCAGTGCCCATCACGGACGTCTCCTACGCGGACCTGGTGGACCAGCTGAACAAGTACTACATGCCGGCTCGCTCGGAACTGTACTGGCGGGTGCAATTCGCACAAAAGAAACAACGGCAGGACGAGCCCGCCAACGAGTTCATCGCCGGGGTCAGACACGCCGCGCGGAACTGCTGCTTCCCCGACCTGGAAGACCGCATCAGGGACCAGGTGGTGATCGGTCTGAGGGACGAGAAACTACAAAAAAAACTGACGTCCAAACCTGACATGAATCTGGCTGAGCTGACCAGGGAGATCATGGCATATGAACACAGCCACAAAAAGAAGCCGACGAACATGACCCCAGAGACCCCGGCGACCGTCTACCAGGAAAGCGCAACCTTCAGCGACAGCGGAGAGTCGGTAGATTTCACCGATGGAGAAGCCCTACAGCGCAGGATGGAGCACCGACAGCCGAGGAGGGGAAAAACGTCGGACCGTCGAGGAGTCAGGGACCCTCCACCGCCACCCCCGCGTTACGTGCAACGAGCCGCCTGTGCCAGCTGCGGGGGCAACCATGCCCGTGGAAGCTGCCGCTTTAGGAACGCAAAATGCCACAACTGCGGGAAGACTGGCCACATCAAGCCGGTGTGCCGCAGCAAGGGCCGGGACAACGTCAATGAGGTGGAGGCAAACCCCCCAGGTAGGCCAGCTGCCCAGGCCAACAGGGAAACCCCACCAGGCAACCGGGTTGAGACAATCGATAGGGTAAACTGCATAAGTTCCAAGGTTAAGGTCTGGGTCAGAATTCAGGGGGTGCCTTGCCACATGGAGGTGGATTCAGGGTCAGCGGTCTCCTTAATTTCGCTAACTACCTATCAGGAGATCTGTCAGAAAGGCCGAAGACAAATTCCCCTGAAACAAACTCAGGTTCACCTTGCAGACTTCCAGAAAACCCCTATTCCGCTGGAAGGGAAAGCCAAGGTCCTTGTACAGTATAAGGGGTTCAAAGGCACCCTGGAGGTTTTAGTTACGCCAGGGAACCGTACCAACTTGATAGGGCTTAACTGGTTCACGCCACTAGGCATCGCCTTATCTGGGGTTAATACCATTCAAACACCCAGCCTGGAAGCCGTTTGCGAAAAGTACGCCGACGTTTTCGAGGGCACTTTAGGGAAATATACTGGTCCCCCCATTTCCCTGCAATTAAATCCAGCAATCCAACCAATTAAAATAAGAGCTAGGAGGGTACCCTTTGCCCTCAAAGAAAAAATTGAAAATGAGCTTGACCGACTCGTGAGTCTAGGGGTGCTGGAGCCAACAGATGGGGGAACCTGGGAGACCCCTATTGTCACCCCAATCAAACCTAATGGCGAAGTGAGAGTATGCGCTGACTATAAGGCGACAGTCAACCTAGCCCTCAGCCCCCATGCTTACCCGGTGCCAGCGGTAAGGGACGTATTTGCTTCCATCCGCTCTGGCACCATTTTCGCCAAGCTCGACCTCTCGCAGGCATATTTACAGCTGCCTGTCACAGACGACACCGCGGAAGCGCAAACTATTGTCACCCACCGCGGTGCTTTTAAAGTTAAGAGGCTTCAGTTCGGCATATCTGCAGCCCCGGGTATCTTCCAGGGTATCATGGAAAAGACCCTGAAAGGAATACCCGGGGTCTGCCCCTATTTTGACGATGTTCTCATCGCCGGAGAAAATGAAGCTAGTTTAGCTGACAGGCTGTCAGCTGTGCTGAGCCGGCTCAGAGAAGCCGGTCTCAAACTTAAGCGGGAAAAGTGCTCCATTGGAGTCACTTCTACAGAATTCCTAGGGTATAAAATCGATAGCCAGGGCATCCACCCCACCTCTGAGAAACTAAGGGCTATTCAAACCGCACCCAGCCCTAGGAATAAGCAAGAGCTTCAATCCTTTTTGGGACTGTTAAACTTTTACCATGCTTTCATTCCCCACAAAGCCACTATTGCAGAGCCTCTCCATAGGCTCCTCGATAAGGGTACAACTTGGTCCTGGACCAAAGAACATGAAAATAGTTTCCAATCGTTAAAAAAAATTATCTGTCAAAGCTCAACCATCACCCTTTTCAGAGAAGACACCCCAATATGCATCGCTTGCGATGCCTCTCCCTACGGAATTGGGGCAGTCTTAAGTCACCTATTCAAGGATGGCACACAACGACCCATAGCCTTCTATTCTCGCACTCTGACCAAAGCAGAAAGAAACTATGCACAAATTGACAGGGAAGCCCTAGCGATAGTAGCAGGGGTCAAAAAATTTCATGATTATCTGTATGGAAGACCATTTACGATATTTACAGATCACAAACCCCTGCTAGGCATATTTACTTGGAATAAAATTACACCACAAATTCTCTCCCCGAGAATCTTAAGATGGTCAACGTTCTTAGCAGCCTATTCTTATCAACTAATACATAAACCAGGTAAGGAATTAGGACATGCTGACTGCCTCAGCAGACTGCCCATACAAACCAGGGACTCAGATCCAGCCCCAGCCAGCCTAATTTTAGCAATCTCTCAGCTTCCAGAATGCCCCCTGACAGCAAACATTATAGCTAATAATTCAGCAAAAGATAAAATACTTGCCAGAGTCCTCAAATGGGCCACAACAGGGTGGCCAGCTCAAAACCCACAAACCCAATTCCAACCTTATTATAACAGGAAAAACGAGATTTCAACACATAGAGGATGCCTACTATGGGGAAATAGGGTCATCATACCAGAGAAAAACATAGACCAAACATTACACATTTTACATGAAGGGCACCCTGGAATTGTAAAAATGAAGGCAATGGTTAGAAGTTATGTATGGTGGCCTGGCATAGATAAACAAATTGAAAAGTATGTGGGTGGGTGTTATACCTGTCAGGAGACCAGGAGTGAACCCCCCCAGGCACCGATCCATAAATGGGAGACTACAAGGAACCCCTGGTCACGTATACATATAGATTTTGCAGGACCTATCCAGGGCCAAAGTTTCTTAATAGCAGTAGACAGCTATTCCAAATGGCTGGAAGTCACGCCCCTTAGGAAAACAACGTCCGCAGCCACTATTCAAGCCTTAAGAAAAATATTCGCAACGCACGGCCTACCTGACACCATAGTTTCCGACAATGGACCTCAATTCACCTCTCGTGAATTTCAGATCTTCGCTACGAAGAATTGTATTAGGCTGGTCACGTCGGCGCCGTTCCACCCGTCGTCGAACGGAATGGCTGAAATTATGGTACGATCCACGAAAGAAGCATTAAAAAAATTCGTTAAAGGGAACTGGCAGAGGCGACTCAGCCAGTTCCTCTTGTCACAACACACAATGCCATGCTCCACAACGGGCAAATCACCAGCGGAATTAAGATGGGGGAGGAGGCTAATAACACGTCTCGACAGACTGCACCCCGACACATACCCAGAAGAAAAACACCACCCCCACCCCGGCCGCACACTCAACCCTGGTCAATTAATATGGGCAAGATCATACACAGATAAAAACAAATGGGTTCAAGGGACAGTAATAAAACAAACAGGGCCCATCTCATACCTCATAGCTACGCAGGCACAGGGCAACATACGCCGCCATATTGACCAGCTCAGACCCAGACAACCGCCACACAATTCCAAGCAACCAACCAACGCCGACTTACAACCCCCACCGGAAATGCTGCCTATCCCAAACCAGGAAGTTGAACACCAAAACGAAGAACCAGAACCAGACCATCCACCACCCCTTCGCCGATCATCCAGGAATCGAAGACCACCCACCTACCTAAAGGACTATCAGTGGGCAGGGTCAAACATCCAAGAGGAAAGAAACGCACCAGGGGAGGGGTAAGGGGTGTATTATATATGATATAACATGATGTAAACATTCCCTTGAGTGTATATGTTAACAGCACAAAAGCATCGTCAAAGCATATATAAGGGAAGCCGCCTGACAGGAATACACGCGGGAACTTTGACAGCTGTCAAAGTTCCCCGTACTGCGCAGGCGCCTCCACTGACAGCTCGCGGCTGTCAAACTCCGGACCGTGAAGAAGACTGAGCTGTCAAAGCGTCCGCCACACTGCGCAGGCGCAGCCACTGACAGCTCGCGGCTGTCAAAACACCACACCACGCGGAAGCCGGAGCTGTCAACAGAAGACGACGCTGATTGGTCCCTGCCTGACACGGCGCCAAAATAAATACATCTGATTGGTCCTCGCTACCAGCTGCCGGCTATAAAAGCCGGACAAGTTATTCTCTGTTTTGCCTTGCTCTAAATAAACTTGTTGTTTAACTAGCCTGTCGTCCCGAGCGGTCCTTCGGCTACTTCAAAAATGGCTGGTGATATTCCCTCAGCAGTTTATCCATACAGCTTCATCAGACTGCTTGCACTAACTTCACCATAATTCCTTTTATATAATCAAAACCATAAATGGTAAAATCATCTTCTTTCTCACGTTAAAAAAGTCCACAAGGGAGGCTGGTGGCTAGTTTGAAGTGGATTTTAATTCTCTATTTGCATTCAGTTTAAAATTCAAAAAGGACTTGGCTAATCAAGCTGAGGCAAAAAAACCACAACACCCCAAAACCCAAAACCAAAACAAAACACTCCGCCTTATTGTGTATATAAATGCTAGAGGGAGATCATCACAAAATCGTGAAAGACAAAGAAGAAAAAAAAAAAAGAATGCTGGACATCTGAAAGGGAAGAAGTGGGAAGAAGAAGCGGACAAGGACGAAAGGAATAAAAGCAGCTAAGCTTCGTTCCATGATGCGGGCAGTGTAACTTGTGCAGCATCCTAAACAGAATTCCAGCTGGATGAAAAAACAATTGGTTTAATGAGGCCGAGTTCTTGCTAGAAAGCTGTTGTCGGGCACCTGTCCGTCATGATTGGCATAACCACTCATTCTTCAAGCAATAAACATGGTACGGCAGAGGACGCTGAGAGGAGATTGTACGTGACGTGCAAGCAGGCATGTAACCAAGCCCCTTGCTCAGCGGTGGGATTCAGCCAAGTTTGCACCACTTCGGCAGAACTGGCAGCTAATTTTTCGTGGCCCAGGCCCAGAATGGACTTTCGGAAGCGGCATCCACACAGAGAACCGGTTATTCACCTATTTGACTCCCACCACTGCCCTTGCTTGGTAAACATACTGCTGAACTCTCAGAGGGAAATATATGCATGTACATATGTATATACATACAATAACAACAATAATAAAGTTGGAAGGGACCTTGGAGGTCATCTAGTCAAACCCCTTGCTCAGGCAGGAAACCTTATACCATTTCAGACAACTGGCTATCCAATCTCTTCTTAAAAACTTCCAGTGTTGGAGCATTCACTGCTTCTGGAGGCAGGTGGTTCCACTGGTTAATTGTTCTCAATGTCAGGAAATTTCTCCTTAGTTCTAGGTTGCTTCTCTCCTTGATTAATTTCCATCCGTTGCTTCTTGTCCTACCTTCAGGTGCTTCGAAGAATAGCTTGACTCCCTCTTCTTTGGGGCAGGTATACAGGTATACATATACAGATATACATATGTATAATCATGTGATTTATGATTGTATCTTAGGATTTATAATTTATTACTTTGTTGTTTGTATAAACACTGAGAGCTTATGCACCGGAGACAAATTCCTTGTGTGCGCAATCACACTTGGCCAATGAAGAATATTCTATTCCTATTCTATTCTATTCTATTCTATTCTATTCTATTCTATTCTATTCTATTCTATTCTATTCTATTCTATTCTATTCTATTCTATTCTATTCTATTCTATTCTATTCTATTCATTTTTTCCTCATTCTACTCTACTCTACTCTACTCTACTCTACTCTACTCTACTCTACTCCTATTCTATTCTATTCTATTCTATTCTATTCATTTTTTCCTCATTCTATTCTACTCTACTCTACTCTACTCTACTCTACTCTACTCTACTCTACTCTACTCTACTCTACTCTGCAACATTACCCTACCCTACCCTGTGTGTAAGTGTATGTATATGTATATAAAAGAATAACAGAGTTGGAAGGGACCTTGGAGGTCATCTAGTCCAACCCCCCGCTCAAGCAGGTGACCCTATACTATTTCCAACAAATGGCTGTCCAGTCTCTTATTAAAAACCTCCAATGTTGGAGCCCCCACAGCTTCTTGAGGCAAGTTGTTCCACTGATTAATTGTTCTAAATGCTAGAAACTTTCTCCTTAGTTCTAGGTTGCTTCTCTCCTTGATTAGTTTCCATCCATTATTTCTTGTCCTGCCTTCAGTTGTTGGATAATAGGTGCGTGTGTGTGTATGTATGTATGTATACACACACACACACACACACACCCCCACTTTGAGCAGGTAGGGTGTGTTGGAAGGACTCATAGGTACTCCAAAATTTCTTCTTTGGGCAGAAGCATTTAATCTTCTTCATGAAAAGTCAGGAGTGAAATGAAATTGTAGGACTGTGCTTTCTTTGGGTCACCTGGGTGTCACAATCAAGAGAACATCCAAACCAAACCATATAAGAATAGTAGGAATGACCAAACATTTTTTATAAAGGCTCTTCCTAACAGAGCAACAGTGTCTTCTGATTGGTCAACATGCTTCACAGACACTTCAAAAAACCCTTCTCAATAGCAATAGCAATAAGACTTACATACCACTTCATGGTTCTTTACACCCCTCTCTAAGCAGTTTACAGAGTCGGCATATTTGCCCCCAACAATCTGGGTCCTCATTTTACTGACCTCGGAAGGATGGAAGGCTGAGTCAACTTTGAGCCGGTCAGGATTGAACTCCTGGCTGTGGACAGAGTTTGCCTACAGTACTGCATTCTAACCATTGCGCAGCTCCTTCCTTCCTTCCTTCCTTCCTTCCTTCCTTCCTTCCTTCCTTCCTTCCTTCCTTCCCAGCCTTTTCAAGCATGTGACCCAATATATTGTCCCCAACAATCTGGGTCCTCATTTTACCGACCTCAGAAGGATGGAAGGCTGAGTCAACCTTGAGCCAGTCAGGATCAAACTGCCGAACTGCAGGCAGCCGGCAGTCAGCAGAAGTAGCCTGCAGTACCGCATTCTAACCACTGCGCCACCACAACTCAAGGTCCACGTAAGATCAGAATGACCAGCATTGAATTTTAGAAGGCGGATTGAGCGGATAGAATGTAAGAGCAGCATGGTGACCTAGTGGCAAAGACGCTCGCCTCCCACTCGGTGGGTTAAGAGTTCAATTCTACTTAGCGGCAGGTGTTTCTCTCGCAGGGTGAGAAATATCTGCTGTGAACTCTACTTAGGTGTCGGGGAGGGCATCCAGCCAGTAAACGCTCAGCTCCATCCATTTGCCCCGACTCTACCCGGAATGAAGGGAAAACAGGGTCGTCAATAGAAAGTTTCTGGAGGCGATAGAAAGTGAGATTTCAAATTTTGAGTTCCTAAGCCCTTCTCTCCTTCTCCCTACGTGCAAGGTTTGCCAGTTTTTGTATGACTTGGTGGGAAGATTGTCTGGTCTTAAGGTCTGCCCCCCCCAATAAAAGATACATTGTCCAGAATAAAGCAAGATTTAGGAAAGGGCTTTTGGAGAAGCGAACCATTCAGAAAGGCTTGTCCATGTCAGCATTGTTGTGTAATGCTGGCCTTTCTCTTGTGGCAGCTGCCAGTCTCTCTATCCCTCCCCACCCAACTCCCAGTCTGACAAAGATTGATGATCTCTCTAATGATAGCCAGCGAGCTCTTTTCTTTGTCCCCTCACTCTTATTCAATCTCCCAGCGTGCGGCCTCTTCTTCAAATTTAATGCACCGATGAAGTTTTCCGTTGAGTTTGACCTGATCTATGAATGCTTCTTCAAAGCTATAAGGAAAGAAACCTCTGTTCCGGAGGGCCAAGTCCTCTTACAGAAATGAATAATATCAAACATTCTCCCTCGCCTTTTCTAACCCCGGCCAATATTCCCAATGGATTGTGGTGCTTTCCCAAAGGAGATTCAATCAAAAGGATTATTTCGGGGGTCACCGACTCAACCCCCTTTCTCAGTGATGGGATTCAGCCAAGTTCGCACCACTTCGGCAGAACCGGTAGTTAATTTTTTTTGGCTGCCCAGGCCCAGAATGGACTTCCAGAAGTGGCATCCACACAGAGAACTGGTTGTGCACATGTTTGAATCCCACCCCTGCCCTTTCTTGTCACCATCCTCGGGGCATTTCAGCTATGCCATCTGGAAGTCTTCCCCTGCAGAATAGGAAAAGCGGGCAGCTCTTAACAAATTTTGTGCTAAGAGGGCATAATTTAATATAATCAAAAGCGTGGCTGAGATCTGAGGCCTGTTTTGAAAAACTAATAAACCGAAGGAACATTGAGGCCTCCTTCGGTGTGAGTTGTATTTATTAATTATCTTGTCCTGCAGGTGACAATCAACCAGCATACATGGTAAGGCCACCCGTGGATTTTTTCACCCACAAGAATATGGGGCCGAACCTAGTTTATTAGCTAGGAGTAGAATGCTGAGATGAAAGTTCTAACGTGAAAATTTGGGGCGTTGAATTTGGATGGGGGTGAAGATGGAGACCAAAAAAAATGGATGCCACCCTTTGGCAAATATATGAGTTGTGCGGGTCGAATCTTGCATTTAGTTTTGGTCACTGCCAGTGCTTTCTTTGTAAGAAGAAAGGTGCCGGAACCCACATCTTGTTAATCTTTTATTTTTTTAAAAAAATATATATTCAGTTCTTAGCAGGACCGGTGGTTGAAAAGCAATTAGTAATATTTTTTTCTTTTTTAAATTTGGGGTCACACTTTTACACTAAAAATTAAAAAAAAAGATTTTCAATTCACCAACAATTTTTTTAAAACAAAGAAATTATTTACCTTTCGCACGTAGTCAATCACTGTACACACACCCACACATGTCAGTTGTGTAATGAAACATAGTGGCCGCTGCCCAGTCACAAGACGAGCAGTGCCAAAAGCCGAGCAGCACCATCACAACCAGCGTGGACGAAGTACGCATGCCTCGGACTCAACACACAAGCAGCCCGCATGCACCGTTTTAATGATTTTGTCGCTGACCTGCTACACCCGACAGGGTGATTCAAGCCCAGGTGGACCAAACATCAAATTTTCAAAAGTTACTTTTAAAACTTGGAAAATCCATCAAAAAAAGGTGCCGGAACTCTGTTCTGATGCGTCCTATGACAAAAAAAGCATTGGTCACCTCTGCACTCTTTCTAGAGTCTAGTTCAGGGGTAGGCACCCTTGGCTCTTTTATGACTCGTGGACTTCAACTCCAGAATTCCTGAGCCAGCCATGACAAAAAAAGCACTGGTCACCACGCTATGAAAAAGATGTTGAGACGCTAGAATCAAGATCATGTGAAGTGTTAGTACCACTTCATACTGCACCGGTGAGACCATACTTGGAATACTGCATCCAGTTTTGGTCACCACAATGTAAAAAAGACGTTGAGATTCTAGCGAATGGGTTCACACATTGGATTATCCCACAAATACCTGAAGTTAATTCTTAGCAGGTTGTATGAATGGATCTAAGTCTTTAATGTAACCTTGTTAGATGTTAGTATGAATGTAGCCACGATGTCTCTTCAGAACCCTCTGTGGTGGTCATCAGAGCGGTTGCAGGGCAAATAGCAAGTCACCACTTGAGTGACTTTGTTATATTGCACATTTAGCATTAACTGTTCACATCCGCATCTCTTGAGTAAATGCACGCTGACTCTGTGAAAACTGCTTTGCAATTTCCAGAGCGCACACAAAACAAGTACTTTATAAACGAAACTCCAAGAGAAATGTGTGTGTTATCAGAGCAGAGAAGGCCATCCTTACACCAGTTCTATTAGGGGGGAAAAATGCTTACAAAAATGCACATCTAGGTTGAGATACATTTATTCGAAGCAACGGCATGAAAACGCAAACCAATTTGGGGACAGATTGTTGTCGTTGCTATAGTTCAATCCACAACCGGAGAGGGAAATAAGGCTGAAGTGAATGTGTTGTGGAATAAAATGAGGAGCAGGACGCAAAGGAAGCAGATAAATTCACCCATCCTAACACAGAAATGGGTTCCGTTTCAGTGATGGGATTGAAGTACCTCTTATTGGATGCAGGCCTGGGCCTCCGAGGCCTAGAACGGACTTCCGGAAGTGGCATCCATGCACTTCCAGCGGGCTGTTCTAGGCCTGGGAGGCCTCCTCCAAGCCTCTGAGGTGGCCGCTTAGACTGGACTTCCAGAAGCAGTGTTCATTCAGCTGGTTCTCCAAACTCAGCAAAATTTAGCTACCGGTTCTGCTGAATTGGTGCGAACTAGCTGAATCCCACCACTGGTTCAGTTTGACACATTTGGTTGTATTATGAATTGAGCCCCTTAACCTCTGAATTTCTTCTCTAGAGCAAAATGTTAAACGGCATGCCATTTGATCATTGCTAGCTAGCAGATTAGGTATCCCAAGTCAATGGTTTTTAGTTAGATATGCAAATATTTCCTAATTCCCTCATACATGGCTGTGAAATTGCATAAACGTCTTTGTGGGGAAATGCAGACTTCGCAACTTTCAGATGCATGGACTTCAACTCCCAGGATCCCCCACAAACCATGTTCGGCTAGAGCATCCTGGGAGTTGAAGCTGATAGATCTTAAAGTTGCTACTTTTGAGAAGCACTGTTCTAGGTGTTTCCTTGATTAGGCTATTATTTAGTGTTGGGGGTGGATGGGTTTCTGTGACCAGGAATGGTCTCTTTTGGAATTTTAGCTCAGCCTAATGGATGATAAGACAACATTATCCAAAGGTCCGCTTTGTATTGTCAACATAAAGCTTTGGATCCTCCTACTGTGAGACCACGCTGCCTTTAAGCAATTTGCTTGATCTCTCGCAAGTCACTCATTATTGAATCAGTTAATCACATTTCAGTATCACTACACCCCCCTCCTTCCCGATCTGCTCCATCCTAACAATTCTGTTGCACCTTGCAGGAAGCTATAAATCAACAGCCGGTACAATTATTGCATGTTATCTCAAAGCACTGTAATTATATAATTAAGTTGCGATGGGAGGTGCATTCCTTTTGGCTTCACAATATGCTGCTTAATGTAGTGATTAAACTAAATCTCTACAACTGGTGCTAATTGGAAAAAAACCCAGTGTTTTTTTTATATTTTTGAGGGTCAGCCTCTGGGATGTAAAACAGTGTCTGCGCTAGGATTTTTTTTTTTCATGGCGGTAACGTTTTGATGTTCCAAAGAACACAAGAACAAGGTTTGCAATGTTGCTAAGAACAGACGATTCAACAGGACTTGGAAGTCACACAATTAGATTTCAAGAGGGATAGGCTAAGATTTCCCAGATTTGCTATGCCGTAAAATCAGAATAGCAGAATAAGAGAGTTGGGAGGGACATTAGAGGTCTTCTAGTCCAACCTCCTGCTCAAGCAGGTGACCCTATACTATTTCCAACAAATGGTTGTCCAGTCTCTTCTTAAAAACCTCCAATGCTGGAGTACCCACAACTTCTGGAGGCAGATTGTTCCACTGATTAATTGTTCTCACTGTCAGGAAATTTCTCCTTAGTTCTAGGTTGCTTCTCTCCTTGATTTGTTTCCATTTGTTGCTTCTTGTCCTGCCTTCAGGTGCTTTGGAGAATAGCTTGACCCCCTCTTCCTTGTGGCAGCCCCTTAAATATTGGAAGACTGCTATCATGTCACCCATTGCCCTTCTTTTTATTAAACTAGACATACCCAATTCTAGCAACCGTCCTTCATATGTATTGCAAAGATGCTTTTTCACCAGGCAACTGGACTTTCTTGTTTTCCTTTGAAGACGTTTTGCTTCTCATCCAAGAAGCTTCTTCAGCTGATTCGATGGTGGGGAATGGAAGGATTTATACTCCTTGCAGACAGTTGGCCATTTGCCTTCTTTTAGAGAGTCGTTGAGGGCACCTGGAGGCTTATCTGTGTCTTCAGGGTCACCTGAGTGGTGCAAATGGCTGTGGAGCCTTCTTGGAACTGTTGAAAGGATTGTGTTGTAGAGTGGAGATAGATCAGGAGTCTTCAAACATGGCCCTTTTATGACTTGTGGACTTCAACTCCCAGAATTCCTCAGCCAGTGTGCCTGGCTAAGGAATTATGGGAGTTGAAGTCCACAAGTCATAAAAGGGCCTGGTTTGAAGACCCCTGAGATAGATGATGTCAGAGCCCTCCCCTCCCCTATCTCCAGTCTACCACATTGTCCTTTCAACAGTTCCAAGAAGGCTCCACAGCCATTTGCACCACTCAGGTGACCCTGAAGACGCAGATAAGCCTCCAGGTGGCCTCAACGATTCTCTAAAAGAAGGCAAATGACCAGCTTTCTGCAAGGAGTATAAATCTTTTCATTTCCCCACCCTCCAGTCAGAGCTGAAGAAGCTTCTCGGATGAGAAGTGAAATGTCTTCAAAGAAAAACAATAAAGTCCAGTTGCCTCCTGAAAAAGCTTCTTTGGAATAACTATGACCTGGATGACTGAGAATCTCCATAGACTTCCTTCATATGATTTAGCCTCCAGTCCCCTAATCATCCCTGTTGCTCTTCTCTGCACCCTTTCTTTTTATATTGCAGTGACCAGAACTGCATGCAATATTCCAAGTATGGTCTTAGTAAAGCAGTATATAGTAATATTAATATGAATATTTATTTAAATTGGTCTTTCTGTTCTACAGATAACTTAAGGCTGCCTTCAAAGCCCTGTCAAAATTGCCATGGATGGAACTTTTTAATCTTAAGTAGCAAGAGTACTAATATGTGATCTTGCTACTTAATGTTGAGAAGTTCCATTCACGGCAATTTGGACAGGGCTTTGAAGGAAGCATTAAGCTATTTGTAAAACAGAGAGGCCAATTTAAATAAATATTGGTTTCAAGCTGTGTAGACTGTCAATACAGTTTAGTGGCTAATGTATTCCAGTGCAGTTTAGAAGACCGAGGATCAAAGCCATAGAAGTTGATGGATTACCTTTCAGCAGTGGTGGGATTCAGCCAGTTTTGCACCACTTCGGCAGAACCAGAAGCTAATTTTTTTTGTTGCCCAGGCCTAGAATGGACTTCCGGAAGTGGCATCCACACAGAGAACTGGTTGCTCACCAATTTGAATCCAACCACTGCCTTAGAGCCAGTTCCTCAATCATAGCTTGACCTAGGTCATTGAGAGTTGTTGTGAAGCCAGGTTGGTGTAGGGAATGCTATGAACGTTGCCCTGAGCTCCTGGTGGGAACATGAGCTATAAATCAATAAAATAAATGATTGAACGAAAAAGTGAGGTTCTACGTTTAGGCAAGAAAAACCAAATGCACAGGTATGGTATCTTGCTCAATAGTAGTAACTGTGAGAGTGATCTTTGAGTCCTAGTGGACAATCACTTAAACATGTGTGCTGCAGCTGCTAAAAAAGCCAACACAGTGCTGTGATGACCCAGGGCACAGCACAGAGGCAATGCAGTCAGCTGGCAATTCAAACCACCCTTTAATTGCTCCAAATTTTCCCCAAATGCTCCCACATTTCTGGCAAGCCTCCAAACAAAGGAAGACACACACACACGACCCTTCAGCCGCCTCTGGCTGCAAGTAGTTTCAGATACAGACTGATTAGGAGAGGAATTTACTCAAGGCCACGGAGATAACAAGGAATGACACATACATCATAAACCTAACCAGTCTGTGTGAATACAAGTTTGCCTGAGCAGTTTCAGAAGAGAAGCCAAAATACAGTCTGAGGTCTTTGAACGTCCAAGCAATGTTGTCAGTCAGTCCAATGGTCAGAGTTTCCGGGTTTCCAAGCAGAAGTCACAGAACAAGAGATCAGCAACAACACACACACAAAACTCCAAGGAATCAGCGTTTGTTCCTGACAAATGTCTCTCCCCACAATGTCTCCTTAAATCTCGGTCTCCAGTGTGCCTTGTGGAGAGGGGTGGGACGCTCTCCTCCCGAGTAGTCGGGCCTGCCTGCCTTGTTCCCTCCTTCTCTCCACTCTTTGTGCTCTAGGATCAGGTGGGGGTGGCCCTTGTTCATCGCTTGAACTCTGTCTCTCCTGTTCATCCTGTCCCAATCCTGAGGGGCCCTGGTCTCCCTCGGCCTGCTCCTCCCCACGTTCCTCTGAAGCCACAGACACCTCTCCCTCGACCTCCATAGGGTCCCATTCCAGTTCATTTTCCTTCGCAGATTCAGGCTCCGACCGGAGGCATGACAGTTACTAAATGAACTGTTGTAATTTGAGGATGACCTGCAATGCATTTAATTTTATTTGTCTGGAGAGCGGGACCCATCTTGATTTTATAATACGTTTATCCTTTGGAAGCCTTAAAAGAGGGACTTGGCTAGCCATGCAAACGAATCCCAATTTCGTATTTTCCACTCGAACTCTGCCAGCTGTATTCAATTTACAGGCAGTCCTCGACTTACAACAGTTCATTCAGTGACCCTCCAGAGTCACAACGGCACGGGACAAAGGGACTGATGACCGTTTTTCACACTTATGACCGTTGCAGCATCCCCAAGGGTCACGTGATCAAAATTCAGACACTTGGCAATTGGTTTGTATTTATGACGGTTGCAGCATCCCGGCGCGTCATGTGATTCGCTTTTGCGACCTTCGGATAACCAAAGTCAACGAGCGAAGCCCAATTCACTTAACAATAGTTGACCAACTTAACAATTTTGATAATTTGCTTAACAACCGTGGCAAGAAAAGTCATAAAATGGGGTAAACTCACTTAACAAAGGTTTCACTTAGCAACATAAATGTTGTGGTCACAAGCTGGGGGACTACTTGTATGTTGTGTGTACTTGCTAATATCTTTTGAAGAGTAAGCTCAAATTTTTCTGTGGTCCCTGAGTTTTTTGCACATTGTTTTTGTTGGAAGTAACACAGCTAAACATCAGTCACATGTGAGACAAAAGTTAAATGTTAGAATGACCCCTGTGTATCTATCATTCTCCATTCAACCTTCTCAGTTGTATTAACTACTAAAAGTTACCCGTAATTGAATAGTGATAAAAATGAGACTATACGTTATGCTGTAGGAATGTTTCTGTTGTTGTTGCAAAAACGCCGAATTTTCTACGAACATTTTCTCTTTAAATCTTCCACCTCAATCCCGCCCCATCTCAGACTGTAAAGTCGACGTCCATCAAGGAATTAAAACTTTGCAAAAGAAAAAAAAAGTTCTTCAATAAAATGCTGATAGCAAATGATAATTGCCTTCCGTCTGAATATTGGTTTGGGAAAAGTGACTCAATTAACCTACAGCCTGCAGTGAATTAATTCACCCTTTTTTTCCCCCTCCTTTTTTTTTAAGAGTTAAAGCCCCCGCTGTTGTTTAGAGGCGGGAAAGCAGCTGGCAAATTTCAAGGGAACATAAGACTGGGACTGCGTTTTTCAGAGGCGTCTTTTTTTTTTTTTAAAGTGAAAATTCAAAGTATAGTTTTCTCCGGAAAAGAAATGTTTGTGTGTGTAAAAAAAATAAAAAATTGAGACGCTGGGGTTAGGAGGAAGAGATAAAACTTTGTGCCTTATCTCATCACGGTGGATAGAGGGAAGACTTTCAGATCAGAAAATCCACCACGGTTTGAAGGAACAAGGAACAGCCTAATGTGGATTATCAGTTGAATTTTTGACTCAACAATTCTCTTGTGGCCTTATTTCTTTTCTGCCAGATGACCTTTAAAACTTCCACAAGCTTGAAAGCAGCTCCGTTTCTTATTGTGCTGCCCTGTTCCCATTCCTTTTGCTTCTGCCCCATTGTGTTGAGCACAACAATGCCAACACAAAACCCGATGACACCCAGGGAACGAGAGATTAAAAACAACGTGAGAACGATGGAGATTCTCGAGGTTTGTCAGCCAAATAGGATGCTGCGTGTTGCATGAAAGGTGTGTGTGTGGGGGGGGGGAGAGTGAAAATAGCAGCAAGGTTTGGTCTTTGAACAGAAGTTGTGAAATATTTTTAAAAATCCTTCTTTGTTCCCTAAGAGAAAAAAAAGATGGCGTGATTCTTAAGTAGAAAAAGAGAAAAAACTGGTACGTTACCAAAGAGATTGTCTATGGAGATTCCTCAGTCATCCAGGTCATAGTTATCCCAAAGATGCTTTTAGAAATCCTTCCATTCTTCACCCTCCAGTCAGAGCTGAAGAAGCTTCTTGGATGAAGAAGTGAAACATCTTCAAAGGAATACAATACACTTGTCTGAGACGGTATAGGTTCTCCTGCTTGAACAGGGGGCTGGACTAGAAGACCTCCAAGGTCCCTACCAGCTCTATTCTATTCTATTCTATTCTATTCTATTCTATTCTATTCTATTCTATTCTATTCTATTCTATTCTATTCTATTCTATTCTATTCTATTCTATTCTATTCTATTCCATTCCACTCCACTCCACTCCACTCCATTCCATTCCATTCCATTCCATTCCATTCCATTCCATTCCATTCTATTCTATTCTATTCTATTCTATTCTATTCTATTCTATTCTATTCTATTCTATTCTATTCTATTCTATTCTATTCTATTCTATTCTATTCTATTCCTATTCTATTCTATTTTCTATTCTGTTCTGTTCTGTTCTTATTTCTATCCTATCCTATCCTATCCTATCCTATCCTGTCCTGTCCTGTCCTGTCCTGTCCTGTCCTGTCCTGTCCTGTCCTATCCTATCCTATCCTATCCTATCCTATCCTATCCTATCCTATCCTATCCTATCCTATCCTATCCTATCCTATCCTATCCTATCCTATCCTAAAATGATATTTAATGTGGAGAAAAGCAAGGTTTTACACCTAGGCAGGAAAAACAGTTGCCTACTGAAAAAACATCTTTGGAACTACCAAAGACATCGGTGAATTCCCTCCCCAGTTAAAAGAGGCACAGACCACATAAGGTAATCCTCGACTTACAATCATTGGTTTAGCGACCGTTCAAAGGTGCAACGGCACTGAGAAAAGCGATTTATAACTGGTCCTCCCACTTATGACCATTGCAGCATCCTCGCTGATCAAAATTCCAGCACTTGACCATTGGTCTACATTTATGAGAGATGCAGCCTCCGGAGATCATATGATCGCCAGTTTGTGACCATTCCCAGTTGGCTTCTGATAATCAAAGTCGGTGGGGGGGGGGGGGAAGATGGATTTGCTGAACGACCACGGGATTCACTTAACAGCTGCAGCGATTTACTTAACATTGGTGTCAGTAAGAGTCGTAAAAATGGATGCGACTCACTTAACAACTGCAATAATAATAATAATAATAATAATAATAATAATAATAATAATAATAATAATAATAATAATAATAATTGAAAGGGACCTTGGAGGTCATCTAGTCCAACCCCCTGCTCAGGCAGGAAACCCTACATCATTTCAGACAAATGGGTGTCCAGTCTCTTAAAAACTTCCAGTGTTGGAGCATTCACACCTTCTGGAGGCAGGTTGTTCCACTGGTTAATTGTTCTCACTGTCAGGAAATTTCTCCTTAGTTCTAAGTTGCTTCTGTCCTTGTTTAGTTTCCATCTGTTGCTTCTTGTCCTGCCTTCAGGTGCTTCGGAGAATAGCTCAACTCCCTCCTTTTTGTGGCAACCCCTGAGATATTGGAAGACTGTTACCATGTCCCCCCTCGTCCTTCTCTTCATTAAAGTAGACATACCGAATTCCTGCAACCGTTTCTTATATGTTTTAGCCTCCAGTCCCCTGATGATCTTTGTTGCTCTTCTCTGTACTCTTTCTAGAGCCTCAACATCTTTTTTACATCTTGGTGACCAAAATTGCATGCAGTATTCCAAGTGTGGCCTGACCAAGGCATTGTAAAGTGGTATTAACACTTCACATGATCTTGATTCTGTCCCTCTGTTAATGCAGCCTAGCACCGTGTTGGCTTTCTTGGCAGCTGCAGCACACTGCTGGCTCATATTGAAGTGATTGTCCACTAGGACTCCGAGATCCCTCTCATAGTTACTGCTATTGAGCAAGGTACCACCTATACTGTACCTGTACATTTGGTTTTTCTTGCCTAAATATAGAACCTTACTGAGCAACAGAAATTCCAGTCCCAATTGTGGATGTAACGTGAGGACTGCCTGCAGTCCATGGATGTTGGACAGTCTCATATATTCTCCTTCTGTGGAAGGAAAGATGGAACGTTGATTATGGCATCTTTCATGGGGTCATATGATCGACCTGCTAAACTGGCGACCTTCTGATCAACAAGCTCAGTGTCCTAACCCACTGAGCCACCGTGTCCCTTCCTGAAGTGTATAGAGAATTTCATTCCCTTAGAAAAACACTGCAGCATTTGTTAGTTGTGCAAATTCCCTTGGAGTTAAATCACCAATGTAGCAGGAGAGAATTAAACGCTCACCTCAGATAACTGGGTGGGAACACCACAGTAGGTGTTTCCTTAGCCTTCCTTCAAAAGCTTATGAATATTTCAGGATAATAAAAGTCAAATTAAATGTTTAACAATCTTGTTTACACTTAAAAGACCTTGAGAATGTTCCCTGAAGCTTCACAATGCTTCCTTTTGTTCATCAGGAACAGATACCCACCTACTCACCCAACATAGTAGGCTGCGTAAAGATGGTCGTGAAAAAAGTTTCAATGATCTACGGCAGTAGCATGTTCAGTTTAACCCGTGAATATCCTGCTCAGCTCAAAAGAATTAATTTCCTAGGAAAGAACCCTAGTGAAAAAGACAATACATTTCTTAAGGATTAGAATTTTAAAATCGATCAGGTTTCAGTAATGTTCCTCAGGTTGTACACAGGACTTGAACCTCAGTTTTCAAGTCCTCTCAACTTGAAGAGAGGTGACTATGGGCCCAGGTTTCTCTTTAATAAATTATTTCAATCAATCATCCTGTAATTTACTAATCCCTAGCTAAATAAACTCTTCCATCTATGAGCTACTTGGGTCTAAGGGTGAAGGCACCAGGCTAATCATCAGGAGAGGTGAATTCTAGTCCCGCCTTATGGATGAAAGCTGGCTGGGTGACTTTGGGCCAATCACCAGGAGACTGTGAGTTCTAGTTCCACCTCAGCCCTGAAAGACAGCTGGGTGACTTTAGGTTAATTACCAGGAGAGGTGAATTCTAGTCCCACCTTATGGATGAAAGCAGGCTGGGTGACTTTGGGCCAATCACCAGGAGACTGTGAGTTCTAGTCCCACCTCAGCCCTGTAAGACAGCTGGGTGACTTTAGGTTAATTACCAGGAGAGGTGAATTCTAGTCCCACCTTATGGATGAAAGCAGGCCGGGTGACTTTGGGCCAATCACCAGGCACCGGTAAGTTCTCATCTCACCTTAGCCTGAAAGTTGGCTGGGTGATTTTGGGTCAATTACCGGGAGACTGTGAATTCTAGTCCCACCTTAGGGATGAAAGCCAGCTGGGTGTTTTGGGACCAGTCACAGGAGACTGTGAGTTCTAGTCTTACCTTAGGCATGAAAGCTGTCTGGGTGACTTTGGGCCAATCCCTCTTTCTCAACCCAATCCATCTCACAGGGTTGTTGTTTTGGGGGAAATAAGAGGAGGATGGTATTTGTTCACTACTTTGAGTTACTTATTAAAATAATAAAGGCAGGATAATAATAAATAAACCCTAGCAAAAGAGACGATTCCCAGAACTGTTATTTAACATTCAGCTAAACTGAAGAAGCTTCTTGGATGAGAAGCGAAATGTCTTCAAAGAAAAGCAAGAAAGTCCAGTTGCCTCCTGAAAAAGCATCTTTGGGACAACCCTGACCTGGAGGACGGAGAACCTCCATAGAGATTTAGCTATGCACTTTTGGGGTGAAAACACCCTTCGAACGGTGCCGGAGGATGAATGGCTATCCAGAAAAATTGCCGACTACAGCATCAGATGGCTACGAGGAATATAAATCCTTCCATCCTCCACCCTTCAGTCAGAACTGAAGAAGCTTCTTGGATGAGAAGCGAAATGTTTTCCAGGGAAAAACATAGTCTAGTGGCCTTTTGAAAAAGCACCTCTGGGACAACCACGATCTGGAGGACTGAGAATCTCCATTAGACGCTCAACTAAACACTGCAGATAAGATGGACAGACAGATAGAACGGTATCAATAAAATAAAAGTTGGTGAGCTTGTCATTCCGGGAAGCACGGATCTCTTCAAATCTTTTTTTTCCCCTTGAGGCTTTCTGTCAAGATTTTCAGAGTTTTCAGAAGACACGGCCACGTAAGAAAGCAACGAGGCTCCCAGCCTGCCCCCCCTCGCCCGCTTTGCTCAGAAAGCAGCTTATTTTCCCTTGGATGACAGAAAAGTGGCATAAGACAAGATCGAAGGCTGGATTTTCCAGCTGATAATTCGCTATGTGTTGCTATCAAAAGAGTATCACCATTTTAGCCTAGCAGAGGCTTCCGAGATGTAAAAATGGATCTTTGGGAACAACCCCACTGTAATGTATTGGGATTTTACTTGAACTGTGTTCAGGTGTCTTTTGAATGCTGCTTAAGGTTGCTCAATTGAGATGTCTGTGTAACGGTCGCTGACTAGCCAGACTTGCTGTCTCCAAGAAGATCATTGGATGATTTGGGGCGGGAATGGGTTCCTTTAAACCTATTGGCCGCTGCCTAGTGGCCAATCGTATAAGTAGCTGCGCAGAAGCCTCTGATTCAGTTCTGTTCCTGTTTGCCTCAGTAAAGAAATGTTCCTGTTTGAAACCTCTCGTCTCGCTTCCTGCCTCCAAAGAACTCACCACACAACACCCACCAAGATGGGATGGCCAGATTATTCCTTTAATAATTGAAATAATTTGCGCTAGTTGCCACAAGTTCAGTTCAAGGAATTAGTCTGGGCCATTAAAACCCTAACTGGGGTAGGAAATGGAGACCTAAGGAACTTTTTATCTTGCAATAAAGCTGTCTTTTCAAAAGGACCTTTTGTTTATTTATACCTTATCTATAAAGGGACGTGGTGGCTCAGTGGGTTAGGATGCTGAGCTTGTCGATCAGATGGTTGGCAGTTTGGCGGGTCAAATCCCGAGTGCCGCGTAGCAGAGTGAGCGCCTGTTACTCATCCCAGCTTCTGCCAACCTAGCAGTTCGAAAACACGTAAAAAATGCAAGTAGAGAAATAGGGACCGCTCCGGTGGGAAGGTAACAGCGTTCCGTGCGCCTTTGGCGTCTAGTCATGCCGGCCACGTGACCACGGAGACGTCCTCGGACAAGTGCTGGCTCTTCGGCTTTGAAACGGAGAGCCGGAAACGACTAGCACGCATGTGCGGGGGAACCTTTACCTTTACCTTACACTATCTATATCTATATCTATATCTATATCTATATCTATATCTATATCTATATCTATATCTATATCTATATCTATATCTATATCTATATCTATATCTATATCTATATCTATATCTATATCTATATCTATATCTATATCTATATCTATATCTATATCTATCTATCTATCTATCTATCTATCTATCTATCTATCTATCTATCTATCTATCTATCTATCTATCTATCGATACATGTCAATATATACAGGGAGTCCTCAGCTTACGACCACAATTGAGCTCATTGCGAAGCAAGGCAGTTGTTAAGCGAGTTTCGCCCTGTTTACAACCTTTTTTTTGCCACAGTTGTTAAAGTGAATCACTAGAGTTGTTAAGTTAGCAACATGCTTGTTAAGTGAACCTGGCTTCCTCATTGACTTGGCTTGTCAGAAGGTCACAAAAGGGCATCACACACGTGACTACGAGGGATGCTGCAATGCTCGTAAGTGTGAGAAACAGTCATACGGCACTTTCTTCCGTGCCGCTGTGACTTTGAGCAGTCACTAAATGAATGGTTTTAAGTCAAAGACTCTCTGTATGATTAGTTTGATTTTTAAAGTCGTATTGACCCTTCGGATTAGATCAGACTTAAGTCACCCAGTTTTAGAAGCCCTCTCCTCCCAACACGAACAGAGAAAGCCACTTGTAAGTAAGCAGAGATGGAACCATACTCCCTTGTAGCACTGCTGATGTTACCTAGTTGGGCCATGAAAGGACTGCAAGAAAACAAGCAAGCTCAGAGGGCACCAAGGACCCCACAGTTCTCCTCCTCCTCCTCCTCCTCCTCCTCCTCCTCCTCCTCCTCCTCCTCCTCCTCCTCCTCCTCCTCCTCCTCCTCCTCCTCCCCTATTCCCTTCTAGCACTGATGATGTTACCTAGTTGGGCCATGAAAGGTCTTCAAGAAAACAACCAAGCTCAGAGAGCACCAAGGTCCATCATCTCCTCCTCCTCCTCCTCCTCCTCCTCCTCCTCCTCCTCCTCCTCCTCCTCCTCTTCCTCCTCCTCCTCCTCCTCCTCCCCTATTCCCTTCTAGCCCTGATGATGTTACCTAGTTGGATCATGAAAGGTCTGCAAGAAAACAACCAAGCTCAGAGAGCACCATGGACCTGACACTTTTATCTCCTTAAACTTCTACTACATCACCCATCTCACCTAAATAAGTCCAGAATCTTTACACCTGGAGATGGGGGAAGAAGCCTTCCTTGAATGATCCTGGGATTCTGGTGTAATTCAAATTGTTCTTCAAGGGTACCTTGATCCTCAGAGATGACCTTAAAAGGGAAAGAGAGAAATAAATACCTGGGGGTCTTGAGCTATGAGGGCCTTTTCTCTACATGATTGGCAAAATGTTAGGAAAAATGGTTGGGAGTGGGCTGCCAAATTTGCTCAAATGGGTTTTCTGCAGTGAATCGTCTGACTTGTTGCTTTCCTGCTGCATTTTGGTATTGTTCTCAATCTGAAGGCAGCCAGGTGTGAAATGTACTCTGCTTTTCATCCTCTCTGAACAATATTACAAAGGCCTTGCGTTCCTATCAGGGGCTCACACAGTCCTTGTGTACCAAGGGCACACTTGGCAGGGAGAAATGAAGAGCCAGACCTTTTAAGAAAGAGCTCAAAACTCACCAGATCGGGGGGCGAGGAACCTGCTTTTGCGGTTAGCAGATCGCACGGCACAAAACCTTGAAGCTACCGCAACAGCTCTGCACACACCTTGGCAAAAAAATTGCAGGTAGTCCTCGACTTAACCACAGTTCGTTTAGCGACCGTTGAAACTTACAACGGTATTGAAAAAAAGATAGATAGATAGATATGGCTGAGCGTCAACATTCTGCACAACCCTTAATTCTCTGTGTCACATTAGTCCCCTTTGTGTCAAATATGAAAGCTTGTGTATTCCAAGTAGTCCTTGACTCATTTAGTGACCGTTCGAAATTACCACGGCACTGGAAAAAGTGACTTATGACCGTTTTTTCACACTTACGACTGTTGCAGCATCCCCAAGGGTCACGCGATCAACAGTCGGACACTTGGCAACTGACTCATATTTATGACGGCTGTAGTGTCGTGTGGTCATGTGATCCCCTTTCGCAACCTTCGGACAAGCAAAGTCAATGGGGGAAGCCAGATTCCCTTAACAGCCGTGTTACTAGCTGAACGACCGCAGTGATAAAGCATCTGAATTTTGATCATGTGACCGTGGGGAGGCTGCAACAGTTGTTAAGTGTGAAAAACGGTCACAAGTCCCCTTTTTTCCCCAGGGCCGTTGTAACTTTGAACGGTCACTAAATGAGTCGAGGGGTATTTGAAATACACAAGGTTTCACGTTCGATACAAGGGGGACTAATCTGGCACAGCAAAGTAAGGGTTGTGTAGAATGTTGTCGTTTACCCGTCTCTCCCTCTTCATCTCTCACACCCTGTTTAAGTGTGATTTTCAGAGATGCATTTTTACTTTATTTTTTTTGAGAAAAGGAAAGTTTAAAGAGAAAGATAAGGGATGCTAATGAATTTCTCCTCCTCCCTTCCCACAGTAGCAGTTGGGGAGATTCGCTGGAATTTTAATTAGCCTCCCATCAACATGTACATCATTCATAACATCTCTTGCTGTTTGGAGACCCACAAGAGGAAAACTAGTTTGGTGAAAGTCACAAAAGCGGGGAGCTTATTTGGACTGCCCTAAATTGCATCAGTTACAGAGAATTTAGTTCTTCCCAAATTGCATTTTAATTATATGTTGCAGTCCTGCCCTAAATTATATCAGTTGGAGAGAATGCACCTGTGGTGTGTGTGTGTGTGTGTGTGTGTGTGTGCATACACAGGCACAAATACACACAAAGGCACACATGCAAACACACACGGTATCAGACTCCATAGTTATTTTATGATAAAAAACAGTGATTCTCAACCTGTGATCCACAGACCCCCTGGGGGGTCTGCAATGTCATCACTAGGGGGTTCTGGGAAGGCTTGAAAAAAATTATTTACATCTGGAGTTAAGTCTTGGGGTGTATGTGTCCGTGGCCATGGTTGATGATCACAAAAGGTATTTAAAGGGGGTCTCTGGTAAAGAAAAGCTTGAGAACTATTGATATAAATTATATTGGAAGTTTATGTTGGTTCCAAGTTTCTTCAAAACACTTCTTCGTTGGATGCATGAGCTAAGTGCAGTAGACATGGCCTTGGAAGACAAAAAAAAATCACAAAATTGCGTCTCACTTATTTTGACCATGTCATGTGGGGGAATTGACTGGAGAAAGCAATTACCTTTGGAAGAGTTAATGGTAAAAGAAAACCAAGCCATCAAAGAACATGGTGGCTGGACACCATCAAAGTTGACACCAGCCAGAGAGTGGTGGGATTCAGCTGGTTCGCACCACTTCGGCAGAACTGGTAGCTAATTTTTTGTTGCCCAGGCCCAGAACGGACTTCCGGAAGTGGCATCCACACAGAGAACTGGTGGGTTCACCTACTTGAATCCCACCACTGCAGCCAGACCGTAGAAGATAAACATAAATTGATGAATATAAATCACGGGGACCTGATGGATTACATCCCAGAGTTCTGAAGGATCTGGCAGATGTCATCTCAGAACCATTATATCATATAAACCTTTTTCGAACAAGCTGGCCTGGTCTGACGGGATGGGGTTGGGTTTTTACAAATAGTTTTAATTTTAATATGTATTAATTTTATGGGCATAATGGTTTAATGGTTTTTTAATTTTTGTATTCTGTTTTTTATTATGTATTGCCCTGTTCACCGCCCTGAGTCCTTCGGGAGAAGGGCGGTATACAAATTAAATTATTAAATTATTAAATATCTTTTAAAAAAAACTTGGAGTACTGGGGAACTACAGGTACTGGGGAGTACAGAGGATTGGAAAACAGCTGATGTGGTTCCCATCTTCAAAAGAGGGGGGAAAAACAAACAAAAAGACCCAGGTACAGGAAAGTAATTCCTAGATAATGACTCATGCACAACAGCCCAGGCTCCACCACAGCTCCTTTCCCCCCCTCCCCTTACCATGCTCTTTTCATGTAAGCAATCCTCTGTACCTAAAGCATGGAACATTTGCTTTTATATAACTAATTTCCCAATATAAAGCACCTACAAAACTGCTTGCACATAAACAAATACACACACACACACACACACACACACACATATAAATATATATATGTAAATTTTTTGGATTGCTAACAAAGAATTAAAATTTACAAATATGAGCTGTCACTGTGTGACAACAGCCTGTTGATGGTCTTGGGTTAGGCTGAAACAGGCAATAAGATTTACCCCGTGTTTGGGGCCTAGCAAGGTATTCTAAATACTTAACAAACACACATAGGGTAAAGGTAAAGGTTCCCCCACACATGCGTGCTAGTCGTTTCCAACTCTAGGGGCCGGTACTCATCTCCGTTTCAAAGCCGAAGAGCCAGCACTTGTCTGAGGACGTCTCCGTGGTCATGTGGCTGGCATGACTAGACGCCAAAGGCGCACAGAACGCTGTTACCTTCCCACCGGAGTGGTCCCTATTTTTCTACTTGCATTTTTACGTGCTTTTGAACTGCTAGGTTGGCAGAACCTGGGACGAGTAACAGGCGCTCACTCTGTTACATGGCACTCGGGATTCGACCTGCCAAACTGCCAACCTTCTGATTGACAAGCTCAGTGTCCTAACCCACTGAGCCACAGCGTCCCATATATACATGTACACACACACACACACACACACACACACACACACACACATATATATATATATATATATATATATATATATATATATATATATATATATATATATATATATATATATATATATATATATATATGTTTTCGTAGATTATATACATACATATATATACATACACACATATGGATCTTTGGTCATTCGGGTTTTTGCCCGCGTAGAATTGAGGGTGTAGGAGCAACGTTTCGACGGAATCCCATCCGTCATCCTCAGGCTGGTGGCTTCAGCTTCCTTCTTCTGGGAGAAGCATGTGGTAGTGGCTGTTTGTTCCTCTTTTTTAAACTGCCAGAGGGGGTGTGTTCTGTGGGTGGAGGTGTGCTCTGATTGGGTGGGGGATTAGGTGTGTTCTGATTGGGTGGGAGTGTGTTTTGAATGGTGGGTGTGTATATACACACATATATATACATACACACATACACATACACACACACAAATATATATATACATACACAGATATATATACATACACACACACACACATATATAATTACAAAGTATCACTACTAATATCAATATTACTAACATCAACCGTAAGCATAATAAAATCCCTTCACATCAATACCTGGGAAGATACTAGAAAAAAAATAATCAAAAAACAGATCTGCGAAGATCTAGAAACAAATAAAGTCATAACTCGCAGCCAACACGGGTTTGTTAAAAACAGATCATGCCAAACCAATCTTATTTCATTCTTTGATAAAACGACCAAATTAGTAGACCAGCGAAACACTCTGGATGCCATGTACTTAGATTTCAGTAAGGCATTTGACAAAGCAGACCACAGCCTACCTGCTTAGTAAGCTAGAACAAGGTGGAATAGACGACATCACCACTAGATGGATCTGTAGCTGGCTGACAAACTGTACTCAGCGAGTAGTCCTCAATGGTACTACATCCACATGGAGAGAAATAAGCAGTGGGATACCAAAAGGTTCTGTCTTAGTATTGTGATTCCTCACCAGCCAGTGGATTCGGCAGCTGAGTCTGAGGAATCAGAGGAGGAGGAGGAGGGGCCTGGAGTGACATCAGAGTCAGAGGAAAGCTCTGAGGAGCTCCAAGACTTACAGTCAGACGAGGAGCCTGGCCCCTCTACGCGCACTCAGGCTGAGACACAGCTGTGCTGGGACTCTGAGTTGGACAGTGATGAAGCACAGCTGGGAAAAATCCAGGATGCACGAAAGTGCCGGCAAGAGAAGCGAGTAGGACAGAGGAATGCAGTGGGGCAGCACCAAAGGCAAAGGAGAAGGCATTAGGAAGTCACGCCTTGGCTGAATAATAAAAGGGAAGGTGTGGGAGGTGCTGGTTGCCAAAGGCAACCGTTCGTGTTGAGGATCCAGTTTCTGTGGACTGTGTTTGTTTGCCTTGGACATTGACTCAGGTCTGTGAGAATTAAAGGGGTTGTTTTTTTCTTGTGGTTCCTGCCTGTTTCTTGGAAGAAGGCTTTCTCCTTGTGAGCATAACCAGGGCTAACGGAGGCTGGGACAGAACACTTAGGCCCTGTACTCTTCAATATCTTCATCAATGACTTAGATGAGGGAATAGAAGGGGAACTCATCAAATTTGCAGATGACACCAAACTGGCAGGAGTAGCCAACACTCACGAAGACAAGCTCAGGATCCAAAAAGATCTTGACAGACTTGAACAATGGACCCTATGCAACAAAATGATATTTAATGTGGAGGGGGAAAAAAAAAGCAAGGTTTTACACCCAGGCAGGAAAAACCAAAGGTATAAGTACAGATTAGGCAAAACGTCGCTCAAAAACAGTAACTGTGAGAGGGACCTTGGAGTCCTAGTGGGCGATCACTTAAACACGAGCCAGAAAATATCTGTTCGTTCTTCCTACTTCCTCTTAACAACCGTGTTACTGACTTATACCAGCTGCAGTGATTCACTTAACGGTGGCAAGGAAGGTGGTCAAATGTGGCAAAACTCACTTAATGACTGACTCACTTAGCAACGGAAATTTTGGGTTCGCTTGTGGCTGTAAGTCGAGGACAATCTGTACCGCTAAGAGAACACATACACATATTGGTTGTCCCTTCCCCGTTGCTTGCAAAGCTGCCAGGGACATACTTCCCAATTCAAGTCTGAATTGAACTGAAGGTTTTCACGGTAGACCAAAACTGCAAATGTGCCGGGATTTCTGCAATGGTCCTACTTAGGACAAGGAATAACCATTGCCTAAACACAATCCCGCCTAATCTTTGCTTTGGGGATGATTGAAAGACAGGTGCATCTGAAATTTTGATTTATGAACCCCGTTTGCTGGATCTAATGATTACAGAGTGCTGAGCAATCGCAAAAATTCACTTTAGCATCACATATACTTCTCAGAATAATAATAAAAAAAGAAATCAGCCACCGTTTCTTGCATTGAAACTAATTAAATGCAGCAAAGCTGTTGAATTTCCCCAATGGTATCTGGCAAGGGGGACTTTTGGTCTGACACAGCAAAGCAATTTTTATATGCCAGCTGCAAACATATTTTAGGAACTGGCCCATAAGTATTTCTTGTCATTAGGACTCAACTCATCTTGCTTAAAAGACAGCATTAAACTGGAAATAGGTCTCTTTTTTTTAATTGTAAAAAAAAGGTAAAGGTTCCCCTGCACATGTGTGCTAGTCGTTTCCAACTCTAGGGGCCGGTGCTCATCTCCGTTTCAAAGCCGAAGAGCCAGCGCTTGTCCAAGGATGTCTCCATGGTCATGTGGCCGGCATGAGTAGATGCCAAAGGCGCGCAGAACGCTGTTACCTTCCCACCGTAGTGGTCCCTATTTTTCTACTTGCATTTTTACGTGCTTTCGAACTGCTAGGTTGGCAGAAGCTGGGACGAGTAACAGGTGCTCACTCTGTTACGCGACACTCGGGATTCGACCCGCCAAACTGCCGACCTTCTGATCGACAAGCTCAGCGTCCTAACCCACTGAGCCACCGCGTCCCTTTGTTTTAATTGTACCTGGTTCCAAAGCTGAAACTTACTTTCTCTCTGCGTGTGGATTTTCTTAGTTTGTATCCCGCCTTTATTACTTTTAGAAATAGCTCAAGTCAGAGAATATACTTAATACTTCTTCTTCCTCCTGCTATTTTCTTTACAACAACCCTGTGAGGTGGGTTAGGCTAAGGGAGTGTGATTGGCCCAAAGTCACCCAGCTGGCTCTCAGGCTTATGGAGGAACTAGAACTCACGGTCTCGTAGTGATTGGCCCAAAGTCCCCCAGCCGGCTTTCAGGCCTAAGGTGAGACTAGAACTCACAGTCTCCCAGTGCCTCAATCACTAGACAGGGGTAGACAACCTTGGCTCTTTTATGACATGTGGCCTTCAACTCCCAGAATTCCTGAGCCAGCATAACTCAGCTTGGAAACCTCTCCATTTCCCCTCAGCATGACTGGCTCAGGAACTCTGGGAATTGAAGTCCACGAGTCATAATAGAGCCAAGGTTGCCTACCCCTGCGCTAGACCAAAGAGGCTCTCTTATGTACACAATTTTTCCATTGATGCAAACATTCCATTTTGGCCTGCTGTGAGGCATGTGGGAAGAATCCAGAGAAAAAAATATTTTTGGGGAAAAGGCAGAATATATTTCCCCAAAGGAATAATGGAGAAGATCTTAAAAAAAGACAGAAACCAGCCTCCAGAAACCAGCCCCAGCCCTTCTCCCCCAAGCAGAAACTAGGCAGAAGTCAGCTTTGAGAAATGCAGATGTGATAATCCTTTCAGGAAGGTTGCAGCCAGGAAGCTAGCAGCTTATGAGATTAGGAAGACAAAGACCCCTAAAATCTACATAAAGGTAAAGGTTCCCCCGCACATGCGTGCTAGTCGTTTCCGACTCTAGGGGCCGGTGCTCATCTCCGTTTCAAAGCCGAAGAGCCAGCGCTTGTCCGAGGACGTCTCCGTGGTCATGTGGCCGGCATGACTAGACGCCAAAGGCGCACGGAACGCTGTTACCTTCCCACCGCAGTGGTCCCTATTTTTCTACTTGCATTTTTACGTGCTTTCGAACTGCTAGGTTGGCAGAAGCTGGGACGAGTAACAGGCGCTCACTCTGTTACGCGGCACTCGGGATTCAACCCGCCAAACTGCCGATCTTCTGATCGACAAGCTCAGTGTCCTAACCCACTGAGCCACCGCGTCCCACTTAAAATCTACATACCCCCACCCAAACTCTAGAAGACATGACCTTTGGGGACATAATAGAATTAACTCACCATCAGAATATCAAAAGGACACACTGAGACTCAGGTCAAAGTACATGACACAGGAAATACAAAGCCTCAAACAGGAAGAGGAAACAATCTCGATAGCCTCAGAAGGTATAAAAACCCACCACTCACTGCTACTTGTGGTCAGTTCCCCCGCCCCCAGAGCCATCTTTCTGTCTGGCTCTCCTGTTCAATAAACTGGAACAATAAACTGCAACCTTCTTTCTAAAGCAGTCGCCATTTTGATTATTCCCGGCTTGGATTGGAGCCTGAAGAAGACTTTTCTTTCAACAGGAATATTTTGTTTTTTGGCTATAGTATCTGCCTTGGTGGAGCAGTGGGCTAATGCTTCCTTAAGTAACACCAGCTGCCTGCAATTAGTGCAGGTTCGCATCCCACCAGGCTCAAGGTTGACTCAGCCTTCCATCCTTCCGAGGTAGGTAAAATGAGGACCCAGATTGTTGGGGGCAATTAAGCTGACTTTGTAATAATGCCGCTTGGGGGTGTGTGAAAGCCCTAATAAGCAGGCATATACATAGAATGAAGGCTACTGCTAAGCTTGTAAGCCGCCCTGAGTCTTCGGAGAAGGGCGGGATATAAATGGAATTAAAATTAAATATATATATATATTTCATACTTATTTTATTTCATTGCATGACCAAAACATTGTGTTACCTGATTGCACAGAAAGTTGAGGCACTCTTGGTCATGCTGTTTCAGTGAATTTCTAAATTCTAAATTTCTAAATTTCTATCTAACAAAGTTATTAGATAGTCTGTATGTTATAATGTTCATCAGTGGTGTTTAGACTGAGTCATCTGGAGTGCTGGCATAAAAGTTAAACTTGGTGGCCACAACCTTGTGATCAAAAGCCTGCCATTTTTATAGGCATTGTGACTTTCTAAAGCAGAGAAGAGTTGTGCAGGAGAATGTGGGAAAGCAACTCTTTTCCATTTAAACAAGGATGCAAGTTTGTTTGCATGGGAACCAGAATGATAAAACATAAGCTTGCTTTCTCTTAATTCCTGATTGGATACGATGGGGTGAGCTCCTGTTACTTGCCCCAGCTCCTGTCCTAGCAGTTCAAAAGCATGCAAATGCGAGTAGATAAATTGTTGTTGTTGTTGTTAGTTGCGAAGTCGTGTCCGACCCATCGCGACCCTATGGACAATGTTCCTCCAGGCCTTCCTGTCCTCTACCATCTTCTGGAGTCCATCTAAGCTCACGCCTACTGCTTCAATGACTCCATCCAGCCACCTCATTCTCTGTCGTCCCCTTCTTCTATTGCCCTCAATCTTTCCCAGCATTAGGCTCTTCTCCAGTGAGTCCTTCCTTCTCATTAGGTGGCCAAAGTATTTGAGTTTTAGCTTCAGGATCTGGCCTTCTAAAGAGCAGTCAGGGTTGATCTCCTCTAGGACTGACTGGTTTGATCGCCTTGCAGTCCAAGGAACTCGCAGGAGTCTTCTCCAGCACCATAGTTCAAAGGCTTCAATTCTTTGGCGCTCAGCCTTTCTTATGGTCCAGCTTTCACTGCCATACATTGCAACTGGGAAGACCATAGCCTTGACTATACGCACTTTTGTTGACAGGGTGGTGTCTCTGCTTTTTAGTGTGCTGTCTAGATTTGCCATGAGTAGATAAATAGGTACTATTTAATAAATAATAGGAAATATTTAATAAGGACTGGGGTGACGTGATAGCAGCGTTCCAATATTTGCCGCAAAGGAGAGGGGGATCAATATTTCCTGAAGCCCAGAAGGCAAGACGAAATAATGGATGGAAACTAATCAAGGAAAGATACAATCTAGATCTAAGGAGAAATTTCCTAACAGTGAGAACAATTAATCAGTGGAGCAACTTGCCTTCAGTAGTTGTGGGTGCTCCAACACTGGAGATTTTTAAAAACAGATTGCACAACCATTTGTTTGAGCAAGGGGTTGGAATAGAAGACCTCCAAGGTCCCTTCCAGCTCCTCTCCTCTCCTCTCCCTTCCTCTCCTCTCTCCTCCTCTCCTCTCCCCTCCCCTCCCCTCCTCTCCCCTCCCCTTCCCTTGTTTCCTCTCTCCTCTCCCCTCCCCTCCTCTCCTCTTCCCTCCCCTTCCCTCCTCTCCTCTCTCCTCCTCTCCTCTCCTCTCCTCTCTCCTCCCCTTCCCTCTCCTCTCCCCTCCCCTTCCCTTGTTTCCTCTCTCCTCTCCCCTCCCCTCCTCTCCTCTCCCCTCCCCTCCCCTTCCCTCCTCTCCTCTCTCCTCATCTCCTCTCCTCTCTCCTCCTCTCTCCCCTCCCCTCCCCTCTCCTCTCCCCTCCCCTCCCCTCCTCTCCCCTCCCCTTCCCTTGTTTCCTCTCTCCTCTCCCCTCCCCTCCTCTCCTCTTCCCTCCCCTTCCCTCCTCTCCTCTCTCCTCCTCTCCTCTCCTCTCCTCTCTCCTCCTCTCTCTCCTCCCCTTCCCTCTCCCCTCCCCTCCCCTCCTCTCCCCTCCCCTTCCCTTGTTTCCTCTCTCCTCTCCCCTCCCCTCCCCTCCTCTCCCCTCCCCTCCCCTTCCCTCCTCTCCTCTCTCCTCCTCTCCTCTCCTCTCTCCTCCTCTCCTCTCCTCTCTCCTCCTCTCTCTCCTCCCCTCCCCTCTCCTCTCCCCTCCCCTCCCCTCCTCTCCCCTTGTTTCCTCTCTCCTCTCCCCTCCCCTCCTCTCCTCTTCCCTCCCCTTCCCTCCTCTCCTCTCTCCTCCTCTCCTCTCCTCTCTCCTCCCCTCCCCTCTCCTCTCCCCTCCCCTTGTTTCCTCTCTCCTCTCCCCTCCCCTCCTCTCCTCTTCCCTCCCCTTCCCTCCCCTTCCCTCCTCTCCTCTCTCCTCCTCTCCTCTCTCCTCCTCTCTCCCCTCCCCTCCCCTCTCCTCTCCCCTCCCTTCCCCTCCTTGCCTCTCCTCTCCCCTCCTCTCCCCTCCTCATTCAGCCCTGATCCAACACAGATTTCAGATGCATGTTGGACACATCATAGAAGCTGCACTGTGAAGGACAGGAAAGATTTCACACTGTTTCTAGACCACATTTCTGGAAAGACCGAACAAACTCAGATACTCTGGCAGATGTAAAGCCTTGTGGTTTGGCCAGAGAATTGTCTCATTTCCTGTATTTGTACTGACATGAATGTAAAGTGCTTCTGAAATAATTGGGAAGTTTCTTAGACCTGTTTTGGAAATGTCAGATAGGTTCCCATATTAGTCATAAGCGCCCGCTTCGGAGCTTGAAGGCATATTCAGCATAGTCTTCTTATAGAAAAAAGCACCATGAGCTTCAAAAATGCAGATGTTTGCCTATCTCGGGCACCAGCTGTTTTGCACTGGCAATCCTACGGGATTTAATAAGGAGGCGAGCCCAACTTGCTGGATGCATCCAAGCAGAGATTTCAATTTGGATTCCTGCAAAGAAGATGTGTTTGTCTTTGAAGGCCCAGATGCTGATTCCAACTCTGCGGTTTTACCTAAAATCCTGCAAGTTGTGCAGAATGTCTTGTTTTAAATATTTTTGGAAACTCAATAGATCAGCTATTCCCGCCACAATGAAAAAGAAGACAGAATAGAAAAGAAGGGAGTTTTATAAATAAGGCAAGTATATTTCAGACATAAATATTCTCAAGGGGAAGGAAGGAGGGAAGGAGGAGAGAAGGAGGGAGGACAGGAGGGAGGAAGGCAGGAAGGAAAGAAGGAAAGAAGGAAGGAAGGAAGGAAGGAAATGAAAAGAAGGATTAGGGGTGACATGATAGCAGTATTCCAATATTTGAGGGGCTGTCATAAAGACAACTAAGGGACGCGGTGGCTCAGTGGGTTAGGACGCTGAACTTGTCGATCAGAAGGTCGGCAGTTTGGCGGGTCGAATCCAGAGTGCCGCGTAACAGAGTGAGCGCCTGTTACTCGTCCCAGCTTCTGCCCACCTAGCAGTTCGAAAGCACGTAAAAATGCAAGTAGAAAAATAGGGACCACTGCGGTGGGAAGGTAACAGCGTTCCGTGCGCCTTTGGCGTCTAGTCATGCCGGCCACATGACCACGGAGACGTCCTCGGACAAACGCTGGCTCTTCGGCTTTGAAACGGAGATGAGCACCGGCCCCTAGAGTCGGAAACGACTAGCACACATGTGCGGGGGAACCTTTACCTTTACCTTTACATAAAGACAAGGGGGTCACATTATTTTCCAAAGCACCTGAAGGCGAGACAAGAAGCAACGGATGGAAACTAATCAAGGAGAGAAGCAACCTGGAACTAAGGAGAAACTTCCTAATGGTGAGAACAATTAACCCGTGTAATGGTTAATTAACAATTAACCTGTTGTGGGTGCTCCATTACTGGAGGCTTTTAAGAAGAGACTAGACCAGGGGTAGGAAACCTTGGCTCTTTTATGACTTGTGGACTTCAACTCCCAGAATTCCTGAGCCAGCATGAGGGAACTATGGACCCTTCATGACTTGCAGACTTCAACTCCCAGAATTCCTGAGCTAGCATGGGTGAACTATGGCCCCTTCATGACTCGCGGACTTCAACTCCCAGAATTCCTGAGCCAGCATGGGGGAACTATGGACCCTTCATGACTGGTGGACTTCAACTCCCAGAATTCCTGAGCCAGCATGGCTCAGCTTGGAAACCTCTCCTTTTCCCCTCAGCATGGCTGGCTCAGGAATTCTGGGAGTTGAAGTCCACGAGTCAAAAAAGAGCCAAGGTTGCCTACCCCTGGACTAGACAGCCATTTGTCTGAAATAGGATTTCCTGCCTGAGCAGGGGGTTGGATTAGAAGACCTCCAAGGTCCCTTTCAACTCTGTTATTCTGTAAATCCTGAAGAAGGAAGGGAGGGAGGGAGGGAGGGACGGATGAAAGAAAGAAGGAAGGAAGGAAGGATCTCATTAAAAATGTTAAAAGAAGCCTGATATAGAAGCTGGAGCTCCTGTAGACAGAATCTCTGCCCTTTGACCTTCCAAATTGTAACCAGATGGGTACAAATGAGGAGGGGGGAAAAAGAAGTTCAAAACTGTTCCACTCAAGTCTCAGTGAAACAAGCCAAGCGACTTCATCCTCAAGAAAATTACACATGGCAAATATTTAGTTGCAGATTAATTTGGCATGCAGCAAAATTGCCAGCAGCCCAGAAGCCAAGCAAAGCAGGAATTCTTCTAATGACGGACGAATAGGAAGGAGGAAGAGAGCAAATGAAGAAGCTTCTTGGGGTGAGAAGTGAAACGTCTTCCAGGAAAAACCAAGAAAGACTAGTTGCCTCTTGAAAAAGCACCTTTAGAACAATCATGATCTGGATGACTGAGAATCTCCATAGAGCACGGGTGTCAAACTCGCCGCGTCACGTGACGTGTCGCGACGTATCGTGATTTGTTTTGCATTGCCGGAGCTGGGATGGGCGCGGCCTCCGTATGATGCAACCGGCCCTCCGGCCAGCAATTTGACAAACCTGTCGTAGAGATTTACCATGCTCAGAGATCACCAAAGACCCCACATCTTGCAACGCTCAGGGCTATGAAGACTTTTTAGAACAATATTCCTCAAGATTTCCATTCTATCTGCTCTCTCTTAACCTTGGAAGGTGTCACCCCAGAAATCTTCTCTTGGGTGATGTCCCAATATATTATCAGGGATGGGATTCAGCCTGTTCCACCGGTTCGGCAGAACTGGTAGCTAAATTTCGTTGAGTTCGCAGAACTGGCTGAATGGACACCGCTTCTGGAAGTCCGTTCTAGGCCTCAGAGGTCTGGAGGAGGCCTTCCAGACCTAGAACGGCCCACTGGAAGTGCGTGGATGCCACTTCTGGAAGTCCGTTCTAGGTCTCAGAGGCCTGGAGGAGGCCTTCCAGACCTAGAACGGCCCGCTGGAAGTGCGTGGATGCCACTTCTGGAAGTCCGTTCTAGGCCTTAGAAGCCTGGACGAAGCCTCCCAGGCCTAGAATGGCCCGCCAGACATACAGGGAAGTGTACACTTCTGGAAGTCCGTTCTAGGCCTCGGAGGCCCAGGCCTGCATCCACACAGAGAACCAGTTGTTCAGGGATTTGAATCCCACCACGGCATTTTATGTCTCCTCCAATTGAAAAGTATAAGAGAGGAACATCAAAGCAAAATAAATTCCTTTAGCAGGTCAACATTGGGATTTTAGAACTGATGCCAGGATTCTTAGCCTTCCCCTCCACAACGCAACTCAATTTTTCTCATTATTGCATCCTTCTTCTTCTTTTTTTTTGGTGCACGAAAGATTAACTTTTTTAAAAAAAAACTTTCTGTGTGAAGGTGACAAGTTAATTTTTCACACCGATGGCACATTTTTGTGAGCTATGGCTGGAACGGGAGAAAATGACTCATAATTCACCCCAAAGAGCCCAAAGGAAAGAAGGGATCACTTGCTTTCCGTGAGATTTCCAAAGAGTTCTTTCTCTTCACATGAGAAAAAAAAAGCAGGAGAAAATCTTTACAACTAGCAGCAGTCAAGATACGATGGCCTACTTCGTGCTACACGGGTGAACCAAACCAACCATAATGTGTCTATGGAGGTTCTCAGTCATCCGGGTCAGGGTTGACCCAAAGGTGCTTTTCCAAGAGGCAACTGGACTTCCTTGGTTTTTCCTTGAAGACGTTTCGCTTCTCATCCAAGTAGGTTCTTCAGTTCTCCATGAAGCTTCATGAACTGAAGAAGCCTGTTGGATGAGAAGCAAACTGTTTTCAAGGACAAATAGCAATTGCACTTAAGACTTATATACTGCTTCACAGTGCTGTACAGCCCCCTCTAAGCAGTTTGCAGAGTCAGATAATAATAATAATAATAATAATAATAATAATAATAATAATAATAATAATAATAATAATAATAATAATAATAATAATAATAATAATAATAATAATAATAATAATAAATAGTAATAATAGTAATAATAGTAATAATTGTAACAGTGATACCCATTGTCATTGGGGCACTGGGAACTATGTCCAAAAACTTTCCAAAACACATCAAGATACTGCAGCTTCCTGCAATAACTCCAGCAATGCTACAAAAAACTGCGCTCCTCGGAACATCTTACATTTTAAGGAGATACCTGGTTGATACCTAGGATGCTGGCAGCAACCCGTGTCAACCATCAGCGCCAGTCAATTTGAATGTTCAGTTGACTGAGTTTCATGTAATAATAATAATAATAATAATAATAATAATAATAATAATAATAATAATAATGATGATGATGATGATGATGATGATGATGATGATGATGATGATGATGGAAGGGACCTTGAAGGTCATCTAGTCCAACCCCCAACAATCTGAGTCCCCATTTTACTGACCTCAGAAGGATGGAAGGCTGAGTCAATCCTGAGCCGGTCAGGATTGAACTCCTGGCTGTGGACAGAGTTTGCCTACACTACTGCATTCTAACCATTGTGCAGCTCCTTCCTTCCTTCCTTCCTTCCTTCCTTCCTTCCTTCCTTCCTTCCTTCCTTCCTTCCTTCCTTCCTTCCTTCCTTCCTTCCTTCCTTCTCAGCCTCCTGTTCAAGCATGTGACCCTATATATATTGCCCCTAACAATCTGGGTCCTCATTTTACCAACCTCAAGATGGCTGCCACTTTCCTATCAAAGGGGAGGGACTTTGTGTGATCATGGCTGCCATCTTGCCTTTTTCGGCCTCTCCTTAATATCCTTATCATGTCCTCTTGAAATACATTACATCCATAGGTGCAGATTGTGCCTACACTGCTAGAGTTCTATTGTTAGTCCTTTGGGATCCGAAAAGTTTTTTTTATGCTGGTCTAGTCTCGTTTTTAGTGTTCCTGTTGCGTTAGTGTTTTTTAATGATTTTTCATTAAAAATGTTTAAGGACAGATTTTTTTTAGAATCTTTATATTTGTTGTACAACATGGAGTCTGGAATCTATGGAGCTGATTGGATAAAAACTGTGTGATAGATACTGTATATTTAGAGGATCTCACCCTGAACTTTCATTGGAATATTAAATGACCCTCTTTTACCAGTCTACTATAGAAAGTGTCCTCTCGCACTGTATTGTGGTTTGGTATGCTGGCCCAACAGCCTTGGATAGGAAAGCATTACAGAGGGTGGTGAGCACAGCACAAAACATTGTGGGCTGTCCCTTGACACCACTGGATGACCTCGCCAGGACTCTTTGCCTTGGAAGAGTGAGGAAAATTCTCAGGGACGACTCACACCCTGGTTGGTACCTCTTTACTCTCCTACCATCGGGCAGGAGATACAGGAGTATAGCCAGCTGTACCAACAGGCTGAAGAACAGCTTCTATCCGTGGGCTGTCAGGCTCCTAAACAGGAAATAACTATGTGTCAGGACCCACCGCAAACCACGTCTTAGGAAGACAAAACTCTTGGAGCCAAATCTAGTCCAAAAGGATTCTTTACTATGACATGCTTGGTTGTAGGAATACAAGACAGGACTTAATATTGTTCTACAAACTAAAACCTTATAAAGAGTTCCCGGTTCAACCCCCCCTTAACCCCGTTTGGTTAGTCCCCCATCATTTATCTCGTATCATCCCTCTTGTGGGAAAAAGGAACTTAGGACCTTTTATGTTTATTGCTCTCTTCCTTGACACAAGCCAGACGCTACCTACCCTATCCCTCCCTTTTGTTCCCCCAGTTCAAAGGGCTTCTCTTTTCCTTTGAAATGCCTAATACAGGCTCAATACACATCTGTTCCCTCCTCCTCGGGAGATGGCAGAATCCAGGAACAACGTTTTAAACATACATTTCTGACACTATGTATGATTGACTTGCGAGGCCGGTGTGTTGTGCAATTAGCTCACATGGTGTAACAAGATGGTGGGTTTGTTGTCACTGTGAGTTGGGGGGGGCACGAAGGGAGGCTCAGCCAATCTCACTGTACACACGTTGTACTTTGATAATAAAGGTTCATTCATTCATAAAGAATAATTATTATATTGTCACCGATATCTTTGCATTTGAAAATCGGATTCTTACCAGATAGGCACTTTTATTTACCTAGTTCTCATGGAGTTGGAAAAAGTCATATGGGCTACTCAGAAAAGGACTACACTGCAATAAGCTTGTTCACTAATTCTGAATTATATATATAATTTCTGGACACTTTGCATTTCATAACTAAAAACATAGATTGGCAGCACACATTGAAGTAACCTTCAGTTTGCCTGATTATCATTTGTTAAATTACCCAAATTGGTTGAGTTATTTATTAGCCTTTATTACTTTATAAGGAACTCATGGCAGCAAACATGCATAATACTTCTTCATTCTCTTATTTTTCTCCACAACAAAAACAACTCTAAGAGGTGACTTGAGCTAAAAATCATCGACTGGTCCAAAGTCACCTGAGCACTTTTCATGGCTAAGGCTGGTGATTGGCCCAAAGTCACCCAGCCGGTTTTCATGCCTAAAGCGGGATTAGAACTCAGAGTCAGAGTCTCCTGGTGATTGGCTCAAAGCCATCCAGTTGGCTTTCATACCTAAGGTGGGACTAGAACTCAGAGTCTCCTGGTGATTGGCCCAAAGTCACCCAGCCGGTTTTCATGCCTAAAGCGGGATTAGAACTCAGAGTCAGAGTCTCCTGGTGATTGGCTCAAAGTCATCCAGTTGGCTTTCATACCTAAGGTGGGATTAGAACTCAAAGTCTCCTGGTGATTGGCCCAAATTCACCCAGCCGGTTTTCATGCCTAAGGCGGGATTAGAACTCAGAGTCTCCTGGTGATTGGCCCAAAGTCACCCAGCCGGTTTTCATGCCTAAGGCGGGACTAGAACTCACAATCTCCCAGTCAACCGACTGTCATGCCGAAGGTGAGAGTAAAACTCACCATCTCCTTAACCAGTTTACCAAACTGGCACAAGATGCCGTACCAAAACATGGTTTATAGACTACAATGCCTAGAATAACACAAGACAACTGCTGCAACTCAACTCCAGATTAAACCGATGGAAACGCTAGGAATTAAGGATTTCCTTAGACCTCCCAATGAGACTGGAGACTGAATGTGAGGTGACTACAAAGCCGATCTCACTGACTTGAAACCAGGTGGAAAGTCTGGGCAGATAAAGCGAACACACTGCGGTGTCCAAATTGAAAGAAAGGAGCCACAAAATTTTAGCCGACTGGTGACAAAAGCTCAGCTGGGCAGCAGAAGACATGGAAAACCACCCATCTGTTGCTGCTGTATTTGAAGCACACAGTGGTGTGTCCATCCTGCTGTGAAAGACGGGAACAGCCGGCTCTTGTGGTGAATCAGGAATGAAATAATTGATTCGAAGGGGACTTTTCTCAATCGATCTAGAAATCGGGACCAGAGGACTGAAAGCAGAGGGAAAACCAGCCATGCCAGCCTATCGAGTGGTGCAGCTTATTGTTCTTTCTTGACAATTCTTCTTTCTTGGTATAGAGCAGGGGTAGGCAACCTTGGCTCTTTTATGACTCATGGACTTCAACTCCCAGAATTCCTGACCCAGCACGAGGGAAACCTTGGCCCCTTCATGACTTGTGGACTTCAGCTCCCAGAATTCCTGAGCCAGCATGGGGGAACTATGGCCCCTTCATAACTTGTGGACTTCAACTCCCAGAATTCCTGAGCCAGCATGGGGGAACTATGGCCCCTTCATGACTTGTGGACTTCAACTCCCAGAATTCCTGAGGCAGCATGAGGGAAGCTTTGGCCCCTTCATGACTTGTGGACTTCAACTCCCAGAATTCCTCAGCCAGCATGGGGGAACTATGGCCCCTTCATGACTTGTGGACTTCAGCTCCCAGAATTCCTGAGCCAGCATGGGGGAACTATGGCCCCTTCATGACTTGTGGACTTCAACTCCCAGAATTCCTGAGGCAGCATGAGGGAAACTTTGGCCCCTTCATGACTTGTCGACTTCAACTCCCAGAATTCCTCAGCCAGCATGGGGGAACTATGGCCCCTTCATGACTTATGAACTTCAACTCCCAGAATTCCTGAGGCAGCATGAGGGAAACTTTGGCCCCTTCATGACTTGTGGACTTCAACTCCCAGAATTCCTCAGCCAGCATGGGGGAACTATGGCCCCTTCATGACTTGTGGACTTCAAGTCCCTGAATTCCCGAGCCAGCATGGGGGAACTATGGCCTCTTCATGACTTGCTTCAATACTGGAAGCTTTTAAGAAGAGACTGGACAGCCATTTGTCTGAAATGGTATAGGGTTTCCTGCCTGAGCAGGGGGATGGACTAGATGACCTCCAAGGTCATTTCCATCTTCTTCTTCTTCTCCCCGTCCTCCTCCTCCTTCTTCTCCTCCTCCTTCTTCTGCACCCAGTGGATTTTAGACCTCGGGCTATTTTAGGCGAGGTCATTATGAAACTTAGCACCTGATTTGTGGGGCGCCAACTTCAGAGCTTCAGTTGTTCATTTGTTGAGGTGGCCGAACCTCCCAAAAAGTCAAGAGCCGAAATTGTTTGTGCGTACTCAAGTGGAACAAAAACAAAATAAAGACAGATGCAGGGCTTGGCAGCGGCAATTTTGGCCGGGGTCTCGAGAAGCTTGGCAGAATGGAAGAGACAGCTCGCCAATTGAGCGGGGTTTGCTTCCAGCTATTCCCTGTCAAATTCTCCTCCGTGAATGTGGATGTTGGTGGGGATCCAGATAGCCTCTAAGTACCGTGTATTATCTGATATCTGAATCTGACATTTCGTTATAGAAGTGGCATTCCAGAATGAAATGTTGCATTGCCAAACGCTTCCATTGAGGACGATCCATTTTCTCTTCATTTAGGTTTTTATTTTTAAATATATATATTTTGGGGCTGGGGTTTGTTTTTTTTTTTGTTTTTTTTTGCTGGGTTGCTTACATGTAAAGCCACGCTCGACTGCATTAAAAACAACCATCAATGGCCTTCTCGTAGCCTGTACCTGGGGCCAGGGATTGAAAAAGAGTGTGCGGGAATATTTGCACAGGTCCGAAGCAAGCACAAGAATAAATTTGGGTTGCTTTGAATTATTATTTGGGTAATTCTAATGCTGGGAGATGTGGAAGGAAAGAGAAGTAAAGGATGATGTTTAGTGAAATGAAAGGAGTCTTCCAGTGTTGACCTGTCTGTTCTCTTGCTTGAGCAGGGGGCTGGACTAGAAGACCTCCAAGGTCCCTTCCAGTTCTATTCTATTCTATTCTGTTCTGTTCTGTTCTGTTCTGTTCTGTAATTCTATTCTATTCTGTTCTGTTCTGTTCTATTCTATTCCCTATTTTCTATTCTATTCTATTCTGTTCTGTTCTGTTCTGTTCTGTTCTGTAATTCTATTCTATTCTATTCTATTCTATTCTATTCTATTCTATTCTATTCTATTCTATTCTATTCTATTCTATTCTATTCTATTCTATTCTATTCTATTCTATTCTATTCTATTCTATTCTATTCTATTCTCTAAAGGGCTGCCATAAAGAGGAAGGGTCAACCTATTCCCCAAAGTACCTGAAGGCAGTCAAGGAGAGAAGCAACCTAGAACTCAGGAGAAATTTCCTGACAGTGGGAACAATTAATCAGTGGAACAACTTGCCTCCAGAAGTTGTGGGTGCTCCAACGCTGGAGGTTTTTAAGAAGAGACTGGACAGCCATTTGTCTAAAATGGCATAGGGTCTCTTGCTTGGGCAGGGGGTTGGACTAGAAGACCTCCAAGGTTCTTGCCAACTCTCTTATTCAGTTACTCTGTTATTCTAATTCTTTTATCCTGTTTTATTCTGTTGTTGTTTGGTTGCTAAGTCGTGTCCAACTCTTCACCACCCCATGGACCATAACACACCAGCCCCCACCCTGCCTTCCACTGTGTCCCGGAGTTTGCCCAAATTTATGTTCATTGCATCGATGACACTAGCAATAGCGCTAGCATTTAGACTTATATACCGCTTCACAGTGCTTTACAGCCCTCTCTAAGCAGTTTACAGAGTCAGCCTATTTGCCCCTAAAAATCTGGGTCCTCATTTTATTGACCTCGGAAGGAGGGAAGGCGGAGTCAACTTTGAGCATGTCAGAATCGAATTCCTGGCTGTGGGCAGAGTTAGCCTGCAATGCTGCATTCTAACCACTGGGCCACCACAGCTTCCTTCCTTCCTTCCTTCCTTCCTTCCTTCCTTCCTTCCTTCCTTCCTTCCTTCCTTCCTTCCTTCCTTCCTTCCTTCCTTCCTTCCTTCCCTTCCCTTCCCTTCCCTTCCCTTCCCTTCCTTCCTTCCCAATAGCACTTAGACTTATATACTGCTTCACAGTGCTTTACAGCCCTCTCTAAGCGGTTTACAGAATCAGCATATTACCGCCAATAATCTGGTTCTTCATTTTACCGACCTCGGAAGGATGGAAGGCTGAGTCAACTTTGAGAGTCTCGGAATTGAACTGCTGGCAGTCAGCAGAGTTAGCCTGCAGCAGTGGTAGGATTCAGCCAGTTCGCACCACTTTGGCAGAACCGGCAGCTAATTTTTTGTTGCCCAGGCCCAGAATGGACTTTTGGAAGCGGCATCCACACAGAGAACCGGTAGTTCACATATTTGAATCCCACTACTGGCCTGCAGTAGTGCATTCTAACCACTGCGCCCCCACGGCTCTATCTAATCTCCTCTGCCTTCTGCTTCTCCTTTTGCCTTCCCTCTTTCCCAACATCTGGGTTTTTTCCAAAGAGTCTTGTCTTGGGGGCACAATGTCTTTGAGCTTCAGCTTCTGTCCTTGCAAAGACCAGTTAGGGCTGATTGTCTTTGGGAATGAACTACCGTGCACTAATTTAATGAAGCACCCCGACAATTTAAAAGCAGAACCTATTCGACATTTGCACCTAAATTGATCCAGGCACCAATTTTTTTTCTTGAAATTAGTGCAAATTTCTTCATGCCAACTACAGCAGGGGTCCCCAACCTATAGTCCAAGGCCCGGTATTAGTCCGTGGCCTGTTCGCTACCGGGCCCCAGGAATAGCTGGCGAGCCAGTAGCACCGTTGCATGGGCACCAGTGGCCCCATTTGCGCATGGACGGGGATGCCAGCATCCCCGCCAGCGTCACACTGGCGCCAGTGGCCCATTTGCGCATGCCCGTGGGCACCAGTGCGCCATGGGTTTGCACAGCCCACTTGTGCATTTGTGTGCACACTAGCACCACCATTGGGTGTGCGCCCATTTGCGCATGTATGCGCAGGGCCACACATGCACGCATTTTCTTGCTGCTGCCTTTTCTTCCGGGGCACCAAGCCGGAAAGGTTGGGGAACTCTGAACCACAGCATATGCTGAACCAGCTTTTCTCTGGAACACTAATGGAGCACTCCAGAGCTCCTTTGAAAAGATTTCAGTCTATCGGAGAAAAATGTGGTGTGATAATAGTGTGACGGGATCCGAGGCAAGAGAGCCTTGGCCACTGTCATGCAGATGGATGAGACAGACACGTTAAGAGATCCCGATGCAATTCTGCTCCGTTCGTTTTTTTCAAGCCGCTAGAATGATTCCTCTCAATTTGCCAGTTGCGGAGATCCCAGTGGAAGAGCTGCATTGTCTGGTTGATATTCAGGGGTAGCAAGTCAACAGGCCATCATTGTCATAAGAGAGCAGCCATCTGTTCTCTTGGCTTGCCTTGGGAGTCTATTTCTGCCCCCTGCCCCCTACTTCACTAACTGGCCTACTTACAGGATAACCAGGTTGAAACTCCTAAACACAGCTTGAAGGAAGACTGCCACAGTTTATAGCTTCCTTCTCCAGTTCTTCAGGCCTTAATAATAAATCAGGGCTCTTCAAACCTGGCCCTTTTATGACTTGTGGACTTCAGCTCCCAGAATTCCTCAGCCAGCCATGCTGAGGGGAAAGGGAGAGGTTTCCAAGCTGAGCCATGCTGGCTCAGGAATTCTGGGAGTTGAAGTCCACAAGTCATGAAGGGGCCAAAGTTTCCCCCATGCTGGCTCAGGAATTTGGGGAGTTGAAGTCCACAAGTCATAAAAGGGCCAAGTTTGAAGAGCCCTGATATAAATGTTAATTCTGAACCATCTGCAAGCAAATCTAATGCCCAGGTATTGAATTATGAGATAGAACATAGAATAAAAGTGTTGGAAGGGACCTTGGAGGTCTTCTAGTCCAACCCATTGCTCAAGCAGAAAACCATATACCAGTGGCTCTCAAACTGTAGTCCACAGACCGCTGGGGGGGGGCATGATGTTGTCACATGAAAGCTTGAAGCAATGCTATGATTTAAATTTTGAGTTACGTCCTGGGGGTCTGTGGCCATGGTCTGTTGCCATAAATGGTATTTAAAAGAAAAAAAAGTTGAGAACCAGTGTCCTATACCATTTCAGACAAATGGCTGTCCAGTCTCTTCTTGAAAACCTTCAGTGTTGGAGCATTCACCACCTCTGTAGGCAGGTTGTTCCACTGATTAATTGTTCCCACTGTCAGGAAGTTTCTCCTTAGTTCCAGGTTGCTTCTCTCCTTGATTAGTTTCCATCTGTTGCTTCTTGTCTTGCCTTCAAGTCCTTTGCAGATTAGCTTGACTCCCTCTTCTTTGGGGCAGCCCCTGAGATATCGGAAGGCTGTTATCATGTCCCCCCTGGTCCTTCTCTTCATTAAACTAGACATTACATCCACAACTTCTGGAGGCAGGTTGTTCCACTGATTAATTGTTCTAACCCTGAGGAAGTTTCTCCTAAATTCCAGGTTGCTTCTCTCCTTGATTTGTTTCCATCTGTTGCTTCTTGTCCTGCCTTCAGGTGCTTTTGGAGAATAGGTTGTCCCATTCTTCTCTTTGACAAGTGTAATGGACAACTGCTATAGTCCTAGTCCTTCTCTTCTTCCAGCTGACATATTGCATGAAGACATCGGCAATTTAACTACGATTTGTTGAATCAGCCATAGCGGGTTGGCCTCACAATCAACAAGGATTGGGTCTACTCAGTTGGGCAAACCCAACAGAAGAGACAGTAAATAATGAAACCACAGCATTGACTGTTGTGTGTGTTGGAGATTGAAAATACAATGACGCTTCATGGCACTTAATGGCCACAAGTGTAGAAGGTGGATTCCTTTTATGTCCCATCTTAGTTTATTTAGTTTGCAACCTAGAACTAAGGAGAAACTTCCTGACAGTTAAAACAATTAACCAGTGGAACAACCTGCTTCCAGAAGCGGTGAATGCTCCAGCACTGGAAGTTTTTAAGAGACTAGACAGCCATTTGTCTGAAATGGTATAGGGTTTCCTGCCTGAGCAGGGGGATGGACTAGATGACCTCCAAGATCACCTTCTTCTTCTTCTTCTTCTTCTTCTTCTTCTTCTTCTTCTTCTTCTTCTTCTTCTTCTTCTTCTTCTTCTTCTTCTTCTTCTTCTTCTTCTTCTTCCTCCTCCTCCTCCTCCTCCTCCTCCTCCTCCTCCTCCTCCTCCTCCTCCTCCTCCTCCTCCTCCTTCTTCTTCTTCTTCTTCTTCTTCTTCTTCTTCTTCTTCTTCTTCTTCTTCTTCTTCTTCTTCTTCTTCTTCTTCTTCTTCTTCTTCTTCTTCTTCGTTGTCTCAGAATGTAGTTAGTTAGATGCTAGGCTTTGCCTGTTTGTGTAATCCATATCCTTACAACTATCTTTTTTGTCTTATAAACCTGCCTCATTAATCCTTACGTAGGTCCCAATAGCACTCACTGAAATGTTCAGAAGACATCAGCCTCCAACATTATGAAGCAAGGTTATTGTTCTCCTTGCTTCAGTTAATTCAACGTCTTTCCCTAATGACAATTATTTTTGAGAGGGGGGATTTTATTCAGGTCGGTGTTGAGTTGATCTGAATGGGGTCAATAAATTAATGCTTTGGTAACTTTTTAAAACAAATGACATATAAATTTAATAAAACAAATGACCACCAGATGGCAACAAAGCATTAGAACAGTCTAGCTCTCTTTGCTGCCCTCTAGTGGTGCTCCAAAGTTTTGCAGCTCAAATCTACTAGCCTTCCCTTAGTTCCATCTTGCTTGGAAGGTAGTAGAAAGAGACATTTTAATGTTTTTTTTAGAGTTTTCATGGCTTTTACAGTTTCTGTTGTTTTAAAATGTTTTTTACGATTTTAATTGTAGTATCTGTTTCTGAATTGTGAGTGGCCCAGAGTCGTTTGTTGAGATGGGCGGCTATAGAAATCAGATAAATAATAAAATAAATAAAATAATAAAATTAAAATAAAATAAAATAATAAAATGAAATAAAATGAAATAAAATAAAATAATAAAATAAAATAAAATAATAAAATAAAATAATAAAATAATAAAATAAAATAAAATAAAATAAAATAATAAAATATTGAACTAACACATTTTTTGCCTTCACACAGATCACTGTGGATTGAAAATAAAACCAGTTGGTTTATTGGTTGATTCAACAAGCCACAGTTAATTACCAATGTCTTCCTGCAGGTATGTGAACTGGAAAAAGATACAAAGCCACAAAAAGGATATGATTAATAGTAACCAAACCTAGCCCCTTTTATGAATTCAGGTAATGCTCCTTTACTAGTCCTCCTTAAGTGTATTAAATAGGTAACCCTCGAATTATGACCAAAATTGCTAAGCAAGGCAGTTTTTAAGGTAGCAGCATCTGATTTGACAAGCTTTTTTTTGCTGCAGTTGTTAAGCAAATCACAGCAGTTGCTAAATGAATCATGTGTTCATTAAGTGAATCTGGCTTCTCCCACTGACTTTGCTTGTCAGAAGCCAGCTAGGAGACTCGCAAATGGTGAACATATGAACCCTGGGATCCTGCAGCTATGGTTAATGCATGCAGGTTGCAAAGCACCCAACTTTCGATGCTGGGGATGCTCTGTCAATCTTAAATGCAAAGACCAGTTGTAAGTTGGTTTTTTCCAGTGCTGTTGTAACTTCAGTCGCTAAACAAATGCTTGTAAGTCAAGGTGTCAAGTTTTGGAACACTTTTTTTTATCCTGCTGCAAACAATTATTGCTTCTCAGCTTGCCAACAAACTCAGGATGGAAGGAATAGGATTGGAATGCAGGCTTCAGAGATTAAGGAAGCGGATCATGGGAACCAAGGACGTTTACCAGGTGTCTGGCCAGAGCCAGAGATACTTTCTCATAACAATAGTGTTGCATCTAATTGGGCATCGTGACCTGATCCAGAGGGAGGAGAGAGAATCCTTTGCTTTCACTATGTAGGGCAGGGGTCCCCAACCCTGGTCCGTGGACCAGTACCGGTCTGTGGCATGCCAGCAACCAGTCCACACAAACAAGCAAAGCCCCATCCACAGGATGCAGGCAGCACACAAAATCACACACCCACAGGTCCACGGAAAAACCACTCTCTATTGAACTGGTCCCTGGTGCCCAAAAGGTTGGGGACCTCTGATGAAGGGCTTGGGTTAGGGTTTTGCCACAGCTGGCTTTGCTTTCATTAGCTCCAAAGTGATGTACTCAATAAAGCTTTACATTAAGAGATGGAAATGTTTGCTTGGTTGGGTTTGTCAGAGAGAACATTGACACAACGCCTACCTGTACTGTACAAATACAACTTTTGAGTCTTAGATTCCTCCTTTTGTCTTCCACTGGACTCACCTCTACTCTAATGACACACTTTCTTTGTCTCCAAAGCCTGATTTTAGCAGCTGCCTTCCCCGGGAGAGCCTTGCAATTTACAACAAAAGAAAGAGAAGCAGAAGAAACCAAACCAAACCATGTTCAAATCGTTCCACCTCAATTGGATACAGTCTACCTTTTGACCAGAGATGATAGACAGCCCACGTGAAAGGTCTCTTATGCCCAGTTAATTGCACTGATGCTCTGCAGCCATTTCAGGACCTGACAGCCTGTCCTCAATTTTTCCGGGTTTACAATGCAGTTGTAAGGAAAGCGATTTTGCAGGCCTGGTCCCGACACACAACATTCTGTACTCAAGAGCCATCCGAATTCTGCTAAATGCAGCACATCAACCGCCTTCTACTATGAAGGACACTGTGGGAGAGATAAGGAATTAAACATTGGCCTTCAAAGCAATCTGCCATGGCATCTTTAGAATAGAATAGAATAGAATAGAATAGAATAGAATAGAATAGAATAGAATAGAATAGAATAGAATAGAATAGAATAGAATAGAAAATAGAATAGAATAAAATATAGAACAGAACAGAATAGAATAGAAATAGAACAGAATAGAATAGAATAGAATAGAATAGAATAGAATAGAATAGAATAGAATAGAATAGAATAGAATAGAATAGAATAGTTAGTAGAGTTTGTGAAAAGGAGGAAGAGGAAGAGGAAGAAGAGGAGGAAGACTGTGTGTCCTTTCTTTTCAATGTATTTTTTATTTTATTGAAATCATCCACAACTACATCATAACAATACATTGCAGTGCTTATTAAAATTCTTTTTTAAAAAGAAATACAAAACATAATAATAAACATTCTAATGATTTAGACAAGTTGCTGTTACATTGTAGAATCAATCCTTCCCATAACCATCCCTTTTTGTCAACCATTCATACTACGGTCTCCAAGATAGACAATAATCTGTATCCCCCTTATCTTTCAACAGCATGGTCAAACGGTCCGATTCCGCAAAATCAATAAATTTCTTAATTAACAGATCCTCGGGAGGGCTAACAGAGTTTTTCCAGTATTGAGCCCATAATACGCGTGCCGCCGTTAACAAATGCGACATCAAATGCCATGCAGATCTATTCAGGTTGTCTGGTTTTAAGCCTAACAAAAACGTCTCAGGAGTCAATTTAACAGAATATCCTAAAATCTCATTCATCCATATATGAAGCCGATGCCAATACTTCCTCGCTTCGCCGCAGGTCCACCACTGGTGGTAATAGGTGCCTTCTCTTTCTCCACACTTCCAACACGCTGGGGACACACCCCAGAACATTTTACCCAACCTAGCTGGCGGGAGATGCCAACGAAACATCATCTTATGAACGTTCTCCTTATACGCAGTAGATTTCGTTAGCCTAACATTTTTCTCCCAAGTGGACCGCCACTTATCACGTTCAACTTGATAACCCAGATTCCTTTCCTAGGCGACCCTAAAGCCCTCTGTAAGCTCATTTAATCCATCCATATCCAATCATAACGAGTAACATTTTGCCAGCAACTTCTCACTTTTCCCGAAAAGAATCTTATTAAATCCTTGCGCTTCTCTAGTAATCCCTGGCACCACTCTCTCCTTCATGAACCGACTGCGAAGCGGCATATACGCCCACCAATCTACCTGGATACCCTGTTCCTGCAGTTGCGATTTAGATTTTAATTCTCCATTTGAATGTAATAATTCTTTATAAATCACCCTTTTTTCTGGATTAAACACATTAGGGAAGGTCAATGCTTCCATTGGGGACAGCCAGTACGGTGTCCTCGTATAAAACTTCTTCCTAACCAACGACCAAGCCCCTAATAGTATATTACGCAAATAATGCCTAATGAAATATTTCGGTGGGCTTCCTGACTCCCGCCACAAATGGGCATGCCACCCTTGGGCTAAATCACAGGTCTGCAACCCGTGGCTCCGGAGCCGCATGCGGCTCTTTCAGCCGTCTCCTGCGGCTCCCAGTCCTCTGCCATGTGCAGTCCCCCCAAAAAAAAGTGGGACTAAAAAAGTTCAACCAATCAATTCAAATATGCAGGGTAGGTGCATATCTCACCTTGGCTCCACTTTTCAGTCAAACCCTGTTCTGCACATGTGCGCATGTACGCGCATGTGCACACATTTTTTGTGACTCCCAGTTTTTCCTTTTGTGAGGGAACCGGTTCCGAGTGGCTCTTTCCCTGTTTCAGGTTGCTGACCCCTGGGCTAGATCATGTCAAGACTGTGTGTCCTTGATG